>NC_089845.1:96596664-96920831 GCF_035609145.1 Eleutherodactylus coqui | reverse complement strand
GAAATAGGATTTTACTCTGAGAAGACTAATGTCTAACAATTTTGTCACGGGTGACACCAGTACCTTAGGGTTGTGCACTCAAACAGATGGTAATGAAAGAATTGAGACAAGTCCACGGTAGTCTTGTTGCAAACTGAATGCACACAGTTTACTAACAGTCCTTTCGAACAACCACTAGTACAATCCAAAGCAATGCAGGCTTTTCAATAGCAGTAGACAATAACGCTGAATTTAGTACATTCAAGAACATGAATACAGAATTTTCTTCAACGCACTCTCTCTGTGTTTTAAGATTTACTTTTAACAGGACTCCCATCTGTCCAAGTTATCTGAGGTTTTGCATTAGTGGCTCACAATGCAGACTGTGTTTGTAATGTAGACTTGGGTGAACTGTACTTTCCCTGACTTCAGTTTAACAGGGGCTCGTAAAACTCACTGTTTTGTAGAAAGATCACAAACTGTACTCCTCCACGCTACACTGGTAGTTAGAACTTTGTAAGCTAGCTTCTTCCACTCCAGTCAGCATTGTATTCTGCAGTTGGCTGTACACTTCTCCTCCTCACGACACGTGCATTCTCCTCCACCTCCTAACCACAACTCTCCTCACAACTGCCCTCTCTTCCTGTCTAGTTCCCGCTCTGACTGTCTAACTCCTCACCACAACCTGTCTTGCTGTTACCATGCGGCGGTTGCTGGTCCTCCCGGGGTGGCGGTGTGCTGGGTTCCGCGGTCAGGGTGTGCCCCCCCCAGCTTGTTGTCTGGCTGTTGGGGGCGCAGGTGCCCGGCTGGCATGGGTGGCGTGGTCCTGGTGGCACGCGGCACTATGCATGCGCACCTGTGAGTGCAGCTGCCGTGCACAGGCTCCCTTTTATTATGTTCTGTTGGGAGTTGGATGTCTCTCTCTCTCCGCCCCTGGGCAGAGGCTTTTGTTTAAAGGTTGGGCAGAGACTTGCAATCACGGCCAGTTATTACTTTCCCTCAGTGTGCTAGCTCGTCTGCCTCTGTTGGTCTCCTGCTTCTGTCAGCTTGTCTGCTATACTTTACTATTGTCCGCCAGGTTTTTTCATCTGCCTCAGTTCTGCTTAGTATTGTCCGTGTTGGTTATTTACATCTGCCTTTTCTGTCAGTATTCTACCCTTTCCATCCAGGTACGCCAGCGTCCCTTTTTGTCCCTAGTTAGAGTAGGGACCGCCACCTAGTTGCCCGCCTGGGTTTAGCCAGGAGTGGAGGCAAGCAGGCAGGGACAGGGGTTGTGGGTGAGATCTAGGGCACCCGGGCTGGCATATCAAGGGTACTATACCGTAACACTTGCCCTGCTATCCTTTTTCCCAGGCTTAAATCCCCTCTACCAATAAGAGATTTTGAGTGAAACCAATCCAGAGACAGAAGTTGGCAGGCATATTAGGCTATCGTCTGAGCAGTAAGGGGAAATTAGGGCATTTTTGACAGACAACATCAGAAATGTCTCCTAATGAGTACAATTACAGGAGTCTAAAAGACTAGTGACTGTGTGCCATCTTGCAGGACCTTTTGGGTCACTACAGTTCCCCCCCTATTTAAAACACAGCCATCCCTGCCGTGAACTAAAATCCGGGGTACGGAGAAGTATGTCTACTGAGTGTTGTGACAGCACATTATTTTTAGAGATTTGAACACTTGCAAATATTTTTAGGAAATACGTTGGGTAAGGACGGAGTCCAAAATCCCAGCTAGCTATGGGGTACTTTCATTATTCTTCTCCCCACATTCATACAACATTTGCATAAAGCATTTTAAATGCAGTAAATAACATTTCACAACAAATGTACTGTGCAGCAGGCAACCAGTGAGGAAAGAAATTCACAAGTTAGGTGATTGACACACATCACTTTTCCCTTAGTCCTTTTTTCAAAGTCCATATGCACGAAGCAACCTGTAGGAGAACATGCAATATGACAATGTTTTTAGGTTTAGCAAACCTTCCAGATAAATGGTCTGACACAACAGGTAGATCAAAGGGTGATGGGCATTCTTTGTTTTTTTTTTAGATTCCTGCATTTCCATATCTGAGTCAGAGTCAATGTCCTAAGTTCCTGAGTCTGTGGATTCTGGTGAAGATAGACTGACTACACGAATTTTTAAGCGGTTACGATGTACTATTTGAGTGCAACGATTAGGTTGGGAAATGCAATACAGTCCTTTTTCTGGTGATAGTACATAGGTGACAATATAGGGCTTTAGTTCCCATCTAGGATCCAATTTGCCATTGCAATGAACTTTCTTAAGCCATACTGTTACAGTACTAGTAGGGTGCACAGGTACACATGGCGTGGGACTCCCTAATCCTCATCCACACCAATGTCCCTTCCTGGAGGTAGCCCCAAAGGTGGACAGGTCCAGGCTGCCAACACTGACCCTACGCTGCCTAGTGGCAGGACAGGAAGGAACTACCGTCCCTATGCAGATGACAACTCACTAGTACCGACAGGCAAGGCAGATAGAATAACCAACACGACAGGAAACCATAGAATACAGGTAGAGCTGGATCGAGACCTGGTAACTTTCACTGGAGCAGGACCGAAGTCAGACATACAGGGAACAGAACCAATAACTGGCAACTCCTATCAGCAGCTGCCAGACTATATTCAGGAGTCTCCGCCCCTTGGGCGGAGACCAATAAAGCCGGCTGACTGGAGCTCCCAGCCAGCCATTATAACTCACAGAGGTAGAGCGTGCGCGCCCCTCATAGCTGGCATGCGCGCACGGCCGCGCACACCACATGACGCTCCTGCACACCAAAACACGGGCTCGCCGACCCAAACGTGGGCGCAACACCATCCCAGAACGCCGCGGGGAACCACGCCACTGCCACCCATGGTCCCTGACCGGCCTCATGGTAACACATACTTTATCTCCCAATCGTAAGGCGATTGCATGGGCGTTTTTCTTAAAGTCCACTCTGTTTGCTGTGTATTCCTTCCAAACGAGTGTCCACAATATTATGGGCCTTTTTTAGGAGGCACTGGTGGTCTTAAACCCATTCAGTACAAGGCAAAAGGTTTGTATTGTCGGAGACTTGTACTCCCAACTTTAAGTCTGCAGGTAACTTCCCTAGTCTGCTGAACATGAGGAAGTACGGAGTACAACCAGTGGAGCAGTTTTATTGTATGTATAGATTAGTTTGGACAATAGATCTTGCCAATGAGCACGCTGGTGTTGAGGAATGGTCCTTAACAATTCAAGAATGGTCTGGTTCGCTTGCTCACAGAGTCCATTACTGTGTGGGTGGTATGCCGTGGTTCTTAGTTTTTTACAATTGTGAACATCACACAGTTCTTGAAATAATTGTGGTTCAAATGCTGAACTTTTACCTGACAAAATCTGGTCAGAGCATCCGTAGGGCAAGACAAACTGTTTCCAGACAATGGCAGTGGTGGTTCATGCATTAAGATCCTTGACAGGAACTGCTACTGTGAACTTTGTGTAATAATGAATGAGGGTGAGCACATAACTAGGACTTGATGAACTGGTTTCTATTTTCAAATGATCCATGGCCAAAATTTCAAGGGGTTTGGTGGCAACAATTGGGTGAAGGGTAGATTTTTGGTTATTTTTAGCCCTTCAACAAGTTTCACATACTTGACATTCCCGACACCATTTTTCTATGTCATTGCTCATATCAATCCGCTAAAAGCACTGGCAGATTGTAGCCTCGGTTTTGTGCACACCAAAATGTCCTGACTGGTCGTGATATGCCAATAGCACTTGATCTGCATCACTGCTGGGAATTAGAATCTGGTAGACTCGGGTTCCAGAAACAGCATCAGTAGAACTTTTTGAGAAAGTCTTTTTTTGTTTCCAGAGACACTGTAGTTCTGGGTCAGACAATCTGCGCAGGATCCCTTTGGGGATAATTCCGGATAACAGATGCTCCAGCATTTCTCCAAACGTTTGGCTCTCCTATTGGACCAAGAGCCATCTCTGTTGACTGTCAGCAGCATCAGCCGAATTAGAGGATGAAACAGTGGCAAAATAACAGAGTTCTTGAGCTTGATGGACTCCAAAATCAGGCATGTTGATCTCTTCCCATTGATCCTTCTTGCAACAGGGCGGCTATCCGAGTGAAATTAGGAATGAAGCGCCGATAATAGTCTACAAACCCTAAGAAGCTTTGCATGTCTTTAACAGATTTGGGAGTGCGACAATTCTTTACCGTGTCAGTTTTATCAGGGTCAGGATACACACCATCGGCACTAACTACGTGACCCAGGTAACGTACCTGTGTTCCCAATAGGTGGCATTTTGAGGGTTTTATCTTTAGGTTGTAATTTATCAGGATTTCAAACACTTCCTTGAGATGTTCCAAGTGATCTTCATAGGTTTTAGAATATACAATTACTTTGTCCAAATACAGGAGGACGCTCTCAAAGTTTCTGTGTCCCAAACACCTCTCCATTAATCACTGAAATGTGTCAGGGGCATTACAAAGACCAATGGGCATACAATTAAATTCAAACAACCCCATTGGGGTGGTGAAAGCAGTCTTTTCTCTATCCAACATACTCAAAGAGACTTGTCAGTAGCCACTAGTCAAGTCTAGAGTAGAGAAGTAAGTGGCAGACCCCAGAGCTGTGAGCGTTTTGTTGGTGTTCATTTTTTTATGTTCACTCCTTCTGTAGTCCCCGGTTCAGTTCTCCAGTTCCTCTTCAACTTCAGACCTTGCCTCATTCAAGCAGTGGGGTCGTCCCTTTCAGGACGGGTGCTCCACTTTGAGGCGGGTCCTATCGGAGAGGTTGAAGGTGTTCTGTTGAAAATCTTTGCTTTGCTCCTACATCTAAGCCACCAATAGTCTTGTGTACACACGCCTGTCCAGACTGCTCTGGTACCTTGCTCACCATACTTTTGTCAGTACTCTCGAACAGATGTGACAAAGAGTTATAATTTTTTTGAAAGTGGGGAAGAGAAATCAAAAATAAAATAATGTCCTCATCTATAAGGGATTAAGGTTGCTGGAAACCTCCTAACCAAGCAATGTGTAATGCCCCATCCTCCTCACCATAGGAAGCCCAAATACTACCGCCATTATACAGTATCCCTATACAATAGCCATAAAAACCCACATAGTGAATAAATAACACAGTGGCCGGGTAATGCCGCCATATATTCATTTACTATGCTCTCTCTTTTGACCCTGCATTGTGTGGCGGTAGACATCCATTATACATTTTCTATAACTCTAAAGTTAAATATTAAAACAGATAGATTTCAATGCATGCTGATCGTGAGTCTTCCTCCAGAGACTGATTGAAGAATTATGTCAGAACCCTGGCGAGCATTTCACCACAGGGTTCAACGGGACTTCGAATAGAAATCAAAGGGGTTTTCCGAGTTATTTCTTTTATATAGTTTTAAGCTCCCCAAGCCACCACCTGAGAGGTCAGAAGGCCAGCTGACATCCCGTAAACCTGTAACCAACTTCAAGGGCAGTCTCTCCACTGGAGCTAATCGTCTATCCACAGGCTATGTGATAAGTGTCTGATTGTAAGGGGGTCGGCTCTAAAGTGACAGCTGAGGTCCCCGGTAGTTCATGGAGTAAGCGTCTTACCTCAGGGACAGGTCATGGCCAACCCTATCCCCCCTTTCCAATCCCACACTTGAAGTATCATAGACAAAGATTGTGGTCCTTGCATTGCTACAAAGGCTTTCTTAACATTAGATCCAGGGGTGTAACTATAGGGGGTGCAGGGGATGCGGTTGCACCCGGGCCCAGAAGCCTTAGGCCTCCTTCCCACGAACGGATTTCCGCCGCGTAATTCGCGGCGAAAATCCGCTGCGTTGCCCGCAGCTATTAGGTTCTATTGAACCTAATAGCACAATGCTCACGATGCGTAATTCCAGCGCGGAATTACGCACCGCGATTTCTCCCGTCCTCACCCGCAGCATGCTCTATTTTCTGCGGGTGAGGACGGGCTGTACGCACTGACGGCTTCCATTGCAGTCAATGGAAGCCGTCCGTTCACGCTATCTCCCGCTGTAACCAGCGGGAGATAGCGTGAAAAAACGCTTTCCCGCCCACCGCCGCGCGTCATCTGACGCCAAATGACGCGGCCGGCCGCGTCACGTGACACGGCCGGCCGCGTCACGTGACACGCTCGGTGACGCGGCGGTGGTGGGCGGTGACGGGGCGGTGGTGGGCGGTGACGGGGCGGTGGTGGGCGGGGAAGCGATTTCACGCTATCTCCCGCAGGTAAGTATAGGGGCTCTGGGGGGCGCCGTGACGGGCTTCACTGCGTAATATTACGCGGCGGACCCCGTCACGCTCGTGGGAAGGAGGCCTTAGGGGGCCCATAAGGCCTCTCTTCTCCATATAGGGAGCACAGTACTATGAATAAAGCATTATAGCTGGGGGCCCTGTTACAGATTTTGCACCGGGGCCCAAAAGTTTCAAGTTACGCCTCTGATTAAATCTTCTGATGTATCGGAGGCCTAGGACAAGTTAGAACAGAGACCCTTTTATACGGAATGATTATTGTTGAAAAAAGTGAAAATGAAGGCTAATCGTTTAGTGCAAATGCAGCCATCGAATGATGAATGATAAATCGTTTGCTTTTCATTCATTGTTCATGTCCTGCAGGCATAACAATCATTGTTGACTTGTTCACTTATCGTTCAGCTTAACCCCTTAAAGGGGTTGTCCCGCGCCGAAACGGGTTTTTTTTTTTTTCAACCCCCCCCCCGTTCGGCGCGAGACAACCCCGATGCAGGGAGGTAAAGAAAGCTCACCGGAGCGCTTACCTGAATCCCCGCGCTCCGGTGACTTCTCTACTCACCGCTGAAGATGGCCTCTTCCTCCGTGGACCGCAGCTCTTCTGTGCGGTCCACTGCCGATTCCAGCCTCCTGATTGGCTGGAATCGGCACGTGACGGGGCGGAGCTACACGGAGCTACACGGAGCCCCATAGAAGACTGCAGAAGACCCGGACTGCGCAAGCGCGGCTAATTTGGCCATCGGAGGGCGAAAATTAGTCGGCACCATGGAGACGAGGACGCCAGCAACGGAACAGGTAAGTATAAAACTTTTTATAACTTCTGCATGGCTCATAATTAATGCACAATGTACATTACAAAGTGCATTATTATGGCCATGCAGAAGTGTACAGACCCACTTGCTGCCTCGGGACAACCCCTTTAAGGACCAAACACTGTAAATTTATGGCACTTGGCCCTGAGCTTTAATCCCAGCTAATAGTGAAAATTTCTGTATTTGCGCTGGAAAGTAGTATATATTGTACTATTTAACTTCTTTGTCTATTTCAAAGACTGGGAGCATGGTAGTTGGGTCTTTGCTCATGCAAATGCGCACGATTTGCGTACGCAAAAAGTACTGTAAACCAGGCGTACGCCTGTGTGACACCAGCCTAAATGTCTTTTGCACCTTATCATCACTACTACATAATAACCACAAGAGGGCAGTATTTCCACACAAGTTGTCTGGAGCGCCCGTAGCTCCTATACTACACATATAGTAACCTGTGTCTATATAAGCCCGCTACTACATGGTAGAGACCTGCTAGTGTAATCTGCAGATAACGAACATGGCCGTTTACAGGAGAAGTAAAATTGCTTCTTAAATACTTTTATTTGTCCTTTTCCTGATAAAAAATAACCCGTTTTTGTCCTCCAGACGAAGGTCATCATCCTGTAGCCTGGTACTCGGATATGAGACATTTTGTATTGCATTCTAGTCATAAGTATCCATTGGCAAAAAAAAATTAGATTACGGCGCCATCTCTTCTAATCTGCATATGGAGCTGCAGCTGTGCCATGTTCATATTTGCTCTGTAATTTGCATTTACTGTGTAATGGCATTTTTTTACCGCGGTTTTGTGTGCATAGTACACCCTACATTACTTTTGATGGTGCCTCTCGCAGCAAAACCTAAAATGTGACATGCTCTATCTTAGCGCGTATTCCACATGCATACACGCCAAGATAGTGTATGGGGATTATCGGCACGCAGCAGTATGCAAAGGGGGATACGCCTGCGGAAAACGCTCGTCTGCGAGAGCCCTAGCAGACACCACAATGCAGCGCCAAATCCACCTGACGGACCCATCTGATTTTTAATGGGGTCATCCGAGTTCTGTTGTGAAGTTTATAATTTTAGCAGAAAAGGTAGCGCTCCTTGCAGGAGTAGTCTTCCCATCCGATCAAAGACCATCACTGCAATCTGAGCAGAGCTTGACCAATCACCACATCTATTTGTTTGTTTCTACAGTTCCCATACAGACCTGTGTGTCTCCATGGTAACAGACGACAAATAAACCCTTTGTAGTCTGATCTTGCAGTCATTTCCCCTTCTAGCTGTACTTTAAGCCCCTTCTACACAGCACAATTATCGTGCAAATCGCTGGTTAGATCAAGTGGTTTGCACACATGCAGTGAACGATCACTAATGGGATCCTTGATGCAGACCATAAAATCATCGTTAGCTGCTGCTGCATCATTCAGTTTAAATAGGCCATCATTCATCTCTGAACAACTGCCTGTTACCTGTAAATGGAGGCCGGCGAGCCGGAACGATCCTCAGTCCTCTGCACCCCTATTTACTGAACGACCATCGCTCCTGTGATCCCGTGTGAAAGAGGCTTTACTTCTTGCTGACTTACAACCACAACTACAAAAAAGTTGGGACGCTGTGTAAAATGCAGAGAAAAAAAAAGAATGCAATGATTTGGAAATCTCATAGAACCATATTTTATCCACAGTAGAACATCAGAAGGGAGGAGGGAGACATTTTTTCATTTCATTAAAAAAAATTAACTACCGTAATTTAGAAATTGATGGCAGCAACACATCTCCTAAAAATTGTGGCAGGGCCATGTCTACCATTGTGTAGCATCTCCTCTTATACAACAGTCTGTAAATGTCTGGGAAGTTAAGAGACCAATTGCTGGAGTCTTGGGAGAGAAATGTTGTCCCGTTCTTGTCCGATGTCGGATACTGGCTGGACCATTGCAGAATATCCCATTCTCATATGCAAATTTAGGCCTCCTGCCGACGGCCAGGTGGGATTCCTACCCCCAGAGACCTATAATCGCCGGTTTGGATCCGCTGCGAGTGTCTCAGCTGGCACGCATGACGCATCGGCGCTGGGCTATGACACGGATTCCTGTGATACTTCTGCAGTGCCACGGGCGGACGGCTTCCATTGACTGCAATAGAAGCCATCCATGCGATTTTCCGCACCATATAGAACATGCTGGGATTCTCCCCCGCAAGTGGAAAATCGCATTTTTTTTCCGCTCGTGGGCGGGGAAGCATAGCATGTCTACGGACGGACATTGCTGTGGAATTTTCAGCAGGCATCTGGCCGCGAATTCCACAGCGAAAATCTGTCTATTGGTATTGGGCCATACAGAGATTGAAACAAAATCCGTGGCAACTCCATTTAGGTGCTGATTGGGCCACTTTGTTTTTGCTGTGGATATTCTGCTGTAGGAAGCCCGCGGTGAATATTGCGTGTGTGAATACGCCCTGAGGCCACTTTCAGAGCACATTTTACCACCAGATTTGGTTTGTACTTTGCGGACTGTAAGATGCAGCTAATGTAAATCTATGTACCTAGTCACATGGCTATATTTTTATATGTTGTTTTTTAAAAGCGCAGCATGGCCTATTTTTTGCCTCCATGTTGCTATTCTTTTATATTGGGCAGATATTGATCAGTATTTGGGCAGTAGAAAAAACAATAAACCGTAAATACGGAGACAGATATTGATGAAATATGTATGACCTACAGTTGTAATGTCCTTTGTAACACAGCGGTAATACACATCTGTATTACAATACGCTCGTCTGAAACCAGCCTAAGGGCTCCTTCACACAACCATATGCGTTTTTATGTTCACCCGTACGCAACATATATACGCATGAATGAATTTGTGACCCAATCGACTTCTGATCTTACTTGGCGTATTTAAAGACATTCACCAGGGCGCTACTGCGTGAAGGTTAAAAAAAAAACATGCAGAAGTGATGGCAAGCAACAATCAGAATAAACCCTCAGAATGGCATTAAAATGCCCAAATAGTGCGAGCCGTTTACTTTTCCCACCGTTGTATGCAGGGTATCTCCCTTCCCCTCCCTTTTTTCCAGCTGCCATAGAAGTCTATGGGAGGTTGCTGCATATCACAGCAAGAGATTGGTCAAGACCGATCTTCTTACATGCCGTATAGAAAAAAAATAGATCATGTAGGTCCTAGTTTTTTTCGCGCTCGAATATTTTGCGCAGGAAAAAATATTTGTCTGAATGAAGTAACTGAAATCTAATGCTTCACATGATCATGATTTATGTGTGGGAATACCTGCGTAAATACAGTCGCCTGAATAAGCCCTAAGTCTGCCTTCACAAGGGGCGAGAAAATCGCACGAGATTTGTGCTTTGCGAGATGTACAGATGCACAAATATGACCACATTCTTTTGAATGGAGTCACACACATGAGCGATGTGTTCCTACATGGCACCGCGATGTGATGCAGGAAACAAATCACGGCATGTTCTATATTCGTGCGTGCCCTCGCGTCGCAGAGCCCGTTGTATGCAATGAGGCTGGTGGCAACATCGCTCCATGTGCTAGGTACGCGCAATGTGAGGTCTCCCATTGAAAACAATCCTTACATAATCGTCTCATTATAAATTAATACCTTATTTCTCGTTAGCTGGACACAAATAAGTGGTTTTTTTACAAACACTGTGCTGCCATTTCTGTGGGGTATTTGGCATAGGCAACTGCCGAGGTGCTCTGCTGAAATAACTAGCATTGGAAAGCTTGACCATAGTGCTGGCAGGTGGTGGTGGGGCCAGGTGCGCTGCTGTCTTGTGGCAAGCATCCCGCCACGCATCAATAAAGACATGCAAATCCCGAGGATCCACAGGTGGCAATGCGGCCCCTGCTACACACAGAATGCATATTTGTGCTGGGACTTGCATGCCCTCCGGCAGACGTCTTTACACAGGCGCTAGTTTGCCTCAAAAAGCGTCTGTCATGTTAGGTCCGATTCACTTGACCGTATGATCGTGTATGGCAGTGAGTGCACTGCTTATAACAGCGTATCTCTCGCACACGGTTATGTATTTTTTTAAAATTCCCTGCTTTGTTTCACAGCGGGGTTGTGTATGCTGATCAGGGAAATGCGGTGGATATAGTTTTTCTTGACCTCAGTAAAGCATTTGACAAAGTATCTCATACTATACTTATTGAAAAAATGACAAAATATGGGATTGACAAGGCAGCTGTTAGGTGGATTCACAACTGGCTGAGTAATCGTACTCAAAGAGTGGTCATAAATGGCTGCACATCCAAGTGAAAGAATGTATCAACTGGGGTACCACAAGGCTCTGTCCTTGGCCCAGTGTTGGTCAACATTTTTATAAATGATCTGGAGGAGGGAATTGATGGGAAACTGATCAAATTTGCTGACGACACAACGCTAGGAAGGATAGCTAACACTAGGGAAGAGAGAGAGAGTATTCAAAAACATGTAGAAATGCTTGAACAGTGGGCAGCAACTAACAGAATGGTATTTAGCAAGGAGAAATGCAAAGTTCTACATCTGGGCGAGAAAAATGAAAAAAGCACATAGAAAATGGGAGGAATTGGGCCAAGCAGCACATGTGAAAAAGACTTGGGTACACTAATAGATCATAGACTGAACATGAGTCAACAATGTGATGCAGCAGCCAAAAAGGCAAACACAATTCTGGGATGTACGTATTATCCGGCGTATAAGGCGACTGGGCATATAAGACGACCCTCCAACTGTCGCCCTATACTCTGGGAATACAGTGTAGAAAAAAAAAATCAGTACTTACCTCTGGCGGCGACAGAGCATTGCTTTCTGGATGCGGGGCTTGGGGCTTTCTGGATGCTGTGATTGACTAACGCAGTGCCAGCTTTCATTGGCTGATGCCGCCTGAGTTAGCCAATCACAGCATTAGATTTCTGAAGGCGGGGATTTCAAGTCCCACATCAAGAAAGCAATGCTCTGTCAGCGAGGAGGAGGGAGCGAATACTGTATTTTTTTTTTTTTACTGCTTATACCCGGCATATAAGATGACCCCCGACTTTGGAGAAGATTGTCCGGAGTTAAAAGTTCGTCTTATACACCGGTATTTATGGTATTAAGAGAAGCATAGAGTCTAGATCACATGAGGTAATTAACCTCCTCTACTCTTTCTTAGTCAGACCTCATCTGGAATACTGTGTCCAGTTCTGGGCACCCTACTTTAAAAAAAACATAGACAAACTGGAGCAAGGGCAGAGAAGAGTTACCAGGATGGTGAGCGGTCTGCAAATCCTGTCCTATGAAGAACGGTTAAAAGATCTGGAAATGTTTAGCTTGCAAAAAAGAAGGCTGAGAGCAGACTTAATAGCTGTCTACAAATATCTGAAGGGTTGTCACAGTGCAGAGGGATCAGCCCTATTCTCATTTACACAAGAAAAGACTAGAAGCAATGGGATGAAACTGAAAGGGAGGAGACACAGATTAGATACTAAGAAAAAACTTTCTGACAGTGAGGGTGATCAATGAGTGGAACAGGTTACCACAGGAGGTGGTGAGTTCTCCTTCAATGGAAGTGTTTAAACAAAGGCTGGACAGACATCTGTCTGGGATGATTTATTGAATCCTGCACTGAGCAGGGGGTTGGACCAGATGATCCTGGAGGTCCCTTCCAACTCTATCATTGTATGTATCATCACCCACGCTGCCCATAGAAAAGAATAGGGCTCATGCTGCATGCAGAGAAATAGCACATGCTGCGATCTTTTCCTCATGTGTATCTACATGCAATATTTACATGTTAATGTGAATAGATCAATGAAAGTCTATGTACTTTCATGGTCTCCATTGACTACGCCACGCGGCCATGCATAGCCCGTTATACGTGCTGAAATCAGGGTTATGTGAATGAGCCCTAACAGTGAGTCCCTAGTTGTAAGTCAGCTTGATACTCTTTTCAGCTCTACTGTAAGTCCTGGGCGTATCTGAGAACTGGACGCACTGAGAGCACCCAGGAATAGCGACCGCTAAAGTTGAAGCCAAGTTCTGCTATTTAGGGCTTAAACAGATAGGCGTGAGTGCAACTACACTCACCACTATGGAGCGTAACTGCGCATGAATCACTCTTTTGGTTTTCTTTTCCAGAATATTCAAACTCTACACTAATACGCGTGAGTTTGGAAAAAAAAAAGTGTGAACTTAGGTATTAATCACGTGTGAGAAAGATAGGGCAAATCCCAGTGGTTTTAATAGCGGGCCTCGTAGACAAGGGTGCGAACGCTGCTCTATTTTGCAACACACTTTATCACCCATCACAATCATGGGGTGCGTTAAAAAACACTGTTGCATGCTGTACAATGCATTCAAAAACGCAGCTCAAAATTGTGGTAAAACACCACAATTTTGAACGCAGTGTTTTTCTAACGCGTGCGTGAGAGCAGCCTAAGCTTCATAAAATTTTCATTTTTCTAGCAATGGAGCTCTATGAGGTCTTATTTTTTGTAGTTTTTTGTGTATCTTTTATTGGAACCATTTGGAGGTACGTGTGACATTTTTGATTGCTTTTTATTATGGTTTTTAGGAGGCGTACAAATTTTTTTTACACTACATTTTAGTCCCTGACAGGGATTTGAGGCTGTGATTGCTTGATTGCTCGGATAGTACACTGCATTACTTATACAGTGCACTCTACTAAGCCTATGACAACATCCTATGAGACCTTGTAGGAGGCAGAGTCTAACAGGCTGTGTTACATGGAAGACATGGAGGCCTTTGTCAGGCTTCCAACTGCCATGGGAATCCATTGGTATATTGCAATCGCACTGCAATGGGTGACAGACAGAGACCCTTTTACCCTGTCATTACCTTACATGCTGTAGTTGCTATTGATTGTAGCATATAAGGGGTTAAACTGTCAGGATCTGAGGTGTGTATATACCCGGCTGTCAGTAATCAGCCAAGCCACCGCCTTAAAAAGTTGTATGTGCATGTTTAAAGCCCATTAGTGAGGTCAGTAAAAAGGTGTATTGTGGTCATTAAGGGGTTAAACAGAGCCATCCCTACGTACAGAGAATATGTAGGAATCTGGACACATTAGTTGAATTTTCTTTGCTTTATTTTCATCTCAAGCTTGCATAGTCAGGTACATGGTACAACAGACCGCAATATAAGAGAAGAAGAAACCAGAAACTGTACCAAAAAAGATGGGTAGTTGGGTGGGTGAACAACTATTTGATACTCTTAACCCCAAATAGGGGTAGTATTAGCAAACATATAGAAGAGGCCCCTTCCTGTACAATGCCTCTCGCTGTGTAACTCCTATTTGATCCCACTATTAAAGGGCTTGTGCCAAGTTATAAAGTTATCCGCTATCGGCAGGATAGGGGAAAACGTCATTATTGGTGGAGGTCCGACCACTGGAACCCCCACTGATACCAAGAACAAGGGTCCGGTCAATACCCAAATGAATGGAGTGGAGGTCGCGCAGGTGCACCTCTACATTACTCATTCAAGGACAGCTCTTGAACTAGATGATCTCTGGCAGTTACTGAAATGAATGGAGTGAACTGATTGGTTTGGCTCTCCCTACTGAGACCCCCACCAATACCAAGAATGGGGTTCCCATTGCACCGGTGTAGAGTTTGGTCCTTGTCACGGGGCTCTACCATCTCCAACCCAGAAGGTAGCATAGGACCCGTCCAAGTAAACAAGGGCAGGCCATTTAAAGGGTAACCCAAACTATGGTTCACCTTAAGATTTTGTCACGGGTGACGCCACCATTCCACCCTCTGCGGTGAATCCAGAAGGTGTCAATAAAGACTCCACACACACAAAGTAAACGTTTCAGAGCTAAATCGTGAACAGTTAGTAGAGCTGATTTATTTGAAAGTTTAGTTACAGTCCAGTACAGAGCACATCCACCATCAGGACACTGGTGCAGGCAAATTAGCAGTGTGACAGGGAGGTTCTCTCAGGTTGCTCCAGACGATCCACAGTCAAGTTATCTGCGTGAACCAGTCCCAGGCAAACTCTTACTCTCACTCTCTCTCTCTCTCTTTCGATACACACTCACATTTAGGAAAGGGCACTCAGCGCTAAATGGCGGGTTCTCGCACACTTGCGGTCCTTTAAGTCATTATCATAGAGGCCTGGGTATATTGGGCACAGGGCACACACAAGGCAATTGCTCAGCCTCTTCTATATTCCATGCACAGACAGATCAGTATCTGTGGGGGTCCTGACCGTACTCCTCTTGCAACCTTCTCACCAACTCAACTAACTCCCTTCTTCCTCTCATGCACCTTGCAAACACATATATAAAACAAGGTCACATGACACACAACCAGATACATTTTCCAGCCATAACCCAGACAGTAACCCATTCAGTGTTGCAGAGGTGCAATACACATCAAATTCACTCATATAGGAGACACTGACAATACATAGCCACAGAACAAATGCATTCCTAATTATGGAGGGGCCCGTTACTCTGGGTCACTACATCATGTCCTACCTTACTCCTCACTGTGGACTTACTGCACCTCCCAAAATGACATGGAGATTGAATGAAGTGGCAGTCACACATGTATAACGCCGCACCATACAGAACTGATGGAAATAACCAACACAAGCACTCGGATATCTCCCATTCAAGATGAAGGGAGCGGCACCGTCCATGCCAGATCGCCGCACCATTCTATCTCCTCCTCACAGCAAGGTGGTACAGTGAGCCCCAGTGAGGAGTAGAGGTGGACACAAGACCCTCATTCTCTGGATCGGCAGCGGTTTCAGCAGTGAGACCAAAACCAATCAGACTTTTGTCACCTATCCTATGGTGCATGCAAGAAAAAAACAGATGACACACAGAAGTAGATAATGGGCTCACGCAACACGGATATACGCATGGGTAAAAAAAAGGTTCCTTTTTCACAGACCAAAAATGGACCCACTTATTTGAATAAGTCCTAAAGCGGGCACCCGTTTAGTTGTGCTCCGTATGCAGCCACCACAACCACTGAGGGCTACAAGTCAAGTTTTCCTCATATTGGTTTCTGAATACAAGCCGTAATCCAATCGGCAGGACGTGAACATTAACATTACTGTATTAGGTAGGAATGTAGGAACTACTTTATCACAGACTCGGTTTATTTGCATGACTTGAACTTGGCGCACTCCCATAGAGGAATATTAACCTGTGTTTATACAAATAATTAATTTCTTACTCCAAGTAAATGTAATCTTGGCTCGGAGCTCAATATTTAATTTTTTATTGCAGGTAATAAAGGATTGCAGTAATCCCTTTGTTACCAAAGATTCTACTTAGTCTGCAGAAAATATATATATCTCCGGAGATGCTAGGTCAGTACCAGCAAACACAAGAAAATATATGAATACTACGTGCAAACTTTCTGAGTTTTGGACTAATAGTAAGTCATTACTGTGTGCGTGATCACAGCAAGGCGGTTAAGTCGGAATTGTAGTGTGATGTCAAGCAACTTATTGCTAAATACGTAATACTCTTATGAACTACTGCCACTTAAAGGGGTCGTAGCAAGGTACACTTTTATCAATTATCCATAGGATAGGTGATAAAAGTCTGATCTGTGGGGGTTTCACTACTAATTCCAAGAACGGGCTTCATGAGTTCCCCTTTTTCTCGGCATTAGAGACCCGTTTCTCCCACCTGCAGTAACATCTGAATGAATGAAGCTGTGGTCGTATATGCATGACCGCCACTCCATTCATTTTATTTGGGCTGATAGAAATAGCCGAGCGCTTGTACTTGGCTATCACCAGCAGTCCCATTGAAAATGAAAGGAGCAACAGCCATGCATGCGTGGCCACAGCTCCATTCATTCTGATGGGAAGCGGGTGGGGCAGCAGGTTGCAGCAAGCCTGCATTGGGGAGTATGGGGAAAGTAGGATTCCCGTTCTCAAGCTCAGTGTGGGTCTCGGCACTTAGACTCCCAATGATCATTGATCAGACTTTTATCACTTAACCTGTGGATAACTGATAAAAGTGCATCTTGGTACAACCTCTAAGATATTCCATTGTTAGAAGAGAATGGGGCCCATGATGAAGAACAATATGCCCCTATTGGGTGCCTGATTTTGCCATCCAGGGTAGAAGGACCTTATGTTTTTCTTCCTACTCCATGTACCCCCATTGGGTTTGGTATCAGACATCAACCGCAAATTAATAATATTTTCCGGAAAGTGGTTGAGCTTCACTTAGGAGTATAGCTAAAGGCTCATTGGACCTATTGCAAAAGTTCATTTTGTGCCCTCCACCCACTCACAATAACTTCTCATTATGGCCACCAGGCGCAGCTTGCCAGTAGCTTTTAGTTGCAGGGGTAGTAATGGACTCAGGCACTGTTCCCTCTAAGCCGGGCAATACAGAACATTAAATGAAATACATGGAATGAATATTAACGTACAGCACCCTTATATGTAGCTGCAAAGCAGCTGGATATACCAGCATCCATTCAAATAGGATTAAAGCACAGTCAGGTTTAGCAGAGTAAAGATTGTCTATATCCCTGGTGGTCTAAGGCAGCAAATTAGTTAATGTATTTATGCCTAATGGTATATGGCAGTAAAGGTGCTAGTGTCAGCATCTCTGGTGATCTAGGGCAATGATAGGGTTAATTTCAATATTCAGTGGTGTTCTAGGGTAGTGAAGGGGTTAATTTCAGGATCACTAGTGGTCTATATCAGTGAAGGAGTTAATATCAGTATACAAGGTGATCTAGTGCAGTAAATGTGTATGTTTAAAAATCCCTGATGGTCTAGGGCAGTGAAGGGGTTAGCTTAAGGATCCATTGTTATCTATGGCAGTGAAAGGGTTAATGTTAAGATTCCTGGTGGAGTTCAGTGGAAGGCTTAATACTGCACCCTTGGAGTCCTGTGGTTACTCAGCTCTCCAGGCTTCAGCGTTGCCCAAAGATCACAGAGAGAAGCTAGAAAAAATAGGATCACTTGAACCAAATTATCAAAGGTAAAGGCAGCATTTGATAATTGGGGCCTGTGAGGCCGATTGCAACTGATATGACCCCCTATAACTATGCCACTGACTTCTGTTGCAGTGGTTCTGAGATTGCTTACTTTTTAAGTGATCTGGTACAGATTATGTATGTGTTACTCCATCTTCTGGCTCAGGCGGGAGTGGTATTAGGTGAGATGTGCTTGGCCTCACCTGTGGGTAATTTGTCAGGACTATTTAACCTGGCCTTGTGCTTAGCTCAGTGTTGTTTACTTTCAGCCTTCCTCTGGCTGTGTTGGAAGTCAGAGCTTGGAGCTGGATCTCCAGTTTGCCTGAGTCTTCTCAAAGCCAATTACCTTTTACATCTTGTTTGTTGTGGTTTTCACCTATCTCGTGTAGAGTCAGATAGTCACCTAGGCATGTGGTCAGGTTCGCCCTTCTCAGGGTGGGTTACCTGCATATAGGCAGGTCCCTACCTTGGGTAAAATTATTCAGGGAAAGTGTTTTCCTTATAGTGATTGTCTATATTGTTTACCACTGTTTGATCTGAAGGGATAGATAAATACATTAGACAGATTATGAGTAATACTGAATTACGGGGGCTACTCTGTCCCTTTGATCTAAACTTTGTGAACCTCCAGCCACCAAAACTCTAATATAGCCATCAGTTCAACCAACAGCAAAAATACAGAATCCTCACAGTAATAAACAGTTCTATAACACAACCTTCCCAGGATTGTACTAACGCTTAGTAGTGACAATTCTAGGTCAGTACGTATTCAAGATTTTGCACACTGTCAAATATTAGCGACGCAGGCGCAGCAACTCGGCACCAAGAGAGAGATGCTGAATGCACATGTGCGAACTGATGTACGTTAATGAGACAAAGGCACTGGGATGGTCGCTGCTACAGCTCTTGCCCAACCATTTCGATAGCAGCTCAAACTGGTCGAAACCATGGGAGGCATAAAGATAAATATATAGGGGGGTGTGGAGTTTGTCAAAGGAGGTATGCCTTTACATCAGAATATCAGCAAATTTTATATACATTGCGCATTACAAACTTTATTGATACGTGATCAGGAAAACAATAAGGGCAATTTTGGGGCACCAGAATACCCCTTTAAGTATACTTACACCTACTAAGTTGTTCATCTTGGACACATAATTCAGGGATTTCCATCCTATGCCTCTCAAATTGTAGTTTTGCAACAGCAGAAAGCCAAAAGTTGGAGAGCACAGTTGTAGCTGCAGCAGGACCCTATCTATCCCCCACGTATTTTCTGACTGAGCGCTAAATTTCTACTGAAGCCAAAAGCTACAATTAAGGAGAATCTATCTTAAAAATAAAGTGCATTTACGTTGGCATAAATAAGACACTTGCTCAATTGGACGTATTATAGTCCATAAAATATCGTCTTGTCAAGTTCGGCAGTCGGCCATCTTGCTCCTGGGCATGCTGGCTGTTTAACGATTTCATAAAGCGATTTTCATGTCCACGGTTATTATTTTCCACTTACTATAAGAAATTTAATAGATGCAGATAAAATATGAAAGTATTTTAGTCAAATACAGACATAACTTTTCAATAAGTCAGGAATGGCCGCCTGAAGTGTTGCGCGACTGCGGCTCCCATTACTACTCAGGTATCTTGAGTCAGCAAAATAAGCTTGGTCTGGGTTGCTGTTTTTAGTGCTACTAAGGTATAGAGAACCTGTTGGCTCGCCTTACCTGTCTCTTTTAGTAAATAATTGAATTCCACATGAAATAACAATTCTGGAGAAGTTGGTATTGTGTTGTTCCTCTGTTATTCCTCTTGGAAGTTGAATAAATTGACAATGGGGGCAATGGAACATGTCCCTATACAGACTTGTTATATGCCACTTGTTAGGTGCCAATCTCTGCATTGTTTGGATGATGATTTAAATAAAGGATACATTGTTTTTACACCTTTCCCAGCATTTGCTGTACATGTACAGCGGGCGTTGGGTGCCATTGGTGTCATTATATACAGCATTCTCTGGAACCGGGCCCGCTCTATACAAGGCAGTGCCAGCTGCAACAGCAGTGATCACAAATGACTTCGACCACAGCAGTTATCTTTAAATGCCGCTGTCTGTTTTGACTGCAGCATTTACAAGAAGTGACAGAGGGATGTCTCTCGGTTACCCAAACAACTTGCCCGCATACCCCATGCAGTTAGCATGTATATAGCCATCTATAGCACATGCTGTATATGGAGCCTGCTTAGGAGGCGAATCCACTCCATTCACAATGGGTGTCAGTTGTCTCTGACAGCCGGCACCCACCCATAACGGCAACAATCAGAAAGAGCTCTGATGGTGGCTGTTAGCCCTTTAAATGCTGCTGTCAGTTTTGATAAAGATATTTAAATGTCCCAATCGAAAATTGGATGTCCCGAGCGCCCCCGACGCGATAGGATCGCGGGGGTGCTGAGCAGGTATCATGGCAGCTAGGGACTTCTGAAGGTCTCCAGGACCAACAAGATTGTTTGCCTATTTAAGTTGTTCCTGTGGGCTGTGGCATGTCTTTAATAGGAAGCCTGTTAAAATATAGTATAATGCAATACTAGTATTGCATTACACTATATAAACAATTAAAAAAATCGTAGGTTCAAGTCCACTATGGGGACTAATAAAGTTAATAATATTAAAAGTTTAAAAAAAACATTTCCCAGTGGTCTTATCTAAAAACTAAAAAAAATGGTAATGCTGCATCTGTAAAGGTCCGTTTTTAAAAAATATCGCATTATTAATCCTGCAAGGTTAACTGCATCAGAAAAAAATATGCAACGGCAGAATTGTGCCGCAGGCCCCCTGTCCACGGCCGTTGCGGAATATCGCCAGCGATATTTTACCGCGGGGGACGAGGGGGGGGGGGAGACCTGGCAGGTTTCTGCGGTGAGCCTATCTGACAGAGAGAATCACGGCATGCCGTGATTTGAATCCCCCGAGCGGAGAATCGCTATGATTCTCCGCTCGTAGACAAGGGGCTGCTCTTTCCATAGTAACGCTATGGAGAGCGTTCACTGCGTTAGCTGCAGCCGGATTATCACCGCGGTTAACGCAATGAACAATCACCGGTGGACAGGCAGCCTTACTGGTCATTCAGTCTCCAAGAAGAAAAAAAAAAAAAAATCATATGTTCCCCAGAATTAAAACAATACAAACTCCAGATCTCCCGACTAAAAACGAGCCACCATACAGCCCTAGCAATGGAAAAATAAAAACGTTATGGGGGTCCAATGATGGCAGCAGAAAGCAGAAAAGCATTTTATTTTTTCAAGTATTACTAAATAAAAAAGACTGTATAAATTTGGTATTGCTGTACGGTACTAGTACTGATCCACAGCATAAAGACAACATGTCACTTTTACTGTACCATGAATGCCATAAAAATACCCCCCACACACACGCACATGCACACACGCACACTCACACACGCACACACACACACATGGTTGACTTGTGAGTTCATTCCCACTTAACCCCACATAAAAAATAATAATTTTTCAATAACTTATGTGGTATGTTTTTTTTTTTAAGTGAGGATATCAAAACTGCACTTTGTCATGAAAGGGTAAAAAATATTAACGTATATTGTGATTGTGATAAACAATCACTAGTTCAAGTCCCTCATGGGAGTAAAAAAAAGTAAAACTAAAATTAATAATTTTTCTTTTTTAAACTGCTAATAAGTTTAAATGATATTCAAATGTAACCCCTCCAACCCCTTCTTTTCCCAGTCATCTCATCAAATTGTGAACACCCATTGATTTCTGCGGGGACCTTTTGTGCATAAAATAGAAAATAGAGCATGCATTTTTTTTATTTGCGTGACCAAAATACCTACGCAAAATATGGACATGTGAACCAACCCACTGAAATTAATGGGTTCTATTCTCTGCATATTACACAAATACGCCCGTGTGAAGGGGGCCTAACCGAACAGCAACCGCATGAATAACAGTTTCACTCCGTAGGAAGGAACATTGCACAATAACACATACCATGTTCCCCAAAAATAAGACCCTGTCTTATATTAATTTTTGCCCCCAAAGAGGCACTAGGTCTTATTTTTGGGGGATGTCTTACTATACTTACCTAGCTTGCTCGGTTTGGGGCCTCCCTTTGCTATCCAGAGCTCCAGTGCACTTTCTGTAGTCCTCGGCCACCCACAGAAGATCGCTTCCTGGTTATGAAATTCATAAATCCCATCTCTAAGAAGCGATGGCTGTGATTGGCTGAGCAGTGCTCAAGAACCAATCAATGCAGCGCTCAGTGAACCAATCACAGCCATTGCATTGGTTCATCGAGTGCTGCATTGGCTGAGCAGTGCTTGAGAACCAGTTAAAGCCATCAGTTCCTGGAGGCGGGATTCCCATAACCAGGAAGCGATCCTCTGTGGGAGGTGAGGACTGCAGGAAGCACGCTGGAGCTCTAGGAGGACCCGGACTGAGCCTGCTTGGTAACATTGCTTTTTACTGTAATGCAGCTAGGGCTTATTTTTTGGGTAGGGCTTATATTTCAAGCATCTCAGAAAATCCCCCCCAAAATAGGGTAGGGCTTATTTTTGGGGAAACAGGGTAGCATAACTTCCCTTGAAGCAACAGTAACCAATTACTTGTTAGAATCCGAAAATGACATTTTTACCACCTGGTATTTCACACCTGCACTTATATTGTCTCAATTTGGCAGCAGCAAGGCACGTGACTCTTGGGCCTTTTCTCACCATGACCAACACCAGTTGCATTATCTTTATACCAACCCCTTATGCTTCGTAGGCCAACTTCCTTTCCTAACCGGACGCCCAACGTCATTGACATCCTTAGTACTGCAATGTTTTGCGAAATACAAATGCTATATTATGCCCATTACCAGTCTCATATAAGTTACACCGAGCCTCACTTCATAGCCTGACCTCTCATGTTCCATAGGAACCGCATCCATGGCACACAGGACGCATGACATCATAGACGCCTTTCTGAGTGAGGTCTCATTTCCAATTTTACATCAGGATTTCTGCCCTCTCTCTGGTGCCTTGCTGCGCTACTGCAAAGGTCATAGACATATCACATTAATTTGTCATAACTTTACCAGGTCGGGTGCATGAACATATAATAACAACCAACCCCTTGCACTGTGCCAAACTCCACCTCATAAGCCGGCAAGTCACAGTCCCTTCAAGGTCCATATCCCACACACCCTGGCCAGGGATTTTTACAATATAGATTCAGGGAATTATTACACTCACAACTCCCGGCATTCTTTTCGCCACGTAATGGCATTTTCCATTTCGGTTGTTATTCTGGTTGCACTGGGGCAGAGACAGACTCCCTCTCTTCCCATACTGCAAGGTTCTTCTCCCTGGTAGTCTCTCTGGCCAGCTCACATCTGGAATTGCCTCTTCAGCCCCCAGGTTATCAGGGCTCCTTTGTCATGCCTGGATGCTCCCCAGCATGGGGGGACAGCTTAGCACCTGCAACTTCCCAGGCCAGACCACTCAGACCTTCTCTGATGCTGTGTCTCTTGCTGCAACAAACACTGTAACAACTGTGTATCAATCCCAAGATGAACACTGGCCCTTCCACAGAGTCACATTACACAACCAATCACAAACCTGTTCTAGAAACTTCTAGTATAACTCAATTCAGTTCTATTAGCAATAACCTTTGATAATGTTGGAGCACCCTCTTGTGGCCAGTCCTGACAGTGCAGCCTAACAATTCCAGGGCTCTATATTGAACGCCACAGACTGGCTGCTAGAGGCAGTGGACGCACTACAGCGGAGCCAGTAATTTAAAAAAAATAAACTTTACTTAACAGAATTTGTTTTGTATCGCTCCATAGGAGGGCACTGGCAATTTAAGCGTTATGTAAATTTAACCGTACGTCACATTTAACATGTATCTCCATACCACATTCTCTGAGCTCCATAAAATGCAAATTCAATTCACTATTGGTGCCAGTTACATCTCCTTCACTTTCCTCGGGGCAACAAGCCACTTCAACTCTCTCAGTACTAGACACCGTCCTCATAGCACTCAGTACTCAACATCGTACTCCATACCATTTCCTCGAAGGTCAGCGTCATGACTACCTTCACAGCCTCATGCAGCGTAGGTGCCAGCATACATCACTAAATTTTGAGCTCCGCATCACTATGGACTCAACCGCACAGTAGGTGCTAACATCATCTACCATACACCTTTGTTTCACATCTCTTTAGCTGGCGCATAACAGCAATACTCAAACTAGTGCAGAGCACCGCTGCATGAACTGCACTGTCCCCCCTTTACATCATGATTCCTAACACCATGATTTAACCATCAACACTATGTCGCAACCTGTGTATCCCAATCCCTTCAGAGCGATACTCCCCTAGTCCAAACTCGTCCATCATTATCATTGTCCCTAATATGCTCACACTAATCTTGTTGGACCAGTCTCATGTGTCCTTCACCGAATCCCAGGTCATCTACTTTGAGGACCGAGTTCCTCTCCTTCCACATGGCTTTTTGCCATGTTTGGTGTCCAAGCCACTTCAGCAATATCTGCAAGCCGCTGCTGTGTGAGGGGAAGTGTGGCATCACTATCCCACTACAAGTACATGACAAAAGAGCTGCTGTAATCCATAAGAGGGGAGCAAGGCACTGCTTACCCCTCTTACACAGCCTTAGGATGCCTAGGATGCTATTATGCAAACACTGTTAACGCTTGTATAATAGAGCTAATTGCTGGGCTGCACCTGTGCTTGCAGGTTCAACCTGGTAAATGTCGTGAAAATGTGATTGTTACCAAGAGCCACTAGTGTAGTGGCCCAGAGTTAGGGGCCCCCGCAACACTTTTTTAGCTACCTTGTGTAGAGTGTCTATGTATATGTGTGTATGTTTGTACTGTCAATGTGTGTTGAGTTATGTGGATTGGCCTAGACAGGTCACCAAAAGGCCAATGTCTGGTGTTTGTCCTAACTAACTTCTTCATGACTATGCAGAAAGCACCCTAACCCACTCTGTTCTCTATCAGTCATCCCTAGTTAGGATTGGGTGGAAGGTTTCTCCTTAGCCCAGGTCTAGTTAGTGGGTAGGTTATAAAAGGTCAAAGCTTGGGTGGAGTTAGAAGAGTCAGTAAGAGTTCCAGAGGGTGGAAGAGTGAGGTGAGAAGGCTAGCCCAGGCCTAATTAACTTTCCCTGCATAAGTCAAAGTGTCTACAGTGAAGTCTGCACTGTTTCCTTCCATTCTTCTACAAGTAACCTCCTCGTATGGTCACCAGATAACTTAGTCTGGTTGCCCATGTCACCATGCAAAAGGTCTAGTTCTAGTTGGAAGCATTATTCATAGTTGAAGAAGAGTTTGGACTTTGTTATTCATTTTCAGGTAATCAATAAACTGTGTGCCTTTGGTTTTACTGCAATCCACTTGGACTCGTCTCTTTATTTCTTCATACCAACTCATTCAGAGATACTGGCATCACATCAAACATTACTCGAACCACCTATAAAGGAAGAAGTGGACAGCGTCTTGAAAGTGAAAAAGAAACGGTTCCTGGGGGGACACGTCTTTGAGGGTTTTTCTTAACTTTCCATACAATCCACATAAGTGGAGAGCCGCACATACAAAAAAGGAGAAACCCCCCCCAAAAAGCTTTCGTGAGGGGTTTAAATACAATTAAAACTGGTTGAGTGCGCTCTAATGGTGGTCAAGAAGGAAAGTGTGCTGGAACTTACTTGGAGGGGAGGGAGTGACCCCACTATGAGGTGGGGGAATTCTCCTCCCTATGGTCCTCAAGTGTGTGTTAAGGAGGGAGGCGGGAGGTACCTTTGAGGTACATTTCAAATCTAAACGTTTAATGTTACTGTCATGGGAGTATAAAGATAATTTGATACTTGCTGATTTGGATCTGTAATCACAATCTGTAGTTATTTCCCTTGGATTGCGGATGGGAACAGAACTGAACAGATTTAGAAAATGCCCCAAATTTCTTAAAGCATTTATTGCCACACAAATGTACCATATACTTTTACCGACATTCACACAGTAATATGCTTTTACATACACGCTCAGTGACACATCTACAAACACATAGGCATACATATCAAGCTTGATCCTCCAGGCTGCACAGAGTCCTTGCTGCGGAGTCCCCAAGACATTGCACTCAGAGATAGCCCTTGTACTGTGGCTACTGACGCTGCACGGGCCGAAAGGTGCAGTGCAGCGTCCCAGCGGCCACTTAGACACGAGGCCCACACTGAGGAGCTGGTGTGGTAGAGTTGGCACTTGTCACGGTGACTCTACCAGACTCCTCCCCGGAGGGATGCAGGCAACCACGGCCCAAGTACCGTTAGGCCTCTTACAGGTAATGCTAGGACAGCGGTTACCTGTTTAACTGTGGTAGACTTTAGATTTGTCACGCATGACACCACCATTCCTTCTCACCATAGCTTGTACCCAGGAGATAAATGAAGAGAGTCCACATACACAGTTGAAACTTGATAACTCAGTCGCTAGAAACGGGCAATGACTGGTGAACTTTACTTGAAGCTTTACTGATTTCAGCTTGACACATCAATGCAGGAAAGACAGAGACTGTGAGGTCAGGGAGGAGACACAGGAAGACACCTACAAGCCAAGTGTTACCATGAGGCCGGTCAGGGACTATGGGCGGCAGGGGAGTGGTTCGCCGCGGCATCCTGGGGTGATATTGCGCCTGCGTTCGGGACAGCGAGCGGTGGCGCCGTGCTCCGGTGTGCGTGCACGGCGTGTGGTGCGCGTGGCGTGTGCCTGCTGTAAGAGGTGCGCGCGCTCTATCTCTGTGAGTTATAGTGGCTGGCTGGGAGCTCCAGCCAGCAAGCTTGATTGGTCTCTGCCCTAAAGGCAGAGACTCCTGAATATAGTCTGGCAGCTGCTGATAGCAGTTGCCAGTTACTGGTTCCGTCCTCTGTGTGTTTGACCTCGGTCCTTCTCCAGTGGAAGTTACCCTGTCCTGATTCAGCTCTGCCTGTGTTCTGTGGTTTCGTTCCTGTTAGTTATTCCATCTGCCTAGCCTGTCAGTACTAGTGAGTAGTCACCTGCATAGGTATGGCGGTTCCTTCCTGTCCTGCCTTTGGGCAGCGTAGGGTCAGAGTTGGCGGCCTGGATGTATCCACCTTCAGGGCTATCTCCAGGAAGGGAAATTGGCGGGGGTGAGAGTCAGGGAACCCCGTGCCGTGCGTACCTATGCACCCCACTAGTACTGTAACATAATAACTGGCCCAAAAAATGTTTTTTCTGCATTTTTTGGGGGGTAGGAATCACTGTGTGAATGGAGTCCTACAATGCGCTTACCGATCGGATTCGTGACCTGGCCGGGATAGTTCAGGTCCTGTCGGGGCGCCTCAGCCATCATGAGCAGTGGTTGGTTGTGGCCGCTGATCAAGTACCAGAACCTTAATGCCCATTACCAGAGGTATTTTTGGGGGAACGGAAAAAATTCTTTATCTCCTGGGAGACTTGTAAGTTGTTTTTCCACTTGTGGCCTTGTTCCTCTGGGTCTGAGTCCCAACGAGTGGGAATTGTTATGTCGTTGCTCAGAGAAGGTCCTCAGTCATGGGCCTATTCTTTATCGTCTGATTCCGTTTGTCTGCAGTTGGTAGATTCTTTTTTTCTTGAGCTCGGGAATATTTTTGATGAACCCGATAGTGTGGGTTATGCGGTCAGTAAGTTGTTGGCTCTACGCCAGGGACGCCAGTCGGCAGAAGAATATTGCTCTAGTTTCAGGCAGTATTATGGCGAATCTGCATAGAACGACTGTGCGCTCAAAGATTTGTTTTTGGTAGGCCTGTCTGACGCTGTAAAAGTTCTATTGCTGTCCCATCCATCACCATCCACCTTGAATCAGGCTATGGAATTGGCAGTCAGAGGGGATCATAGACTCAGGTCTAGAAGGGATGCTAAGCTAGAGGCCTGTCAAGAACGTGGTGTCAAGTCTCTGGCGACTTCTACAGCCTGTAACCCAGTGTCAACTTCTGGAGATGATGGTATGGAAGTGGACCAATTGAGTCCTGGAGAGCAAAGGCGCTTCCAGGTTTCTAACCAACTCTGCTTTTACAACGACAAGGCTGGTCAACACATCACATCCTGCCAGGGAAGGGCAGCTATGGAAGAAGCAGGAAAACTTCAGCTCCTAGGTGACTGTCAGGAGGGTCATCTGGGAGGTCAGGTACTCCCTAAATTACTGGTGCCTTGTAGTGTGTCTTACAAGGCTTTTCACAGGGTGAGACAGGCATTTATAGATTCTGGGTCAGCCACGAACTTTATCTATTTGCAGTTCGTAAGACCACTGTTGTCAAGTTTTACCTCACTAGGTTTACCGATCCACTTTACCACAATTGATGCAAACCCCTCTGTCTTCTGGGGTAGTGCGTTGGAAGACACCAGAACTTCGGTTCATGGTGGGCACTTTACATTCAGAGGTTATTTCATTCCTGGTCATGGAGAAGATGTCCATGAATATCATTCTGGGATTTCCGTGGCTAAGAACGCACAATCCTCAGTTCGATTGGACTATGCTGGAACTAGTTCGGTGGGGAGGGTTCTGTCAGGATCATCTAACACCTGTTACATTGTGCTCCACCAATACTATTAGTATTCCGGACTATTTACGGGATTTTCAAGATGCATTTTTTAAGAAGCTTTCTGAGGGATTGTCCCCACACCGCGAATGGGATTGTAGGATTGACCTTGTCCCGGGTAGCCCCATCCCTAAGAGGGCCGTATTTAATCTGTCGCGTCGGGAGCATGAGGCTCTTAAATCCTATATTTCGGAGGCTTTACCCAAGGAACATATCAGACCATCAAAGTCACCAGCTGGAGCAGCCCTATTTTTTGTTGAAAAGAAAGATGGGTCTTTGCGGCCTTGTGTTGACTATCGGGCTTTAAACAAGATCACCATAAAGCATCAGTGCTCGCTCCCTCTGATCCCTGATCTGTTGAATCAGGTGGTGGGAGCACGCTGGTTCTCTAAGCTTGACCTTCGGGTGGGCTTATAATCTCATACGTATTAAGTCTGGTGATGAGTGGAAAACCGCATTCAACACCCCGTTGGGGCATTTCGAGTGTCTGGTGATGCCCTTCAGGTTATGCAACGCCCTGCGGTTTTTCAGGGGCTTATGAACGCCATCTTCCACGATTACCTAGGTGTTTTTATGGCTGTCTATTTGGACGACATTTTGGTAGACTCGTCGGATTGGGACACGCATGTCTGACATCTCCACTTGGTATTAGAGCGGTTACGGGAGTATCAATTTTATGTTAAATTGGAGAAGTGCTCATTTGGGGTCAAACGCGTGTCATTTCTTGGGTATATCATCACTCCAACTGATGTGCGTATGGAGTCAGACAAGATTGCGGCAATCACACAATGGGCTAAACCAGATAATTTGAAGGCTCTTCAGCGCTTTCTTTGGTTTGCCAATTTTTACAGAAAATTTATCAGAAATTTTTCAGTGATTGCACAACCACTGACTGATCTCACTAAAAAAGGTGCGGTTGTGACGTCGTGGTCTCCGGAAGCTTAAGAGGGCTTTTTCCACCGCGCCGATGCTTGCTCAACCGGACCCTCAGAAGCCCTTTCTCGTGGAGGTAGGAAGTAAAGGTCCGCTCATGGTTTAGTCCGTGTGCTTTTTTTTCCAGTAAGTTCAGTAGCGCCGAGTGCAACTACGATGTTGGGAACAGGGAATTGTTGGCAATAAAATGGGCATTTGAGGAGTGGCGTCATCTTCTGGAGGGGGCCCGACACCAGGTCACGGTCTTCACTGATCACAAGAACTTAGTGTATCTTGAGAATGCTAAGCGGCTCAATGCACGGCAAGCCAGGTGGGCGCTTTTCTTCTCGAGATTTTACAGTCACGTACCTGCCAGGAGATAAAAATGTGAAAGCTGTGCACCCTCTCTGAGGGGAGAATGCCTCACATAGCCAAAGGTACAGTGGGATTGGTGAGGACTGAATTAGGGAGTGTGCACTTAGGGAAGAAGCCCACCTGAGTCCTATGGGCACAGATCAGAGAGACTGAGGAGGAAGTGTGGTGTGCAAGACCAGGGGAATGTGGCACCCAACTGTGGCTCTAGCGGCAGGTAAGCCACGCTAGAAATGCGCCATGACATATACACGTATAGGCGCGCTTTTACATGCATTCAAATATACACAGAGGCATACACAGGCACACTTTTACATACCGAGGTACACCCACACAGGTATACATACAAGTACAGCAATATGCTCAAAAGCACAGCGGGCAGTCAGAAGAGCTGAAGAAGAGGCTCAGCCAGGGCAAACAGCAAAGCAATCTGGGTTCTTGAGAACTTTTCACACTCGCGTAAGTTCCCTCCTTCCCCCTCTGCTAAGGGTGGCTTCACACTGGCATTGGAATCGTGCGTTTTCTCTGCATTGTGATTCTGTGAGAGATCCCAAGATTATGAATCCTATGGCTCCCTATAGCTAACGTCACATCTGCGATCTAGTGACGCTTGCGATCCTGCGATCTCTACAAATCGCGGCAGGTCAATTTTTTTGTGATCTCGCCAACTGTCTCCAATGATTGGTCACAGCGGTCAGCCAATCAGAGACAGCGCTTTAAGAAGGCGGGGACTTTCAATCCCCGGCCAGAAGAGAAGCAGAAGAAGAGTGCGGGGACCTGCAAGAAGTCGTGTCAGAAATGACAGCACTACTAAGGTGATGTATTCTTCTTGTTATTTTTTTGTTACAGTTATGGATAATTTCCGGGGTAGGGCTTATATTTCAAGCCCCCCCCCACCCCCAAAAATCCTTGTTGCAATCGTGTCCCATTGATTTCAATAGGGCTGGTGCTGCCGCCGCCGGCCTGTTGGGAGACAATGGGAGTAGAACACTATCTCCTGCTGCGGCTGTGACAGCCACAGCAGGAGATTCCTTCAGCCCTGCTGGGATGGGAGGCTGTTTCCTTGTGGAAAAGCCTCACATCCAGAGCTTCAAGAAGGAGCGCGACAGCGATATCTGGACATCAATCACAACCCAATATTGGTCTTGCCTGTGTGCAGGAGCCCTAAGGGCTCAGTCACATGGGCGCCGATGCTCCCGTGTTCCTACATGATAAGATGGCCGCACTGCAAGTGCGGACAACTCTCCGCACCACCGGAAGAAAGAACACATGACCGGCTCCATTGCCGGCCATGTGTTCTTTCTTTCAGCGGTGCAGAGAATCGTCCGCACCTGCAGTGTGGCCATCTTCTTCGTGCAGTAACATGGGCGCATCAGCGCCGCTGTTACTGAGCCCTAACTGTAACTGTGGCGTGCTGCAATGGAGATGTGGCAGCTAGCAGTTGCTACTGCACTAAGATGACAGTTGGAGGATAGTTCGGGTGACCATGGGCCTCCTGGCTCAAATTGTCTACATAATAATCTGTCATTGCCTCTTGCCCACCGGGATGGTGTGTGTTGGCTATCAAATTTGTAGTTCTATAAAAATCCCTTCAATTGCCCATAGAGTTTACTGCCATATTACAGTTTGGTTATAAAGAATTAAAATTAAATTCTCCCATCCTTATGCTCCTCAGTCCTGTTAGCCCATATGGGAAATGGAAGTTCTGTTTTGGCCCCTATTATGTGATCTGACAAAACTTTTAGGGTTTTGGACTTATCCCCATTGCTAAGTAGAAGCGAGAAACTAAGTCTCTAGAGGAACGCTGTGTCCAGATTGATCTTGGCTGAAGCATCCAAATTCATTGAAAAATCAATGTCAATTTATGTGACCAACATAAGTAACTTTCATATAAATTAACGATAGCTTAGCATTTTCTGATATCGCCCAGTGAGGTCATAGCCACTTATAGCCATTTGTAAAAGTAGCACTCAGTAATGTATTTATTATTATTGCATTTCATCCTGTCCTCCTTTTTAACTACTTAGGGGAACATGTTGTGCTTCTGAATATACAATGCAGCACTCCAAAATGAGCAATGGATGTTATATGGTTGAAAGGTGACTTACACTGGATGGCCCCTTTATTAGAGCCCCTCATCTAGTAGCATGTCGGACCTCCTTTGGCCTTCAGAACCTCAGCAGTTTGTCATGGTTTTCATCGGCAGGTATCAGACTATCTAGATTGCCAAGAAAACATTCCCCACACCATGACCCCATCTCCACCAGCAAGACCATAACTAGAAAAGGCTGGCCCAATAGCAACATTTTCAATAAGACCCCCATCGATCACCGACATTTACCAGTCCCATGTAAAAGTTCACGTAAAGACACACTTATTAAAAATATGTATATATATTGTAGTGATAAGCACTGATATGTTTCCTCAGACCGGACTCCAAAATTATATTGCATACCATATATACAAGGGGCAATTATTATTAGCACCATTCATATTACCTCCATACTGGCATCAAACAAAATCCACTATACCAAGACTAGCATTACCAATAATAAGACTATATAAGGGCCAAATAATACCGCCACACCATGATCACATATTCTCACCACATAGTGACTAATACCAGTGTGGTGGAAAAAAGATCACTACAAAGACCAATATTAGCAATAAGAAGACTTATTGCTAATATTGCAGTGTCACATGTGTGTAAGAGGTGGCTGCTTAGGCGCAGCCTGCCTCCTGGTGACATTATTGCGTTGTTTTTTTTTAAATATTAGTAATTCGTGATGCCAGCGCAACATTAGCACAAGAATCTTAAATGTGATGCAATTAAGAAATCACAAGTACCAGGGATTAAGAAAACAAGACGTAATAACTTTATTTTCTTTGTTGATGTTAGTAGCGATCATTTATCAGTGTACCCATACAAGACTTTCATTAAAAGTGGTTATTCTCTTTAAATGTTAGGGGTATCATTATCAGGAATAATGTACATGGGATTCCTCAGGTTACAGAGATGATACTCTGGTAACATATGACAGTGCTGTTAGTTTTCCTTGGGCCGGTTTAATGGCTCTTCAGTGGTGTGAACTGTGAGCAGTATACACCTTCATTTTGGCCCACGTTATGAGGGTATTCCGTGGCTCTGGGGTCCGCAATTATAACTCTGCTCTGTATTTGGGACCCTCTCCTGACGATAAAATGAATACTTCGCCTCTGGATCCAACAACTCTTCCGGCAGCTGCCTTACTGCAATGCTGACGGGGATCTTTCTTCTCCCGGTAATCCTAACTCTCTGTCCCTCTCTCTGTCCCTCTCTGTGTCTCTGTCTCTCTCGCCGAAACGTAGCCTCTTTTATGGAGGAATAAAGTCTTTGGACTATATGTGTACTGGGAAAAAGTCATAGAAGACATTGGCCACCTATGGGTGCTATATGATCACGACCGGTGGTGTCTAGCTAGAATAATCTGTACAGACAAGTGACTCCAGCAGAAATCACATCCACATTCAATGCAAGAGACACCACACACACATATCCTGCAGGTTAGTGCAGCGTTCTTTAGCTTCCATGGGATATGGCAGCAGAAGACCCACCAGAGGCCTCTGTTATCACCACAGCACCAGATGTAGTGCCTCACCTGGACTCGTGAAGTTGGTAACTGGATCCTAGATGATTGGCAATATGTGCGGTGGTTTGTGTAGCCAGCACGCTCGCCTGACATGAGTCCATTCAAGCTGTTTGTGGCTATCCAGACAGCATGGCTCAACAGATGTCTTCTGTCCACTTGTGGAATTGATGCCACATGGAGCTGCTTCACTTCCGCGGGCTACAGGAGGTACTACACGATATTAGTTCCTGTCTCATGACTTTTGTCATGTCAATGTATCTATACTTAAAGTTTCTTCAAATATTGCTCACGAAAAACTGTATATATAGAAATACAGAGGAACCTATCAGATTGTAATCCCCATAATGTTGAATTGGATTGATATCGAAGGACTATGTTGAGTAAGTGTCCTTTTTACACAGGAAGGCTTCCTGTGCTGCTGACAAAGTATTAACTTTATAGTTAGAGATGAGCGAACGTACTCGGATAAGCACTACTCGTCCGAGTAATGTGCTTTATCCGAGTATCGCTGTACTCGTCTTGAAAGATTCGGGGAGCGCCGCGGAGCGGGGAGCTGCAGGGGAGAGCCGGGAGGAACGGAGGGGAGATCTTTCTCTCCTTCTCTCCCGCTCGCTCTCCCCTGCTCCCCGCCGCAACTCACCTGTCAGCAGCGGCGCTCCCCGAATCTTTCAAGACGAGCACAGCGATACTCGGATAAAGCACATTACTCGGACGAGTAGTGCTTATCCGAGTACGTTCGCTCATCTCTATTTATAGTACATTATGCGTATGATTGGACATGGGACGTAGCTGTAGAGGGTGCAGAGATAGCCATCACCATGGGCCCTGGTGCCTGAGGTGAGCCAATGGCCCCTATGTCCCAGAAGAAGATATCAGCATTATAAGTGTGAGGGGCCCTGTAACAGATTTTGCATCGGGGCTCCAGAGCTGCAAGCTACCCCTCTGCTTGTACACACATTACAGAAGTTGTTTACTGCATCAGTTCAATGTCAAAAGCAAAGTCAGGGTGAAATAAAAGCTTCCAGATCAGATGTCTGCTTAACAAGTCAATTTTTTCTGCAGGATGACCACCTTGGTGATAGAGATCAGGTAGCTCTATACGAGGTATCTGATGCTAGACGCTGAGATAATTACTGATCTAGTTACTAATGTTCTGGGTTCCGTCTCAGAAGCAACGTGTATGTTCTGCCATATCCATACAGAGGGAATCTGTAATACAGTCCAATGCTGGTCGGTTGTCATGTGAATACAATTCTATATATTAAACTGGTATCGTTAGTACTAATTGATAATAATTCCAGTGCTGGCAGATGTGATAATGTGGAGTAACTCTGGAGGAATTGTCCTCCATCTTCACAGGAACGGCTGAGGAATTTTCTCTATTGCAATCGCTGCGGAAATACCGCAGCCTTTCCAGTATAAATCATGTGGAGGGGGCTTAAAAAAATATCCTTCACAATGTAAAGATATTTTTTGTGACAAATCCACAATGCTTTTGAAAAATACTGCAGATTCTAATTCCGCAGCATGTTTATTTATGCTGTGGAATCGTATAGGAAATTCAACCATTGAAATACAAAGGCTGAATTCTTCAGGTTTTCCACAAGTGAAAACGTAACCAAATCCGCAGTATTTGGGTGCAGATTTGCTGCATCAATTCCCAACATGAGGAGGTAGCCTTAAAGTGTTGGTTCTAGAGCAGAATATGGTGCCTCATGAAGATAGCACAAGATAGCAAACAGAGTTTCTATAGATCCATCAAATTAAACTCTTTTACTCCCAAGCCAATTTAAAATTTTTGCTTTTTTCCTTCCAATTGGTGCAATTCACCCCTTTTTTTTGAAGAGCGGGGGGGGGGGGGGGAGCTTGATTTATGGTATACACTGTGTATTAAAAATGATATGTTAACCTTATTTCGAGGATCAGTACGATTTTAGCAATACCAAATATATATATATATCTGTTTTGCTGTTACCTTCAAAAAAATCTATTCTATATATGAATTTTTGTAAAGAAAAAACCCAGTTATGGTGGTCAAAAGATGGCTGCAGAAAATAAATACATATTTTTCTTGAGGTCTTGAGGTATATCATCTTTAAAGCATAGTACAACAAAAAAAAAACTACATAAGTTTGGGGTCGTGGTAACTGTACTGACCCACAGAATAAAGATATCATGTCATTTTTGCCACAGTGTGTACACTGTAAAATCAAGCCCCCCCCCCCCCCCAATCACCATCACCACCACACACACACACACAAAAAGGCAGAATTGTTTTTCTATTTCACGCTTACAAATGTTTCACAGTTTTTTTTTTATACGTTATAGGGTACATTAAATGGTGCCTTCAAAAAAACTAACTCTCAGACAACCATGAAAAAGTTAGAATTTTTTGTAAGTGGCGAAGAGAAAGAAAGACTAGATAACTAAAAAATGGAGTTGTTAGTTTTTGTATATTTATCTAGTTTTATATCGTGTTTTCCATCTATTTTTTCCACATGACCTTATTCCTGACCAGCATATTAGAATTTTGATTCACTGTCAAATTTTCAAATTTCTAAAAAAAAAATTTGCACACAACTTTTTAAAAATTTCCACATAATGTTTCTGTCCAATTGAACGATTTTAATTCGGATTCAAAGTGGAACATGTCAAAGGGTAATGTTCAGCGTCTTTGAAATCTACAGTTTTTTCCTCTTTCCAGTAAGTGAATGGTAGATGCCAAGAAAGGGAGTTTCCACCACATCTCTCAAGCATTATGCCTGTTGGAAACATAACCAAGACGTTTGGGAGGAAAATGCTCCGCCTGTGTAAGATCCTACATAACACAAGGTGACATGAAACAAAATGGAGGAATTCTGGAAACATGAACTACTATGTTTTTACGTGCTAATATTACAAAACAAACAGTGCTGATAATTCGCACATTCCCACATCGTTCAGCTGAGCCAATTCACACAGGTTGGAGAGGGTCTCCAGACGGACAGTGTGCTGAGTTTTGACACGGCTGCTCTGGAAATACAGCATTGGGAAAATGAGGCAAAAACTACAATGTTTGGCTTAATTACAGGCCTGGGCTAAATTATTCTGTATTTTCTTGCACAAAATGAGAGTGCTGACAGTTGCATACTATATTATGTGCTAGAATTCACTAACTGTAGCTAAAAGAAGGTCAGAGGAAACCAAGAGGTTGCAAATAATTGGAGAGGTCGGATTTCCAGACTGTTTCGACATCATTGTGGGTTATTTATAAAAACAATGGGTATGTTTTACTCAAATATATCTATATCAGTACGGAGAACATCGGTCTTTCTGTAAAGATCAGCTGGCTGCTGGCAAGGACGGAGAGACTATGTAACCCATGACTAGACCATGCATATTTACATCGAAACCACCAAAGTAAAAATTTAGCACACATTCTCGCTACAAATCACAACTCTTAAAGGCGTTGTCCAGCTGCAAACTATTGGTTTGCCTGATGGGCCTAAAAGATTGATGAGGGTCCGCTACCCAGGACCTCTGCCTACTAGCTATTTTCTGGGCCAGTATGCTCATGCACTGAACTGATTTCTGTGGGAAGCAGACAGTTCCTTTCCCACTGCAGTGGCCATACTGGATATTACATGCAAAGTACCTATTTACTTCCATGGCAATACCAAACCTGGCCACTTCAGTAGGAATGAAGTTATCTGCTTCCTGCCGAAATCAGCTCAGGGCACTAGCACACTGACCTAGAAGAAGGCTAACTGGTGGGGCTTAGCCCAGGGAGACAAGTAGGCAGGGACAGGGGTTGTGGGCTACATTGCAGGGACCCCCGATTTCTGCTTTCCCTGGTATTCTGACAGAAACACTGGCCCAAACGCTTTCTGGTTCCTACATCCGTCCAGTTAAACTAAGTCGATCCATGGAGGCTGTATCAGCTCTAGCTAATCAGGTGCAGGTCCTGACAGGGATGGTGCAAGATTTAACCGCACGTTTCCAACAGCAGAAACAGGCCACGGCCAGCGCACCAGTGGTTCCGCCTCCTGCTCATGGGGTTAAGCTTTAGCCCACAGCTACCCTCTCAGATTTCTTTTCTGGGGACCAGAGACAGTTTTTTTTCCTTCCGGGAGGGCTGTAAGCTGTATTTCAGTTTGTGTCCGTACTCCTCTGGAACCAAGTTCCGAAGAGTTGGGATTGTTATATCCCGCTTGAGAGGTGACCTGCAGAATTGGGCTTTTTCCTTGCCTGCCGACTCGGCCATCAGGCAGTCCCTGGAATTGTTCTTTACCGCGTTAGGCCAGATCTATGACGAGCCAGATCGGGCCGGGTATGCGATCTCCAGGTTATTAGAACTGCGACAGGGTAGACGTGCAGTGGAGGAATATTGTTCCCAATTTCGACAGTATTGCGCTGAGTCTGGTTAGAATGCCTGAGCGCTTAAGGACTTATTTTTGACTGGTCTCTCTGACGCCCTGAGAGACCTCCTTGTTTCTTATCCTGAGACTGACAGTTTGGAGCAAGCCACGATGCTAGCCATTAGAGCCAACCGCCGCCTTAGGGTGAGACGCATTCCTAAGACCAGTTCTGGGTTATCAGCCCGTGAGACCGACGTCCAGGGTTCTCCAGCTATTTCCCCGGAATCCATGGAACTGGGGTCCATGTCTCCCAGATAACGCAAGGAATTTCGTCTTAAGAACCGACTGTGCTTGTACTGTGGAGAACCAGGACACCGGGTCGCATCCTGCGAGAAGAAGCCGCAGCTAGAAAACTTCCGCTCCTAAGTGATGTCCGGGAGGATCACTTAGGAGCTCAGGTACTCCCGGAATGTTCCAAGTTGCTATTACCATGTTCTATTGTTTTTGATTCCTTCCATGTTTCGGGTCAAGCCTTCATAGATTCTGGGGCAGCTGCCAATTTCATTAATTTTGATTTCATAGCTCCCATAGCCAAGGTGTTAAGAAACCTTGAGCCTCCCGTCCAGGTTTCTGGACTGGATTCTACATCCTTACTAGCTGGGCAGATCAGTTGGGTTACTCCAGAGCTTAAATTTTCTGTGGGGACCTTGCACACAAAGTTATGTACCTTTTTGGTCATGGAAAACTTATCAGTAGACGTGGTGCTCGGCCTACCGTGATTGAACGTACATAACCCAGTTATCAGCTGGGAGACTCTGGAGTTAGTCTGATGGGGGGTAGGGTGTAGTGATCACATGCCCGCAGTTCAGGTCCATTCTACTGAATGTAAGGTACTGACCCTGCCGCAGTATTTGGCTGAATTTGCTGATATATTTTCTAAACGGCTGTCTGATGCATTACCACCTCATCAGGAGTGGGATTGTAAGATCGACCTTATTCCGGGGGCTAAACTTCCGAAGGGGGGTATATATTACGTCACTGTACCAGAGCGAGAAGCCATGAAGGTATACGTTTCCGAGAGTTTGGCCAAGGGCTATATCCGCCCATCTGAGTCTCCTGCTGGGGCAGGGTTCTTCTTTGTAGAGAAGAAGGATGGCGGTCTTCGGCCATGTATTGACTATAGAGGGTTGAATAAGATCACAATCCGTAACCAGTACTCTCTTCCTCTGATCCCTGATCTCCTGAATCAAGTATCAGGAGCTAAGTGGTTCTCCAAGCTTGATCTGAGGGGAGTGTATAACCTGATCAGGATAAGAGAGGGAGACAAATGGAAGACGGTGTTCGATACGCCATTGGGGCATTTTGAGTATTTGGTGATGCCTTTCGGTTTGTGTAATGCCCCGGCCGTCTTCCAAGGTTTCATGAATGCTATATTCCAGGATGTCATGGGCATATTCTTGGTGGTTTACTTAGACGACATCCTGGTGTTTTCCGATGACTGGGAGTAACACCTTTGTCACTTGCGGATAGTCCTCAACCGACTTTTGGCTAACCAGCTGTTTGTGAAACTGGAGAAGTGTTTGTTTGGGGTCAAGGAGATCTCATTTTTAGGGTACATAATTACCTCTTCTGTTATCAAGATGAATCCAGGGAAGGTTAGGGCGATAACAGAATGGGCACAACCTACTAACCTGAAGGCTTTACAGCGTTTTCTGGGTTTTGCCAATTTCTACCGTAAATTTATTAAGGGTTTCTCGGTGATCGCCAAATCATTAACTGATTTAACCAAAAAAGGGGCTGAGGTTGGCAGCTGAGCACCGGAGGCGGTCACTGCCTTTTTGGGTCTTAAATAAGCCTTCTCCTCCGTGCCTGTCCTTGTACAACCCAACTTAACCAGCCCTTTCGTTGTGGAGGTAGACGCTTCTGAATTTGGAGTGGGCGCCGTCCTGTCGCAAGAACCAGCAACCCTCTATAACCTCCGACCCTGCGCGTTCTTCTCAAGAAAATTCTCACTCTCTGAACGTAACTATGACATAGGTAATAGGGAATTGTTGGCCATCAAGTGGGCTTTTGAGGAATGGCGGCATTTCCTTGAGGGAGCCAGACACCAGATTACCGTTCTCAGTGATCACTAGAACTTGGTGTATCTAGAGTCAGCTAAGAGACTAAATGCCCGGCAGGCGCACTGGGCATTATTTTTTTTCCCGTTTCAATTTCGTCGTCACCTTCTTACCTGGGTCAAGGAACATTAGAGCCGATGCGTTGTCGCGTAGCTTCGATGTGCCCAAACCCGTGGATTCTCAGCCAGAGGGAATCCTCTCTCCCGGAGTGGTCCTAGCGGCTTTAACGTCCGATATCTCATCTCAGCTATATGCTGCCCAGCAAGCTGCCCCAGAGGCTCTTCTGGAGGGAAAACTGTTTGTTCCCCTCTCTCTGAGACTACGCGTTCTCAAAGAGATGCACTCTTCGGTTCTGACCAGTCATCCTGGCATTAAAGGGGCATTGGATTTATGCTCCCCTTGTTATACTAGTGGCCCCAGATGTCCAAAGATGTCCGTGGTTTTGTCAAGGCCTGCGCTGTTTGTGCTTGGAGGAAGAATATTAGGAGACGCAGTGAAGGTCCTATTCTTCCTCTGCCAGCTCCATGTAAACCTTGGTCGCATGTATCCATGGATTTCATTACGGAATAACCCCCGTCGCAGGGTTATACTGTCATTTGGGTAGTGGTCGATAGGCTCTGTAAGATGGCCGATTTTGTCCTATTTGAGTAATTTACCCTCGGCTAGGGACCTAGCTGACCTGTTTATTAAGGAGATTGTCCATTTACATGGTGTCCCCAAAGATATTGTTTCTGATCGGGGGGTACAGTTCGTGGCACGTTTCTGGCAGACCTTCTGTAAGCATATCGATTTTAACCTGTCTTTCTCTTCCGCCTTTCACCCTGAGTCCAACAGACAGACGGAGCGTATGAATTAGGAACTTATTCAGTACCTTCGTTTGTTTGTCTCAGACAGTCAGGAACAATGGGTGAAGTTTTTGCCTTTGGCGGAGTTCGCTATAAGCAACCATACTAGTTCATCATCACAGGTTTCCCCTTTTTTCTGCAACTACGGGTTCCATCCCCACTTTACCTTATCTGTCTCCTCACCATCGGATAATCCGTCATCTGATTCCTTTACGAAGGAGCTGGACGCAGTCTGGGTCCAGGTTCGCAAGAACTTACTGGAATCGCAGGAGAAGTTGAGGAAACAAGGTGCTGATAAACGCACTCTGGACCCGAGGAGCGGTCTTGGGTTCCGGCCAAGGATGTCCATGCTCTGCGGCTAGTCTGTCGCTTTCATAGAACCTACCCTCTCAAGCCAGCACCGGGTCATGGCGGTCCTGTGTCCCCCCGTAAGAGGGGGGGTACTGTCAGGATGGGCGGCTCTCGGGGTCGCTGTGCCTGCACTGCTGACACTGTCACTCCTGCGTCGGGTGTGCAGCTCAGGGGGACTGCGGCGCTGGTCACCACTCCTGGCCGCTCAGCTCCTATACGCCGCAGAGGTGCTAGGAACGTGGCGGCTGCTGCCCGGCGCCGCGTTCCTGTTGCTATTGCAGCCTACTGCATCTCCTCTGACCTAGTCTGGTCTGCTAGTGCTGAGGGAGGTTCTCCCAGCACTCTCTGATTATCCTGCTGCTGTCAGGTGCTCCGCCCCAATCAGCTGCTGGGGCGGTAGCTCTGACAGCATTTAAACTCCTCAGTTACCTCCTGACACTGCCAGTGTTTGTATAGGCTTCCTTTCACTCACCAGCATTACTCTGTATTCCTGATTGTTAGTGTATTTGACCTCAACTTTTCCTCTGACCTGACTTTGTCTCCTCCTGCCTGTACTGCGTTTTCTGGACAGACTTTTAGTGCTTGACCTTTGGCTTGCTCCTGGACTGGTTTGCTGCCTTCCCTTGTGCTTCGCTCTGGTTGTTTGTCTGTCCATTTGTTCTCTGTTTCCAGGGATTGTGGTTTTCCCGGTCATTTTCCTTAGCCAGTGTAGGGACCGTCGCCCAGTTGCCGCCCTGGGGCTTAGCCCAGGGGGACAAGTAGGCAGGGACAGGGGTTGTGGGCTACGTTGCAGGGACCCCCGACTTCTGCTTTCCCTGCTATCCTGACAAAAGCATTCCAAAGCTGCTTGCAATGGAAATGCATGAACAGAGAGAGAGATGGAGGAAGAAGCCACTTCAGCAGCCAAAAAGGAAATAAGATGAGGCTGACTCTTTGCCCTTTGGCCTAGGTGGGCTCTCCAAGGCAGCAGGTGATAGGAGTACATACGCATTATCATAGAAACCTAGAATGGTAAATTTGGAAGGGTCCTCCAGGGTTTTTTGGTGCAATCCCCTGCTTTATGAAGGATTCACTAAATCATTCCAGACAGATGTCTGTCCAGCCTCTGTTTGAAGACTTCGATTAAAGGAGAATTTGCCACCTCCCATGGTAACCTGTTCCACTCATTGATCACCCTAACTAGTATCTACTTTGTGTCTCCTCCCTTTCAGTTTCATCCCATTGCTTCTAGTCTTTCCTTGTACAAATGAAAATAGGGCTGATCCCTCTGCACTGTAGCAGCCCTTCAGATATTTGTAGACAGCTATTAAGTCTCCTCTCAGCCTTCTTTTTTGCAAGCTAAACATTCCCAGATCCTTTAACTGTTCCTCATAGGACATGATTTGCAGACCGCTCACCATCCTGGTAACTCTTCTATGAACTTGCTCCAGTTTGTCTATGTCTTTTTTAAAGTGTGGTGCCCAGAACTGGACCCAGTATTCAAGATGAGGTCTGACTAAGGAAGAGTAGAGGGGGATAATTACCTCACGTGATCTAGACTCTATGCTTCTCTTAATACATCCCAGAATTGTGTTGAAGTTATTTACGTTCTTGCCATGTTAGAAACACGTACTGCCATTCTAACAGATGACTGCTCTTCTGTCATAACGTGCGGTTTCAAAGAATGCCCAGGCTCCAAAAGTTCTGTGAGCAAACCTAGGTATTGGCCTGATATTGGTGCTGCTGCAACTAGTAGTAGTAGTTGATGGTGACGGCACAACCCTTATGTTTGTCTGCGACACCCTGTGGTAGCATGGTACTGCCCCACATCATCCTCCTTTTCCTCCTCCCCCTTTGAGCTGCTATCACGACTTTCCCTGTCTGTCTATTCTAGGTCAAGCACTTCATCATCTTCCACCTCTTCTTCATCTTCCTTCTCTTTAGTCGTGTCTATGTGGCAGTGAGCATCGGGAGATGGCACCTCTGTTTCCACATCCCCTAAATACACATTTCCTGTGGAGGGCTGACTGTGCATACTTGTAAGGGGGTGCCACGCAGCCACAATTACAATGTAAGCAGCTCAGCTGCTTGGAATCTACAGCTGGCGGATGTGTCATGCAGACGCTGGCCAGCGACATTTTTCAGAAGCCATGTAGAGGCTGTGTGTGGAGAAGGACCTTTGAGCACGCCCCCAGGTCCTGCATGGTCATTAGCAGGTCTGTTGGGATGATATAAAAAGGACAGAACTGGGGCTGCAGAGAGGACATGAGAGTAGCATGTGCTCCACAGCACCCAGCAGAGGCCTAGCAGAAATAAGAGAGGACATGAGAGCAGTGTGTGCTCCACAGCACCCAGCAAAGGCTTAGCAGAAATAATAGAGGCCTGAGATCACCTGGGGGAAGCCATTTAAGAACTGTGACCAGAGCACTGTCCCCATGCTGGGGGAGTAGTGCAGTAATAAGAGGCAACAAAAGGGCCCAAGCGATGGGAGCCCCAGCTGGTGAGTCTAGAGGGCTGAAAAAGACATAGACTGCATGGAAGAAGACGGAGGTTCTTTTCCAATAGAGACTAGGTCCCAAAATAGATTGCGGGGAAATTATTCTGGAACATCAAAAGCTGCCAGATATGTGAGGCCTACAATAACTAAGTGTGAACACACTTGACTAACACTTTATGGACATTGCAGAATGTGATGGATGCATCTGAGCATAAGCCTAAAGGGGTTCATTATGTGTGGATGTTTGTACCAAGCATTTGGGAGTTAAGGATGCGTATTTGTTATGGGGGGTGTCACGAATATTGGGTTTATGGGTCCGACAGTCATCAGGGCCGACTTATTTCCAACTCCACGGATCCTTCCTTGTACCAAATGGAGCCCAAATCGCACCCTGCATGGTCTAACATGCTCCAACTTGCCTTGCTGCCACCATTGACCATTTCTGACAGGGAGGTCAGCCACCTCAGTTTCCACCACCCAACAAATGATTGACATACTTTGGGGGTTATGGATCACTTAAAGCATTTAAGGACAACTAATAAAGTTTTAAGCTTTATTCTAAAACTGCTGTTGGTTTGGGACTTTCAGATGACCCATAATCCCCATATTGAGTCCTCCTTTGATTAAATCCCCATTATTTCTCCTCTGATTAATAACAGTATTAAGGCTGTTTGCCCCAGTGTCTGGGTTATGTATATTGGACGCAGGATGGGTGAGAAATGGTTGGGGGTGTAACAATTGACATCCCCTTGTAACTTGGTAACTTCAGTAACATCACAGCAAACGGTTTACTTGCTGGTCACAAAAAGAGCAAATGACATCAAAGATCCCTCCGATGCAGTTGTGAAAGGCAGTGGAATGAATATTGATGAGAAAATACACTTAACCATCTGTCTAGGTCAACTCAACTTTTCACAAACCAGAAAGGCGGCAGATTGACACACAAAGATGGGTGACGATCTGCCAGTATTATTACTTCATGACGAGGGTTAATGATGGATATGTACCAGGATGGCAAGGCACTTTACAGAGGCGCTGTGCCCTAAAAAAAAAAAATGCTATAATATGAAAATTACATACTGTTGTTTTCATGTATCTTTCACACCTATTGTGTATGGAGTCCATGAGTAGGTGGAGCTCTGAATTTATGTGTAATTGAAATCCCCAAAGACCACTGCTGGAGGCATAAGGTCTGCAAGTAATTCGTAGTGGCAAGACGTGATTGAATGACGTTTGAGGCTGCTGACACACACTGTATTTGCTGTTTCTCTGTTTTGATTCTCTTTTGATTTTATACTAACACAAAGCACTACTGCCAACTAAATAAGCCACAATTTCTGGCTAGCACAATCTGTGAGAACAGAAGGCCACACAGTACAGCTTGTATATTTGTCCACTGTCCCTGTTTGGCATAGTGTGATTGAATTCCTCAAACTCCACTGCTAGCTGCGTATGGTCTGCAAATAATTCGCAGTGTCTGGGCTAATAGTTTTGGACGTCTGAGGCTGCTGACATGCACTGTGTGTATTTGCGGTTTCCCTGTTTGGTTTTCTAAATAGGCAGCAATCCCTGGGAGGAACGATATGTGAGAACAGAGGGCCACACAGTATAGCTTGTATGTTTGTGCGCTGTCCCTATTTTGCGCAGCGTTATTAAATTCCTCAAACCCCACAGCTAGCTGCATATGGTCTGCAAATAATTCGTATTGGCCGGACTTGCGACTATGAACAGCATACGAGGCCACAATTAGAAAACTACTATATTCCCCATGCTAAATCCTAGTTTGTCTGTCCTTTTTGCTGTTATATATGTTGACAGGAGCAGAAATATCCCCACTCTTCTAATGTACAGACCACGTTTACAGGCATATAAATGTGATGCAGCTTCTTTCTCTGCTCCCTTTAATGGAACACCATTTAATTTCTCTGCTTGTTTACAAGCTTTCACACCCAGCAGCAATATATCCTCCATAGAATATCTGTCCCTAACAAAAGACCATGTGTTACATAGGCATATAAACATGGTGCAGCTTCTCTTTCCTATTTTCAACTGTAAAATGCCCGCTGGTTACCCTGTGCCTATGTCATTTAAGGCTAGGTCATGTGATGCAGGCATCTAATGAAAATGTTGCCCATATGCAAGATGGAAAACACATATTGTGACATCATCAAGATGCCTTGGATGCTGATTGGCTGCACGCTGACCTCTGCAGCAGGCACTATGGGAAATTCAATTTTCCCAGGATTTTTGCCAAAAATTGATTCATACTTACCCGATTAAATGTTTCCTAAAATTGGGGCGATTTTTATCACCCAGCCGATAAAAATGAGCAACTTTAAATATTAGGAGACTACGACTACTGTAGATCTCCCTGTTAAGGAATAATAGTGGCCTATGGTTGCCCCTGTTGGGAGCGGCCCAGATGACTGGGATATCGCTGCTTTTACTGCCTGCAGGCCTGTTACACTAGCAACAAAATTGCAACCTTTTGATATCATAATTTTGACACAAGCAGATGATACATGCACAACAATATATATTAATTAGGTGCAGAACTTTTTCATTGTCAAATTAATTTAATTCCAGGAATGTACATTGATGGACTGTCCTTAGGAGAGGTCATTATTGTGCGACAAGTGAGAGTTCAACTTCAGTACCTTTACAGATCAGCATGATGAAGGTACCGTAGTGCTCCATTCAGTTGAACAGAGTTGAGCTTCAGGACCAGGTATAGTCATATGTATGTATGCACTGTTGTGCCTAGGTAAAGATTAAAAAGCCATGGCAGGGTCTGCTCTTTAGCTGGAGAGGAAGGAAATGGGATCCTAAGGTAGTACTTTTCGCTAAATGTCCTATGGCCCAGAGTGGTGCTTGCAAAGTGAAAAAGTCATACCAAGCAATGCCATCAGGAAACATAGAGAACTATTTGCAGTCAGTCAATGTGTGAAGTCCAACAGAAAATCCTAGACATGGAAACTTGAGTATTTTACAGTGGAGACACAGCGTGAATTGTTTATTTAGGAGGAGGTTCTGTTGCTGTTTTTGGACACATTTTTACGTCAGTGTGACAAATTTGTTTTGTAAGTTGTAACCTTTTTTTTTTTTTTTACTAATGGAGACATCTTAACTGACTATCAGATCTACTGCCTGGAATTCTTAATGTGTTATTACAAAAGGCAATGATGTTCCCACAAGGACTGTGTTCCTTTGTTTTGTAACCTCCATGTTGGTAAGAGTCAGTTTTTCATTTTTGCCTTTACATTTATGGAATGATTTTTGGCTGTTATATTATAATAAGGAGGTGGAGGCTTTACTTTAAATTTTAGACCACTAGTATCTTGGAGAGTCTCCATAAAATTCTACAAAATAATCTTATAAATATCCTACTAAAGCTGTGAATTCCCTTTCCTAGCCGTTACATATCAATATAAGCTCCTGTTCCTGAGGTCAGCAAGGATGTTGTTTTAGAAAGGTTCAGCTCTTATGAGGGGTTGGCATTTCATAAATGAAGGAGAGGGGCTGTAGCCAGAGTTGTATTTTGACCTAGACACCAAAGATCCAGTGCCCAGGGCGGCACATAGATGAAGGCGGAACTGCATAAAAAGAAAATGTATAATTTGCTTTGTTTTTTTAATGTTACCCCTACCTTTGGTTCAGGACTGAATGAGGAGCTCTGTACAAGGCAGCCATTGGCTTCCAGCTATGTCATTCATTTTTTAAGATGCTTTCAGTCAACAGCATATACATCACCCTGCACAGCAGTATGCTGGTCAGAGTGACATGATGCCCAGCAGCCTAAGGCTGCAGGTGAGATGGGACAATTTTGGACAACTTGTAAGATAGGTATGTTTGGGAAATGGGCATTATTTTTTGGAATGGGGATGACTTTCTATATGAAATATCTTTACATGGGGCACCTAGATGGAAAGAGAGACTATGCTATCCAGAACTATATTTCTGACAGGGAGGAGGTGCTATCTGTTCCTACATGATTTTGGAGACAAAAAATGCAAGGACAAGGATGTTGGTTACTTTGCTGTCACATGAGAGATTACTGTGCAGCAACCCCAGCCACTCATACTATTCAGGTACATGTGAAAGGAATAGATAATAATATAGACAATCAAAAATTGCCTGCTACTCCTATAAAAAATAGTAGATGTTTTTCATAGTTGTGTAGCGCTGGCTTCATGAAATAGTCTGAATCCATACAATCTTATTATGTAAAGAGATGTAGCCATCTGGTTTAGGCACTTGGAACTCCACAAAGATCCAAAAGCACAAGAAGTTGGCTCCAATACGCTCAAAACAAATACATAAATAAGCCATAGAAGTTTTGTGATTCTGTTATGTGGGATGATTAAATAAAACTGGACCTTTTTGGGCCTCTGGATCAGCGGTATGTCTGGAGGAGGAAGAATGAAGCCGACTCTGAAAAGAAACCCCCTACCTGCAGTGAAGCATGGCGGTGGCTCGGTGAGGCTCTGGGGATGCTCTGCTTCCTCTGGCACTGGAAACCTGCAGCGTGAGGAGAACAAGATGGATTCAATCAGGTATCAGGAAATCTTAATAGAAAGCCTCATGCCTTCTGTCAGGAAGCTGAAGCTTGCGCATCATTGAACTTTCCAACACTACAAAGATCCCAAGCATACCTCAAAGACCGACAAGGTTTGGTTTCAGAAGAAGTCCTGGAAGATTCTGGAGTGCCTGTCACCATCACCTGACTTGAACCCCATAGAAAATTCTTGGTAGGATGTAGGGAAGTTGGGTACTGGTGTATCTTGTCTCCACCAAAAGTATGGGTGGAGACATGGGTTGGCCGGGATCAGTGAAAGGGAATGGCCTGGTCATGCCCTCAGCAGTGGATTGAGTGCTGTTGCCCTGGATCCCTGGGGTTGAAGTACATATACGAGCCGTATTCTGCTGCCTCCTGCCCCGGTCTAGGGATGTGCTTTTGCGCTGGCCGCTGCGCTCAGCGATATTTTATGCAAGATAAGTGCCGTGTGCTTATCAACGGGTTGCCGCTGCCATGGGTCCTTCTCCACTGTCCCCATTATTTGCTAGTGCCGGCCCATGCATTCAAGGGGAGCCGGGGAGCAGAGTGCAAGGCGCAGGGAGCGAAGATCGCAATGGGGCAGGGAACTGTGACAGTGGCTTAATTAGCAACTATTACACTGACACCAGGGCCATTGTGGACACACTGACAGCGGGTGGGCAGTGGGTATGAAACACCGAGGCAACACTAACATCTGCGGGGTTGGCAGGGAAGCTAGACACTCACAGTGGCAGGCTGTCAGCCAATGGAGATCGCGAACCTCGGCACCTCGCTGATGTTGTGGTCGCAGCTTCAGTACCAGGAGTATGAGGCAGTCAGCAGAGCTCAGGAGGCCACGTCTGTGGCAGCCAATCAGCCGCTGGGGGCATTATAGAGCTCAGGAGGGCACGTCTGTGGCAGCCAATCAGCCGCTGGGGGCATTGCAGAGCTCCGGAGGGCACATCTGCAGCAGCCAATCAGCCACTGGGGGCATTGCCTTCGACTGAGTACTGGCAAACCTTGACATCAGGTGTAGACAAGATAGACCAGTACCGGGAAGGTGGATGCAGCACACAAACACAAGAATATTGGTGAGCTGAAGGCCATTGTCCATGAGGAATGAGCTAAGATTCCTTAGAAACGCTGTCAGAAGCTGCTGTATGGCTATGAAACACATTTGCAGCAGGTAATAACAGCTAAGGGTGCTCCACTGCATACTAAAGACGCTTGTCATGAAGGGGTGAATAATTCGGAGACTGCAGTAGCTACCTACCGTATTAGAAGTGATATTTTGAACTTGGAGAAACCACTTGTGATACTAGTTGTATTGTGCAATTCAAATAGTGTTTGTTAGGTTGTTTTTTTTTTTTCAAACAACAGAAAGCTTGTAAATTTGGCAAATAAACCTAATTTGCAATGGGGGTTGAAAAACTTTGCTTGTAACTGTACTCAAAATGTAATCCAGAAATAAACTGCTAAATTTGTTAGAATGTTCCAGGCAGAGAGCGAGTGTGTTCTTTACTGCCAAATGCCAAACTGAATTGGTACATTTTGAGGTTTTGTTTTTTTGTTTCCAATGATATCTCAGATTGATCTACTGTAGATTTCAAAGAGTGTGGGCTGCATGACAGAAATCTCTGGTTGCAAATTTTTAGCACTAGATTCCGAGTATGGACAGTTTCTCCATCCCTGTTAATCTGTAAGGACAGAAAGGAGTTTTGTGCTTCTGAAGTTTCTTTAAGTAGCAAGCAAATTTTGAAAGTCATCCTCCATATTGTAGTCTGCCAGTGTGCAAAGGACTGGTGATACGGGAGCATCTTGACTTTGTTTGGTGATTTACCTAGCTGCTACATTTTAGAATAGCTAAAGGAAGTGTATTGGTGTGCTACTTGGTCTGGTAACCCTATATACAGGGTATTAATATAGTCCAGCCATGAGATCATGAAGACACCTGTGAGTGTTGATAGGTCTTCTAGTGAAGTCAGATGTTTAATTCTTACGATGGATCCTTAGGTAGAAGTAGCTAAATTAGATAGTGGCAGAGACAGTTCCCCATTAATAACTATGCCCAAACTATGTACATGGTCTAAGATTTGAAGGTTTGTGTTTCGCAGGAATAGAGGTGATGGATATGTGAGTTGTTATTTTGCTGTTAGGCGCTGACCTTCGACCAAGAAAACTCCAGTTTTTGTCCGGGTTCAGTTTTATCCAGCTGGCATTTGTCTATTCCTGTTGTTCAGATATTCCAAAATTTGTACTGTAGCTGGAGATTTGTCATTGACTCCTGACTTAAAAGACAGGTATAGTTCGATATTGTCTACGTAGCTGTGGTATGCCAGTCCGTGCTTCAGGATTCTTTTGCCTTCTGGTAGCTTAAAAACTGCTACCAGCATTGGGGATAGAACCGATCCCTATTGTACTCCATATTATGAGGAAATTAGTGAGGAAAACGCCAACCTATACTCTTCCACAAGGAATGAACCAAACCACTGAAAAACTGCCATCAATTCCACAAAACAGTGCCACAACTACAACCTATGGAAAATGAATGGAATTCAAAATCACGGTTTGTTAAAAAGTTGCATAACTTTTCATTATGAAATTATTGGCCTTCAGTTACATAATACCAGAACCCCCACTGATTCTCCTTAATGCTCCTGTACTTTGGTTATCATAGATTTATTTTACAAGGAGAGGATCTATGCGGTCTGTGCTTTTTGTTGAAGGTCCTGTGGTGTAGGATCAGGGTTTGAAGATGAAGAAGTCACGCCCAGCAGTGCCCTGATTTATTTTTTTTAACTTTTGAACAGGGAACATAGAGAACAATTTGCAATCAGTCAATATATGAAATCCAACAGAAGATATTCATTAATTCCTAGAAGTGGAAACTTGAGTACTTTATAATGGAGACACCGCGTGAATTGTTTATCTACGAGGAGGTTCTACTGCTGTTTTTGGACACATTTTTACGTCAACGTGACAAATTTGAATTGTAACCTTTTTACTAATGGAGACATCTTAATTGACTATCGGATGTATTGCCTAGAATCCTTTATGTGTTATTACAGAGTGAAATGATGATCCCACAAGGACTGTGTGCCTTTGTTTTGTAGCCTCCATGTTCGAAAGACTTGGAGTGTTTCATTCTTGTTTTTACTTCTATGAAATGATTTTTAGCTGTTATATATTAGACCTTCCAGTCCTTTGGATTGTTTCTCTTAAAATTCTCAAAAATAATGGGGATTTGTTACTAGATGTGGTAGAATTAAATTGCTTTGAATGTCAATAAAGAGCATAGACCTTTTATTATAATGAAGCTATGAAGAAAGGACATTGACATTGATAAAAAAAATGCCTAAAATAAGCTAATCATATAGATTACAACCACATCCCCGTTCTTCTGCTATCTCTTATATATTAGCACACAATCTCTTGATCTTAGTAAAAGCTACTTCCTTTTTGAAATGTTCATCTTTCCATTTCAGTACATGGTAGCCACATTTTACTCCCTGGGTTCTATATCACAAAGCCTTTGCTTACATACATGCTTAGTTTTGTATGAAGAGGATGCATTCAAGGTGCATCTTGAATCACTCGATAGATAGTACTGTCTCCCTCCCTCTCTCTATGTCTATGTGAGGGACCGTAGGCAGCAGGTTTGAGGCTTTCCTAGTTTTCCGTGTCAATGTCAGCCTTATGGACGCAGGGTGCAGAAGTTGCTGAACAAACAATGCTTTATTAACTGTCAAACATTAAAACGGCAACTTGTGACTCAGTGCTCTGGGGTATCTAAGTCTGTCAATAAAACTCGAGTCCATATGAACGGTTGTTAATCAGTGGGCTTGTCAGGTTGACTGGGATCAGAAATAAATGATAATCGTCTCACTAAACAGTCTTTAGGTCCATTAGGGTGGGATACCTATAACAACTCTAGGCCCGGATGACTGGGGATGACTCTCTTCCAGGCTTGCTGACGCGGGTATGTAGGGAATGTAGGAACCACTGGACTCTGACTTCACTATTCTGCACTCCTTTCCCTGTTCATCAGAGTAAAACTGCCTGTAGGATAATTGCTGCAGCCATGTAACACAAACTAGGAGAGACTCCCTTTTCCTCTGCCTACAGCTTAGCTTCTCTCTGCACACTATACAAGCTTCTCTATGTCTATATCTCTTTCTCCCAGTGGGAAACATCCTTAAGAATCTAGAACACTGCAGTACACCAGGAGAGACTCCTACTTCAACCTCTGTCCCGCACCAAGCAACTCTCTCAGCTCCTGTCCGTGTCTTCTTCCTGCTCAGCTCTGTTCCTCCATTCTGGACCCTTTTAAGGAGACAGTACCATTGCAAAGAAAACAACATTATACTATCTTTAAACAGTGTTAAACATACCCCCATACATCTACATCATTTATAGGGAGAAAAAGAGAGACAATAGTGTCCATAACTACCTTATTTACATGGAGCCAGCATTATCCATAACAATATTGTTTACAGATAGAAATAGGGAGGCAGTGCTATCTGTGCAAACAGTGGATATAAAAAGTCTACACGCCCCTGTTAAAATGCCATGTTTCTGTCATGTTTAAAAATCTGACAAAGATGAATCATTTCAGCTTTATTTCCACTTTCAATGTGACCCGTTATCTATACAAGACCATTGAAAAAAATCCTGAAATCTTTTAGGGTGAATTAAAATAATGTGGTTGCATAAATATGCACCCCTCAAACTAATACTTTGTTGATGTACCCTTTGACCTATGACAGAATTCATTCTTTTTGGGTAGCTGTCTATGAGCATGGCACATCTTTACTTGGCAATCTTTGCCCACTCTTCCTTGCAAAAGCGCTCCAAATCTGTCAGATTGCGAGGGTATCTCTTGTGTAGTGCCCTATTCAGGTCAACCCACAGAATTTCAATGGGATTCAGAGCGAAGTTCAAAGCTGGGCCATTCCAAAACTTTGATATTCTCCTGGCTAAGCCATTCTTTTGTTGATTTGGAGATTTGCTTTGCATTGTTGTTGTGCTGAAAGGATAGGTGATAAAAGTCAATTTTGGGATAACCCATTTGATGAATTTGGCCATTTCTTCATCCTTTTGTGCATTTGCAGCATTAAGAATATCTTTTGCCTCCTTCCAGACATGGTTGCAAAATCATTAATAAATGAATGCAAGCATGCCTGGGATAAGCATAGATCTATCGCAAGAGAGAAATAAAAAGGAAGGACTATAACAGCAGACTAGATGAACCATGTGATCTATTTTGCCCTCAATTTTCTGTTTCTATACTTGTAAGGTCAGTATGCATTTTCCCAGTGACTTCTATATAAATGTGTATGGCATCAATAGCCATGGGCATACATCAGGGTATGAACTTCTAAGAAATATATCAATGAAATAAACATGGTTTAGAACCCATCATTTTTCCTTCTGCAGATTTTGATCAGAACATAACTCTATTTGTGGAATCACATGTCAAGTTTCATTAATGTTATCCCAGTCCAAGACACACTTAAACTTTTCCAACTCTTGGCTTACCCCGGGCAGTCCACCCCATAGCAAATGAGGGTTTTGTTACATTAATGTTGTCATTTAACCTACTGAAACTTTGCCAACTTTCAAGATATTTTTCACTTCATAATTTCTCTGCTCCGGTATTTATTTACAGAATAAACATTCAACATTTTTGGAATTCATTTTTATTTTTTTTATTAAATTAATAATAGTAGAAAAATCTGTCTATGCCATTCATTTCAGGTCCTCACTGCTGCTCAAGTAACAGAACGGAGATTTTCTGTGCATGCCAGTGTGATTACTACATACCTCAAGCAGAGAATATTTATTTGAAGTCTTCAGTACTGTAATACAATAATTCCATTTTATATATTTTTATCAGAGCCAAGATTGCTTCATACAGATTAGCAATGGCAATTAGGAAATCATTTATGGATTTCTTATGAGTGTTTTAAGATTTTAATGGCTTTTTGAATCACACAATGTCTTTTCACAGCGCAAATAATGTTAAACATGATGTGATACAAGTATAAATTAGGTGTCTACTGGATTGATTGTATTGCCTGGTTTCAAGTACAATGTAAAGAAGTCCACAAGCAGGAGTAGCACATACTACACGGTGGAGGTCACTCATGATGGGTCTCTAAAGCTTTATTTCCTGACGTAAGTATTAATATATTGTTTTATTACTGGAGATCATGACAGAATTATAAGCACCCGGTCCCTGCTAGTATTGAAAATTGCATTAGTTACCTTATAAACACATGCATTAATCTTGACCGGCTGGTATGGTTAGGGCTAGACAGCGGTCCTCTAAGTTAAAATATTAATTTGTTCTTGGATGACTATTGTAAGTTGAGGCCGTAACTCAAGGGAAAACAAGTAATTGGTTCTGATGTTCCAATGTGTTAACTAAAAATAAGAGAAATTAATGAAAAATATGCAGAATTGTTTTGCAGCTAGTGTGGACCTGCTGTTTCACTAATTTAGGGCTAGTCCCAAGGGCAGCTCTAAGAGGTCCATGGTCTTCTCTCTTTAACCCCCTTTTCAGAACAATGGCAGCTGACCCGGGCAGAGTTTGTGCAATATGGTAAACAGGCAGGAGGGCTGGTGGTGTTTAGGCAAGATGAAGTCAGTAACCAGGCCAAGGTCAGGACAGGAAGAGTTCAGGAAAGCTTGATATTGAGGCAGAGGGTCAAAATGGAATTAAACTGCATATGGAAATGTAGTGCCCCAGAACAACATTCTGGACCCCTCCATAATTGTCATACATGTTTGTCCTATGTAGATGCGCTGTGCAAAGTTGTCATGTATATTTTCTGTATGTCTGTTGCACAGCTGCAGCGTCTGAAGGGTTAGCTCCCCTAAAATCATTGCCTGCCAGCTCTGCTGCATGTTGAATGTATCTATTTTATAGCATCATGTGGTACAAGTGAGATTATAAATGTGAGTGTCTAAAAGCGGGAATGATTGTTGATGATCTTCCATCTACTCATGCTGTTGGTGGTCCCACAGTGATGCAGGGAAGCACCTTCAGCTTCCCTGTATCGAAAATGGAGAAGAAGGAGCTAAGCTGAAGATCTTCCCTCTTCCCCGATCCGTTGGAGAAACGCAGAGAAAATGCAGGGTGCATTCAAAATAAGTCTTCTTCTGAGTAATTTTGTCTTGTCAGAGAGTATGTGGAGAGGATCTTGTCTTTTTGCCTCCTCCGGAGTATATTTTGTGTCCAGGACCAATGACATATAGATAACGTGGACTATAGGGCCGTATTGTTCCTGTGTATTTTTGCCTCCCAACCTCTGAGCTTCTGCGTGTAACTGCTTCTGTTAATGTACCTGTAATTACCTGTTTAAGAAAAATTAAACTAAGTAAAGTTTTACTGGGCCTCAACTGTTCCTGAGGTACAATACACTTGCCCAGTGTTTACTAATCCGCCGTGTATGAATGTCAGTGTGTGGATTGGTGGTGTCATGAACTGACAACTACTAGCCCCCTCATCCTGAGGACTACTGGCCCTATCCCTTGCTGCGGTAACTCCCTCCGGGACAAAGAGTTGGTAAGTGCCACTGTGACAGGTCAACGCACTGCACCCTCCCAACTCCAGCCATATGCCTGGGTAGCGAGTAGAGATGAGCGAGCATACTCGTCCGAGCTTGATGCTCGTTCGAGTATTAGGGTGCTCGAGATGCTCATTACTCGAGACGAGCACCACGCGGTACTCGTCTCGATTAAACGAGCACTGACCATTGAATTCAATGGAGCCGGCAATACAGCCGGCTCCATTAAAAGCAATGGCCTGCCGGCGAGCGTGGGATGCATTGTCGGGAAGGGCTTAAATATATAAGCCCTTCCCTGCAATTCATCCAGAAATGTGTAAAAAAAAAAATATATATATATACTCACCTTGTCCCGACAGAACGATGTTAGCCCATTGAATTCAATGGAGCCGGCAATACAGCCGGCTCCATTAAAAGTAATTGGCTGCCGGCGATCGCGGGATGAATTGTCGGGAAGGGGTTAAATATATAAGCCCTTCCCTGCAATTCATCCAGAAATGTGTAAAAATAAAAAATATATATATACTCACCTGGCCCCGGCAGACGGAGTTCAGCGCGGCCAGCGGCAGTCCTCCTGAACTGCCCTGAACAGCTATGAGTAGTATTCAGCAGCCGGGGATTTTAAATCCCCGCCTGCTGAATGAGCTGCCTCTAATTGGTCACAGCCTGACCAATCAGAGGCAGATTCCACTCACACACCCATTCATGAATTTATGAATGGGTGTGTGACTGCTGCCTCTGATTGGCTCAGCGGGACCAATCAGATGAGAGGCAGCAGTCACTCACCCATTCATAAATTCATGAATGGGTGTGTGAGTGGAATCTGCCTCTGATTGGTCAGGCTGTGACCAATTAGAGGCAGCTCATTCAGCAGGCGGGGATTTTAAATCCCCGGCTGCTGAATACTACTCACAGCTGTTCAGAGCAGTTCAGGAGGACTGCAGCTGGCCGCGCTGAACTCCGTCTGCCGGGACCAGGTGAGTATATATATATTTTTTATTTTTACACATTTCTGGATGAATTGCAGGGAAGGGCTTATATATTTAACCCCTTCCCGACAATTCCTCCGACGATCGCCGGCAGCCCATTGCTTTCAATGGAGCCGGCTGTATTGCCGGCTCCATTGAATTCAATGGGCTAACATCGTTCTGCCGGGACAAGGTGAGTATATATTTTTTTTAATTTTTACACATTTCTGGATGAATTGCAGGGAAGGGCTTATATATTTAAGCCCTTCCCGACAATTCATCCCGCGATCGCCGGCAGCCCATTGCTTTCAATAGAGCCAGCTGTATTGCCGGCTCCATTGAATTCAATGGGCTAACATCATTCTTCTCTGCCACAGCTGTTACAGCTGTGGCAGAGGAGAACGATCTTTATGCTGACAGTGGGGGGGGGGGGGGTCTCACTCTTGCCGCTATTGTGGCTTAATAGTGGGACCTGGGAACTTGAGATGCAGCCCAACATGTAGCCCCTCGCCTGCCCTATCCGTTGCTGTGTCGTTCCCATCACTTTCTTGAACTTCCCAGGTTTTCACAAATGAAAACCTTAGCGAGCATCGGCGATATACAAAAATGCTCGAGTCGCCCATTGACTTCAATGGGGTTCGTTACTCGAAACGAACTCTCGAGCATCACTGAAAGTTCGACTCGAGTAACGAGCACCCGAGCATTTTGGTGCTCGCTCATCTCTAGTAGCGAGTCATTCCCAGCAGTGTCCCACGAGTGGCTCATTGCAATTTTTTGGCATCTCTAACAGGACGTTATAGAAACATCTTCACTGAAAGACTATGAAGCTTATTGCAGAGACACCTCCCAGTGGGGAAAAACTTTTAATAGCCCCAAAGAGCCAGGACAGGCTGGTACATAAAAGCTGGGTGTGTGCACTGGCCCTCTAAAAGCCAGGCTGAGAGCATGAGCCCTACGGTCACCTGGAAAATGGTACCGCATCTGCTGCACAGAAGAAAAGGGAACAGAGAAGGCAAGCGAATGTGAATGGTGGGAGAAGGAGGTGAGAAAAGTTGCCGCCGTCTGAGACCATAACAAGGATGAAGCACATTTTTCCATATAAAAATCAGAAATAGCTGGTGGAAACTATAAATCTGCTCAGTGCTTCTCCAGGGTCCAGTACAGTACACAGTGGATCAGAAAAATAAAATGGAGATGATCTCACGCGTTGTCCAAAGGAGCAGCTCATCCTGGCACAGGCAAAGAGCAGTACAAGACATGCAGTGAGGGGCTACTACACAGTCAAATAGTACATGCCCTTCAGCAATGCAGGTGTTTTGCCAGTGAAATCCCCAAACTGAATGTTGAAACAAAGTGTGGGAAAACACCTTCCGCGCTCATAAGAGGAGTGAATGACAAAGGTGTAGTTCCACTTACTTTGAAAAGAGAGGGTATGTAAAACATATATTCCCTCCTGAGGGTGAGATCCAACAGATCATGCATTCAAAAAAGCTGTTTATTAAACACAGAGGTGAAGTACAAAGACAAGGCGTTTCAGTGTTCTTATGATACCTTTTTCAAGCCTATATATGGCAGTATTTTTTAAGAGTGTAACTATTGTTAAAGTTACAATGCAGTTGTAGTGGCCTGGAGGGTCCTCTAGAAAACAATCACACACTCCTGTCCTGCAGCACCGTCCTATGTGCTAACTGAGGCATAGGAGGCGCTGTACATTAGAGAAACCCTGTTTCTCCACTTGCAATTGCAAGCTTGGAAGACAGCTGGCCTCTGGTTTGCTGTGTGTCATACCTCACTAATTGGCTAGGGGGTGTGCCTGTTGGTCAAGAGTGGAAAATATCACTATGGTCCTCTACGTGAAGGGGGAGTGGAGGTAGAGAAAGTGCGGGAAAGGGACAAGAAGAAAAGGAGGGGTCAGTGTGCAGTGTGGAGTCATCAGGAGCAGTCGTGTAGGAGGGAGCCTGCAGTACTTTCATCAGAAAACTAGCGTCATTACGACTTGGGAAGCCAGGATCTTCTGTTCCCCCAAGTCCCGCTTACAGTGTGGAACAAGGAGGGTGAAGCTGTCCCACAAAACAGTGAGTTACAAAAATAACCCAGTGAAGTTTCAGCCAGGGCTAGTAAAGTGGCCATCTTAACTTCAGTATACTCTGTGCACAAGTCATTTCTAGTCTCCCTAAAGGAAGTGAGAGAAGGAAAGTATATATCTACGTGTATACTATTCAACTGCTTTGGTTCTTTTGTATGGAGTATTGTTCTGCTGTTCACAATGCTGTCTTAATCAAGTTACTGAAAGTAAACTGTACACTCCCAGTTTAATTATACCATCAAATCCAGGACTCATGTTAAGTTATTTCCCGGCCACTGACCACTTTAGTCCCGGATCGGAGTGTTGGCGTCACCGTGACAAACACATTTCTTGCATAACCTAAAATTGCTGGGCATTCTGTGTCAGGGTGCGACTGCTGAGTGGAATCCCTTTGCCGCCATAGTTGGGAGAGATTGCAGAGCCGCCTTTAAGTGCCATCTTGAGAACCCCGCGTTCTTCCCCACTTTGGTGCATTCCGTTTGGGTGTTGCACATTACCTGTCAATATAACATTTGTTGCATCTGTGCTAAGCTAATTCACCTGAATTCTGACATCAAAAAGTTGAAATGTTGGCACGAGAGGATCTTTGCTGTTTTGCACCTTTCACTCTACTTTTCCAAAGGGGCAAGAGAAGAGTCAGAGTTTGAGTGGAATTAAGTTTTTACATAAATTTTAGAATTGCTGTACAGCTTTTGAAAAAGTCACAAAATTTGTCACACTCATTCAATTAGCTTGGTGGCATAAAAAGTGAGTCTATAGGGCACATTTATCTAATACTGGTATTTTAAACACTGTCTTAGAAACGTGCCACTGGTATAAGATGTACCAAACATATTAGGAGGTGCAAGCCTCTTAATACATTTGTCACATCTTGGGCCACCTGTGTGCCTCTTCCTGTAATCTATGCCAGGTAAAATCTGGACTGCTACCTAATTATGCCAGTTTTTTGCTTAATTATAGTAAGTTGGATGGGCAACGGTTGGACCCGCCCACATTGCACAAACATGGTGAGAATAGTGGAAAGTTGTGAAAAGTTGCTGATTTTAGGACATGCACAAAAATTTGCAATTGTTTTCATGACTTTTCTCCCCTTATGTGTGACCCAATTACCTTTCAATAGCATTGACATTTTTGATCCTTGTTTACACTTTTAGCACTTCTGATGATGGTGCCATGCGATTTACTTTCCTTTTCTTGCTATCATCATTGTCTGTGTCATAGATTTATGCTGCTTTCCTTTGTTTGGGACATTTTGCAAGGGCATTGTTGCTTGTTTGCAACTTTTTGGCACTTGCCCCAGGAGCTCTGCCTCTAGCTGCACCCCTATTTATGTTTTTGTTATTGCAGTGGGGGTCCAGTAGGCCTCAATGTTTTTATGGGGGTACATTAAGCAATGTATCCCAACTCTTATGCTTCTCTCATTTTTGTTATTATAACTGTTCCTTTAACCCCTTTCCTCCATATGACATAAGGGTACGTCAGGGCAGCAGGGTACTTCCCGCAACTAGATGTCCCCCTACGCCCTGTAGATAGAGCGAGATCAGAAGCCATCTTGCGCTATCCAGCAGTGGGAGACCGGCTGCAACAGCGGGGGTGCATCGGAGATGCGCCCCCTGCTGTTAACCCCTTCCCTGCCATGATCTATGTAGACTGCGGCATGGGAAGGGTTCACAGAGGGAGCCCGCTCCCTCTGTGACGTTGCTGGGCTCTTGCGATATAATCGCAAAGAGCCTGGCAGGTTGCCATGGTAGCAGGATGCCAGATATCGGTGTCCTGTATTGCCATTGCCTATAATCGCTGTCTTAAGCGATAAAGCATTGCAGGGGAGAAGTCCTGCAATGCCTTATCATAGCGATCCGAGCTGGTATGGAGTAAGTCCCTCGGTGGGGCACGAATGGTGTAAAAAAAGATCAAAATAATGTACAAAAAATAAATATGTAAGAAAAATGTTTAAAAAAACCCTTTTTTTGTGCTTTTTCTCAAATTAGCATAAAAATTTTTTTTAAAAATCGCACATATTTGGTATCATTGTGTCCGCAATGACACGTACAATAAGTTGAACATGCCTTTTATCTTGTAGGCAAATAGCGTTTAAAAAAACGCTAAAAACCTGAGGCAAAATGCAAATATTGAGCATTTTGCCTCCCAAAAAACGCAATAAAAGTGATCAGAAAAGTCGCTTGTACCCCAAAATGGTACCAATAAAAACTACTGCTCGTCTCACAAAAAATAAGCCCTCAAATAGCTCAGTCCATGGAAAAATAAAAAAGTTATAGGACTTTGAATGCAGCGATTTAGGAAAAAAAAATATTTCCAAGAAAACAGTTTTTATTGCAGAAAAGTGGAAAAACCTGAAAAAAATATAAGAATTTTGGTATCTTTATAATTGTACCGGCCTGCAGAAAAAAATGGATTGTGTCATTTATGCTGCATAATTAACTCTTTAAAAAAAACTTAAAAATCTGTGGCAGAATTGATGCGTTTTCTCTCCCTGCGATCATAAATAAAATAATAAAAGTTTTACAATATAGTCTATGTACCAAAAATGGCACCGATAAAAACCACAGTTCGCCACGAAAAAAACAAGCCCTCATACGGCCGCGTCGACAGAAAAAATTAAAAAGTCATGGCTTTTGAAAAATGGAGATTAAAATCCATCAAAAATCATTGCATCCTTAAGCCCAAAATAGGCCATGTCCTTAATGGTTTAAGATATTGTGGCCCCAGATTGTCAGAGATTGAAGACACGAGTTGCAAGGTCCATTCTTGCAGGAGAAGGAGCAGAGTATGGCACTACAGAGCAAACCTGCTGATTGAAGGACATGTGTCTTCAGACTGTATATGCGTGGATATAGCTTGGCCACAATTAAGACAGAAGACCAAAGGAGTTCCGAATGGCTCTTGTGGATTCCAGTACCACAATTTATTATTGGTGGCTAAGTAGCTGTTCTCCTGAGACTTCATAAAAAACTGTCAATTTTGTACCACTGCTGGTAGAGACCAACAGATTCTGTACCTCAAGCTTCCAGGACAGAGGCGTAACCTGAAAATTCGGGGCACAAATGCAATATCTGTAAAACGGTCCCCAACTATAATGCTTTATTCATAATACTAGACTCGCTCTATAGAGAAAATAGGCCTTATGGGCCCCCTAAGTGTCCTGGGCCCGGGTGCGACCGCATCCCCTGCATCCCCTATAGTTACGCCCCTGTTCCAGGAACTGGCATTGGGAGTTGAAAAGCCTGTGTGAGCTTCGTTAATAGTTTCTTCCATTGGACTTTACTCCGGTGTGAGGTTCCAGTGAGCTGTATTCCAAGGGCAGTGTGACCAGGCCTTCTTCATGGGAGGAGGATGGAGCCCTGCAGCCAACCCCAGAAGTGGTAACCTTGAGGTGAGTGGTGACTGACCCCCCTGTGTCTATTCCTGACCCCTATACCCCCCTTTCCTGCCACCGTAGAGGGGTATTAAATCATTCTCTGTGCAATTTAAAATGGCTGCATAGGTAAATCTAGGTTAAATTGAGGAGAACATATAGGAATGATGGATTCAAAGTGGCGTTACCATAACAGTATTTATAGGATACAAGAAACTTTCGAGAATGAATGACTGCACCTACAGAACATAGAGTTTTCCACACATGAGATAGCGAACATTTCCTGGACAGAAACTTGGCTGAATTCATTTCATATCAGAACGACAGAAATACAAACAAAGGAATTTCATCTGAATACATTTTTTTCACCCGCAATAAGAGGCTTGATAAGTGCTCGAGTGTTGTGTTTGGGTCAAACATTTCATTGCAAGCCATTAAAAAGTGCAGTCTTTCAGCAGATAATATTTGAGTTCAGAGTTAATGTTTTCACAGATTTACAGGTCAGGGGACTCCCATAAATTATCATATTATCACGTCAAAACATTTCACTAGCTCAGTTTCTGCCACGGTTGCATTAGCGGCTTTACAGGAATGTTAATAGTTGACAATTACCTCCTGTCACTACGTATAACCATTTACTAATGTTCTGCTCATTTTAGCTCTCAAATTGCATTCAGAATAAGTAAATTCTCACAGAATGACTATTAATGAGCACCGCACTTGTAATAATAAATTCGACCGAAGATTTGCGTTCCTAAAATACGCACATCTACGGCCAAGACATACATTCTCATGCTACCATCATGCTGACAGTGACTATGTGCAGAGAATGGGTTGGAAAAAGAGTCCATTGTAGGTTGGAAAATGTATCCATTGTTAGGAAGAGACATAGATTAAGGCCTCCGTGGATTTGCAACTGGTCAACCGCCTTTTGGGACTTATTTGAGTTGTTTGGTTGATACTTCACAAATGCATGTTGGATAAACCTGGGATGACAGCAGTGGGATCTCAATGAAATCTGAGCGACCCCAATGACTTTTAATGGGATCCTCAACTTCTGTAAGATTTTAAAGGAGGCATTCTTTTTACTGAAATGATAACTATCACAGCAGAAGCCTATCGAACCATATGTATGTTAATGCAATCTGTTGAGTGGTGGTGGTACTTGTGGTATGATGGATCCTCGGAGCGTCGTGGTTTAAACATATTTAAAGGGTTTGTCCAGTTGTAAACTATTGAGGGCTTATCTTGAGGGTACTTATGTTCAAAAATATTAGACAGGTTATTTGAAGCAAACATTATCAATACAGGTTAAGGGGCTCAACCTATAGAGTATATTACATACCTTAGGCCCTGCCCGGGCCAGGGGTCTATAGATATCCCCGCTGTCAGTTTTACACAGAATCTTTGTTGTTATTTTACCAAACAAACTCAACTTAACACTTCCTAAAACAAAAGGTAAAAGATGAAGAAAACCAAGAAGGGAGGAAAAGGGTAGGAGTTGTAGGGGGCCCACTAGATATCTTCATCCTCTTCTCAATCAAGTTATTATAACCGCTGTAGGCCATGTGTGCCCGAGATGATCCAATCCCTAAATCTCTGGGATGTTTGGATCTGCACCCATTGTTGTCAGATGGCACAGAACCTGGGATACTTGTTTTCATCTTCAGCTCTCATTTTCTCATATCTCATAAGAATGTTCATGGCTTCTACCAACAATGCCCTGGAGGGAGCAGCCATGGTACTCCATAGCCTTGGGCTGATCTGTCTGGCCACCACAGAAAAAAAAGCGCAACAGCCCTTTCTTTACTTTGGAAATGGGTCCCAGAAACATTGATAGGAGGGCAGTTTCTGGAGTTGAGGCAACAGAGGAATTGCACATTATGTTGTAGAGGAACATAATAATCTTATAATTAAGCTTCTGCAATCTGCAGTATGCCACCACATTGTGCTACAAGGGGAAGGCCTTATGCCAGAGCTCCACTGGGAAGCACATGCCTAGTTCCCTCTCCCACACAACCATAAAGCTCGGCCTAGAGTACCCCGTCTCTCGACTCAGCAATGCCCTGTAAATAGTATCTGGGGGGGGGGGGGGTCTGCAGATACTCACGGAGCCTCGAATGGGGCGAAGGATCTGGTGAGGTTCCCCTGGGGTGTCAGGGAGTAAACAAAACTTCTTAACTGAAAGTATTGTATTCAGGCCCCAGCAGGAGTCACAGATTCTCCGAAGAAGCCCCTAAGGGGTCTCAATCCTGTTTGTGAGTAAACATCTCAAGCGGGAGGTAGGGAATCTGGGAGAGATAGCAGAGAGGAGCACCGCAGTGTGACCTTAAATTGAGAAATACCCACCAAAGGGCTGAGCATGGGGAGGTAACTAATTTAAATGAATCAGGGAATCCCGCCCAGATTTCCAGTATCTGCTCAAGGAGTGGTGAGCAGGGGCATAACTATAGGGAAGCTTCAAGTTACGCTTCTGGTGGTGAAAATACCCCTATATCATCATGAAACCTTCTCGGGATCCAGAATACTCCTTGCAACCAATTTGGTTCCTGGTCATATTCTATTTCTACCCATATTTTATTAGGGCGATGGTGTAGAAGGCCGAGTACACAGTAAGTGAGACATGCTCTATAGTATAAGGAGAAATCAGGTACATCTCCTACTTTTGATGTCAGCAGCACGTAGCCCATGAAAAAAGTGACATGTCGCAAGTTGGCTAGGTGTGTATATATGGTGTGTGATAGGCTGTCTGCTCACATACCACTCGTTTTTGTCAGGGGTAAAGGGGACAATTTATCAGAGTTGCAAAAAGGGATAATTATTGGCTTTTGAGCCAAGGGTGGTGATATTTCTCAAATAGTGCAGTTTGTGAACTGTTTGCGTGCTGCTGTGTTGAACATATACTGTTGTAGTGCCCAAATGGGTCCTACAAAAGTGCCTTGCCTTTAAATGGTGGCACTCAGTTCATGTAGAACCAGCAGGGGTTAACCACTACTTAGTTTGCTTTACGACAGAGCTATTAATAATCTGCCAGGTGCATAGTTAATTTTGATTGGTTGCCGGCGGATTGAACTCTGATTGGCTGCAAGCCAAGGGAGTGACAGTTGGGAGGCAGTTGATCGTGCAGGTTTGGGGAGTGAGGAGAGCAAGAGGTAGGAGAAAAGTAGTGTCATAGTAATAGTGAGAAGATAGTCAGCAAGATTTCAGTCAGATCAGAACAGTAAAGTGCGCAGAGAGTTTGTCAGGAAGTCGGCTGTTAAAGAAATGAACTGTATCGTTAGTCAGTGTGACCATGTGTGCAGTTGAGGAGTTAGTCAGGAAAGTGAGAGAGTTAGATAGGAAAAATCTTCAGGCGTCCATCAGAGAGAGAGAGAAAAAAGATCCTTGTCAGCATTGCAGTCAGGCAGCTGCCGGAAGCTACCAGAAGAGTTGTTGGATCCAGAGCTCCTGGTACATGGTACCCTTCCCTTAAGGATCAAAAGAGGAAAGATTGATCCTGAGTTCCATAGAGTATGGAGGCAACGGAAAAGGTTATTTGTAAAAAGAGGCCTCATAGACCGAGGAACAAATCAACTTTATGGCAGTGAACATAGTACACCAGATCCTAACTGCTAGAAGAGATGCACACTTTATTCTAACAACGTATCATGATCAGTCTGGACATTTTGGAGTGCAACCAGAATGTATCATCCACAGAAGGTTCTACTGGATAGGAATGAGACAGGATATAGAAACATGGTGCATAGAATGTGAAACATGCACAAAGAGAAGATTGAACAAGCCTGACCAAAAAGCTGCACTACATTCAATAGTGACTAAGCAACCTCTAGAACTTATAGCTCTAGATCACCTTAGGATTGAGCCGAGTAGGACGGGTTGTACCTACGTGTTGACCATAATTGATCGCTATATGAAATTTACTGTGGCAGTTCCAGTTAGAGATCTAACAGCTAAAACCGCTGCTAATATACTGTGGAAAAATGTCTTACTCCCATATGGCTACCCAGAGAAGATCTTAACAGATCAAAGACAAGCCTTTGAAACTCAACTCTTTTATAAACTATGCAATCTATATCAGTGTACAAAATAAGAGCAACTGCTTACCTCCCATGAATCAGACCATAATAAACCTTCTTAGGACCACACCAGCGCACAAGAAAGCAGATTGGCCTATTATCCTGCCTGAGCTGATATACACCTATAACAATACAGTACATTGCTCAACTGGATATACTCCTTATTATCTCATGTTCGGGAGACAAGGCAAATTACCCACAGACTTCTCTTTGGGAATACAAATAAAAGATGATATCAACCCGTTACAAACCACACACTGAGTGCATGACCACTAAAGACACTTGTAGGAAACCCAAGCAATAGTTGACCATCGCATGGAAGATGTGCAACAAAAACAGGAAACCGACTTTAACTGTCATGCCAAAGCAGAGCCACTGCACAAATGATCCAAAGTTTGGTTAACAATGGAGCAAAGAACCGGCAAACTCGACACCCGTTGGGAAGATCACATTGTACTATTCTGGACTTACCATTCCCTGACAAGGACTTAAACTGCATAGACCAAGAAAATGGAAGAACAAGACTAGTCCACAGAAACAGACTTAAGCCATGTTATTTATACCAGATCCCAACAGAAATTTCCAGAACCAAAAGAAGACAGAGACTAAAATTGCTGTCCCTATGTTTGACCCGAAGAAATCTTTGTACTTGGTACATGGTACTTTGGACCCTCTGTGACTCTGACCATGCCATATGGTCCAATCCACAATACTGACTTATCATCCAGTGGATTACAAGCATTAAATTCATCTCCAAGAGAATGAAACTGTCCAAACCAGTTGACGCTCACAGAGGAGTGATATTGGACAGCTTCCTGTGAGATACAGGAACTAAAGCAACGACTAACTATTTTGATTTGGAACCTGTTTATGGGCTGTGCCCTGAGGGATTACTCAGCAACATGTTTGCAACGTTTGAAGGATTGTGCCCTGAGGAACTACACAGAGAATCATGTTACAGTTACCATTTTTTTTTATACTCCTGTGGATTACAAATGCATTACATCTAGCACAGTAACGTGTTTAATGAACTGTGTGCCCCAAACTGTGCGTGGGGACAATAACACTCCAAAAAGGTAGTTAGGCTGTCTACCTAGGCCTTGAAGTGGCACACCTAGGAGCTGGATGAGAGACTGCTTGCCTACGTCTCCGAAGAATAAAGACAAGAATAATGACTTTAGTGCCATTATTATCTGCTGTTTTAAATGTTATGTAATGAACTTTGCTATCGTTTTTCTCTCCCACCGGTTGGATCGCTTCAATTTGCTCTCTCAGTTATTGATAAAATTTTATTGTAATGCTAAATAATATACATAATACAGACTTTGGGGAGAAGTGTATGTAAGGGCCCCATAGCTCAAGGGTCCTCAACTCCAGTCCTCAGGGACCACCAACAGGTCATGTTTTCAGGATATCCTATAGTAAGAAAACCTGTGGCAATGTTTGAGGCACTGACAATAATTACATCACCTGTGCAAGACTGAGGAGATCCTGAAAACATTACCTGTTGGTGGTCCCTGAGGACTGGAGTTGTGGAACACTGCCATAGCTCATTGAGATCTCTGGGGTTCAGCCCCTACTGAATCAATTGTTCCTTATTTGAAGATCCTCATCTGAGACTAATTGTCAGCATCCAGCCATCCACCTGCCTGTCTTTTTGGAGGACGCTGAGGATGGCTGTTTTGAAAGTATTGGGGGGAATTGTAGTGGCCCAAATGGGTCCTACAAAAGCACCTTGCCTTTAAATGGCAGCTCTCAGTTCATGTATAACCAGCGGGGGTTAACCACTACTTAATTTGCCCTATGGCAGAGCTATTAATAATCTGCCAGGTGCACAGTTAATTTCGATTGGTTGCCGGTAGATTGAACGCTGATTGGCTGCAAGCCAGTGGAGTGACAATTGGGAGGCAGTTGATCGTGCAGCTCTGGGGAAGGAGGAGAGAGAGGTAGGAGAGGAGTCATGTTGTAGTTATAGTGAGAAGACCGTCAGTCAGTGAGATTTTAGTCAGATCAGAACAGTAAAGTGCGCAGAGAGTTTGTTAGTAAGACGGCTGTTAAACAAGTGAGCTGTATAGTTAGTCAGTGTGATCATGTGTGTAGTTGAGAGGAGTTAGTCAGACAAGTGAGAGCGTTAGATAGGGAAAATCTTCAGGTGTCCATCAGAGAGAGAGAGACAGTGTTAGTGTGTATAGAGAGTGAGTTAAGATTAAGAGAAGAAAGATCCCTGTCAGCATTGCAGTCAGGCAGCTGCTGGAAGCTACCGGAAGAGTTGTTGGATTCAGAGGTGAGTTGCGGGCTGTCACAGGAGAGTCCCTGTGAGGTGGCCGAGACCCGAGAGGTACTCTACAGAGTAGAGTTATAATTCCGGACACCAGAGCCACGAAATACCCTCACAATCTAGGCCAAAGCGAAGGTGTATACTGCTCACAGTTCATGCCACTGAAGAGCCATTAAACCGGCCCAAGGAAAACTAACAGCACTGCCATATGTTACGCCGAGTATCATGTCTGTCTTTAACCTGAAGAATCCCATGTACATTATTACTGTTAAGAAATTAACCACTTTTAATGAAAGGCTTGTAAGTGTATACTGATATATGCTCACTACTGACATCAACAAAGAAATGGCAAATAAAGTTAGTACGACTTAAACCCTGGTTTTTGTGATTTCTTAATTGCATCACATTTAACATTCTTGTGCTAATGTAGCACTGGCATCATGATTTACTAAAAAAATAAGTAAAATCGCAATAACTCCATGAAGAGGCAGTTGTGGCTGTGTCGCAAACGACAGGGAGTTTCTTCAGAGCACTTAAGCAGCCGCCTCTTACACTGTGAGTGGACAAATGGCATCATTGGGAATAACTGACATGGAAACTGCGGCGCACCATGTGCCATTGATGTGAGAGGTGAATGTTGGCTACGAAGGTATGCAAGAGCCGACCGCTACAGTAAAAATGGACCAGGGGGCTATTAGACATGTGTCTAAAGCAACAGTTCAGCTTTGGTGCAGATGGATGATCACTGCACCAAAGTTAAAAAAGGTGCATTGGAGGAAAGGTTTCAATTTGTATAGCAGTAACGGAATTGGACCACCACTGATTAGCAAAGGGTTGCTTTCTCTGACAAGTTTTGTTTTGTGTTTCATTGAGCAGATGGACGTTGATGACAGAGAAGAAACATTAAAGAACAAACACCCTGCAACCATTGCTAGAAGAATACAAGCTGGTTGCGGCAGCATTATGGTCTGGGGAACTTTCGTGACATTTTCTGGGTCTCTCATCCATGTGGAAGGCACTCTGAAATGCTTTAGTTATTAATCCATCTTTGCAGATAATGTACACCCTTACATCCTGTTTGTCTTCCCTGGGGCAGATTGGATTTTCCAGCAAGGCAATGAGACATGTCACATAGCTAGAAATGTCAGACAGTGGTTGGAAGAGCATGATTAAGACTTCCAACCAATTCCCTTGTCCCCTAATTACTCAGACTTGAACCCAATTGAGCATCTGTGGGACCACCTCAATTGTCGTGTTTGCTCTATAGATCCTTCCCGTGGCACTGTGCTATGCACACCAAATTGTAAAGATACGTAGCAGCATCAAAGGTGTAAAATAAATGTACTTCTTTTTTGTTCTATGTTAAAAGCCTACTTTTGCACCGTACACATCAAGTATTGACAGGAATGCCGTGGTCATGTTGGCTCCAGGATCTACCCGTTCTAATGGTACTTTTATGGGAGTTAATACGGACCCTCACTTCATTAATTGTCTCTCCTGTGTAGCATAGACCACATGGGCAGATGATCATATACACCACGAAATCTGACCGACATGTGTAATGTTGTTTAATTTTAAACTGCCTCCCCGTATGCGGATGGGCAAAACTATCACCTCTGAGTAGATTATTGCAATTATTGCAGTTCCGACAGGCAAAATTTCCTCTCTTAACTGTTGTTTAGGGACATAGTCATCAGCTCTCGCACTGTGCACCACATCATCCCTCAAATTTCGAGTCCTTCGATAAGACATAATCGGCAACTGTTGGAATTCCTTAATATTGGGGTGACAGTGCGAAAGTAGATGCCAATGTTTGTTGATGATTCCACTAATGCAGCCACTCACCACACCATTGGCTTGAAAAAGACTGACTGCGTTCAGTCGAAACGTCGCTGTTTTTGTATGTAAGGTCGTGGCAATAAAGAAGGAACTTGGTGAGAAGATTACGTTGCCTGTGGAATTTTGTACCCTTGATGCTGCTCTATTATTGATTGTTATTACGTATGCTAATTTCCTCATCATCTAATTGATTTACGAATGTATGGAAAACATTCACATAAGCTGCAGTGGTCACATCACTGTCAAAAAAAAGATGGGGGCAATATGTGTCGCTTTGATATTGCACACCAGACACCCGGGATCTCATGGATTTTGTGAGGATCTTCAGCTGCCCACATCTATGTATTTTAAAAATTGGCATAGCGAAATAAGTGAAACTACGCCTCTCCTATAAACCACAAGACATCAAAAATATTCAGGTTGTCACAACAAATGCTTCAAACCAACAGCAGTACACAAGGCGTTTGTTTTTATTGGGACCTTTCAATTCATGGACCAAAGTCACTTGGCATACATGAAGATGAGGACTCTTCGCAGCTCTTTGGCATGTGCTCTTGGATGTCCTCATCTGCTAAGCCGAGGACATTTTTGGAGACGTCAACAATCTGTCTTCAATGTTCTGCACCATTTCTGTGGCATTTTTGGCCTGCCTACATCATGCACATCCAACAATGTTCCTGTCGTTTCCAGTTTCCATACCAATTTCCGAATACACAACTTTGCTTGTAGCTTTCTGTCTTTAAGTTTCTTCACAAATTCAATTTGACAGGACTTTCTCCAATTATCTGCAATTGTTCTTTTCTCCCGCATCTCCAATCTGCCATCTTCAAATGCTGTTTTCGGCCATCCAAAATGGACAATGTAATCTTTAGACTACCTAATCTCCACAGTGCATTGGTAATCTAAGTCTACTAATACAATATACCTGCTCTATGATTGGACACAGCTGCTCATATGATTAGCACTGGCCAATCAGAGAGCAATGCATTCGGTAGATAGAAAATTGCTGCAGTTATCTTGGGCAGCCAAAACCATGATCGAAAACCAGAGAATCGGAGGGGTAGCAGAGAAGAGCAACTGTAGGTGATCTACCCCTCCAGCCCCTTCTGTCATCGGTCAGAATTTTGTCCCAAAATCAGAAGTTCACTTTAACTATTTTTATAGCTCAAGGCTGTTTTAATAAATCTGTTCCTTTCTGCCCCAAATAAACTTTGCTTAAATTCCCACTGTTGAAGTTTCTATTGAGCGCTGAGACCTGTTACATGAACCTCGCATGCATACATCAATTATATAGGAACTGTGGTGATTTTCGGCTGTAGAAACATCCTGCAGTTTCTTTTGGACAAGATTTTTTTTCAGCGTTATTTTAATAGACGTGCCTTCCTAGTGAAAATGAAAACCAGTTATTCCATCATTGCTGCGCCAATTTGACTCACAAGAGAATTAAATATCCACGCAAGGCCAGGAATTTAAATTGTACACAGATTGTATCAGGAAAAAAGAGTGAGGATTGCTTAAAGCTGGAGCCCAACACATGTCCTGAAGGGGTATAATATTCAGATTTGATATCTACCTGAACTTCATAGATTGTGTTTCGAGGAGGAACTGAACTCTTGAGTTTCTAAAGAACAGTAGGTGTCTCCAACTGTATCCCTGCCATTATAAGGCGGGGCGCTCATGTATTCCAACAGCTTTACATTACTTTTCTGACTTTCTACTTATTATGCCGGCATTACACGGGCAAATTTGCGCTCAACATGCAGTAAATAGAACACATTAATTTCCATGGGTTCGTGCACATGCTCTTATTTCTCCCTGCACATTTTGGTCACGTAATCGGCACACGTGACGGGGCAGAGCTACGCGATGACGTGTAGAAGGGGGCGGAGCCAGAACGCCGCTAGTGCCCGGACCGAGTAGAAGAGAAAAGACCCTTCTGCGCAAGCGCGTCTAAAAAAGTAAGAAGACAGCGAAATTAGACGGAGCTATGGAGACGGGGACGCCAGCAACGGAGCAGGTAAGTGAATAACTTCTGTATGGCTCATATTTAATGCACGATGTATATTACAAAGTGCATTAATAAGGCCATACAGAAGTGTATAACCCCACTTGCTGCCGCGAGACAACCCCTTTAAGCACAGGTCTGCCCGTTAAAATATGCAGGCTAGAGCCAATGCCAAATAAATATTCATCCACCAGTTACAGATAAGATATTGGACAACATTTGCATTACCTTCGGACTGTATTACCATTTATATTGTAGTATTGCAGTACAAGATATAGCCTGCAGGCCGCTGGAGAACTACACAGAATAGCCTGCAAGGGGCTTGAGAACAGGCATACTGAGTACTAATTAGAGGCAACAGCTGTATGGGTGTGGTTGGAAGAGTTAAAACCTCCAGCCATACTGCATGTTGTGACCAGAGAAACTCAGTGGGAGCTGCTGGGCTTCCAAAAGGAACTCAGAGGGCTGCAACCAGAAGACCAGTGCAGACAAAACTGTGACTGCCTGGAGTCTCACAGGGGAGGACGCCCCCTAGACTGACACCTTGGCTGGGTATGGTAACAAGGACCCTGCAGGTTATAAACCCAGATGGAGAGTGAAGAAGCTCTCAGGACTTGTGTTTCAGTGTACATGCAGTTTGGAAATACTGTGAACCATTGCTGTGTGCAATAAAGCTAGTAGACGCCAGAGAGTTAAAGAAGTCGCATTGTCCAGTGTCTCTGTGAGAGTGACGCAATCCATCTTGGGTGAAGAAGATGGTGATCCTATTTGGTGAATTATTCCCTAGTTGTCAAAAAATATATATATATATTATAGCAAGGGGGGTACTCTTGCCTCGGGATCGCTGACCTCTCATAACCGAAATGGCGCCACACACGGGTAAACACGGCTCAGGACTAGCGTATCTCTTTGTCTGGCTCCTGCCAGCATTTATTCCACAGCACAGCATATCACATCACATCATGTCCATAAGCACCCCAACTTGGGTGGGAATCCAGGGGTGTCCCCTGTTGGACTCTTGCCTTTTTAGGCCACCAGCCTGCAACACCTACCTGTGCTGCGCTGGTCCTCTCTCAGGTGTTGAGGTTAGGGGTGTCACCCTGTCAACCTCTGGCCTTCTTGGTCTGCACCAGACCCTGGGCTAGCAGCCCTCCCAGCTCCACTGAGCTGTCTCTCTTCCTCTTGTCTTTGGCAGGAACTGGCTTTTATCTGGTTCCTGCTCCACCCCGTGGTTAACCCTCGCACCAGGAGTCCTGTCTCTGGCCCTCTACAGGCCCCCCTGTGCACTGCACTGTAGGCAGTTAAAGGGTGAGGTCGTGGATGGAGTATACCTCCTTCCCAGGCTCTTAGTCTGGACAGGGTGGTGGTCCAGTCAACAACTTCACCCTGGTTCTTAGGAGGCTCAGCTGTAGGCACTGACCCCGTTAATGGGGGCATAAAAGACTGCAGCTCCCAGAGAGTCAGTGCCTGACAAGCTGGGAAGAGAGCAACATCCTGCAGCCTGAGGAAACCACTGAGCACCCTGCGTGGTGCACCGTTTCATGTGTTTTGTTGTATGGACTTTCTGTTGTTTTGGCCAGAAATAAAACTGAAAGCAAGTTTTATTCATCTTCGAGTTCCAGAGTATCATTGCCGCCCCCACCCCCTGGAGGATTTGATTACAATATATATATATATATTTGTAAGCAGGTGTCCGCATCGTATTTTGCTTCCTGTGTTGCCTATCCCTACCACAGCACCAGTACATGTTCCTCTGGTAGATGACTTGATCTTTTCTGGGATCACCAAACTTGCTCTGTAGCCGTCTCCGCCTGAGTGCAGTTTCAGGCACATCTATAAGTTGTTTATATAAGTAAATGCAGACAAGGGTCTCCTGATTAGACAAAGGGCTGTTTACACAGGACGACCTGTCCGGCGCAGATGTCCGACAGGTTGTCCCAGCAATAATCATTCACGTGCTTTTACACAGAAATGAGCATCACTGGTGAATGGAAGCGGATTGGTGCAAGATTGTTCCGGCTGCCCACCTCCATTCACAGTAAATATAGATGAGCGAGTATACTCGCTAAAGGCAATTGCTCGAGCGAGCATTGCCTTTAGCGAGTATCTCCCCCGGTCGAGACGGAAGGTTCGGGTGCCGGCAGCGGGCACGGAGCTGCGGGGGAGAGCGGGGCGGAACGGAGGGGAGATCTCTCTCTCCCTCTCTCACCCCCCCCCCCCCCCCGCTCCCTCCTGCTGACAGCCGCTACTCACCGCTCCCTCGCTGCCGGCACCCGAACCTTCCGTCTCGACCGGGGGAGATACTCGCTAAAGGCAATGCTCACTCGAGCAATTGCCTTTAGCGAGTATACTCGCTCATCTCTAACAGTAAACAAGCAGTCATTCATAGATAAATGACTGCCTGTTCACAAGGGCCAATGAACGAGAAGTGAGTGAATTCCAGTTGGGGCATGCATTTACACTGAACGATAATCATTCAAATTCCCGTGTGAATCGCGTGATTGATCACCCTGTGTAAAACAGCCCTAAGAATATAGTGATAAGAACCATAATTGACCAAAGCTGCAGATTTCTGGGCAAAAGAAAATGTTGCCCCAATAGACCAATTGTCAGCGCAGATGACAATTTTTCAGTCATGTAGGTCAATACTATTGTATGTGTATGGCCAGTCCCACTCTCCCTCAAGACTGCTGATACTTATATCACTAAAAGCCAATACAGACATAACAAAACACAGATGTGTAGCAATATGCAAAGCATCCAATGGTTCGTGCTATCATGCATATTCTTGGTTGCGTAATGTCTTCCGTTCTGGCATACGGCAATGAATGACGATATCACTCGTGTTTGCTTTCTTCTATAGGCTATGATGTTTACATCTGCCTTTGATCTTGGAAGTGCAGAAGAGGGAAAAGATCATTGCAGGTGACTTGATTTGTAACCTGTTACATCGCTTTCCTTGTAGTACCGCACCATTGTTTTATCTATTATTCCCCAACGAGTACACTTTGTATAAATCACTCAAATTAAAGCCTCCATAGATGCCGAGGTTCTGACTTGCACTTCTAAACAGCAAACCAACTGCTAAGTAATACTGGTAGAAGACAATCTTATTTCATAGAATTAGCAGGTCCCATTCACTGCGTAATTCACATCATTCGTATTATATAATTGTATTGTATAATCCCGGTGACCACCATCTTTAGGGAAGTGGACCACCTTCGGTGTGTGAAGTCATGACCTCCGAGCACAACGTTTCTACTTTTCTCTGAAATATATGGAAATAATAATTCCAGTGAAAGCTGCTTTTTATTTCCTCAGACAAACTCCTTGACAGACATTGTTCATCATCTCAGATAATCTGTTTTTCATCACCGCTGAATTGTTTGAGCATTTTTGGATGCCTGTCTTCATCCAGACATCTTCGCAGTGGCCGCTGTGCGTTATGAGCCACCAGAGAGCAAAAGATAGCATAGCGGGGCCTCTTGAAGAAAGAGCAAATCTTACTTTTAAGAGCTGCAGTGGACTACATTGGCTCTATCATTTGTCTATAGAAGATTTGTATTGCTCTTCTAATTTTCATTCAGGTATATACTGAATGTCCACTTTATTGGAGAGACTCAACCTCTCATGATTGGAGCTTCCCTGTAGGGAAATTATACCTGTGACCCTGCAGTGCAGCATAAAATCAAGTGACACATTTTCTGTGGATCGGTTTCATGTGAATCTACAATTGATGGAAAAATCCAGCAATATGAGTGTCTTCCAACGAGGCCTGGTCATGGGTGCTAGACTTTCCAACGAGGCCTACTCATGGGTGCTTGACTTTCCAATGAGGTCTGGTCATCGGTGCTAGATTAGCTGGGGCCTGGATTTCACGGCCAACTGTGTGGGGTTTCTCATCCAGCCGTGTGGAGAGTATACAGAGAATGGTGTGATTGAGGAAGAACATCCAGTGAAAGCAGATCCTAAGGGATCAGAAAGGGATGTCAAGAATTTTTCTGATGAACAGAACAGATTGTCGCCAAATGCAGCGCAGGATGGGCTACAACAGCAGATAACCAGCTCCAGCACCATTGATGTCTTAGAAAGACAGAAAGGTGAGGCACCAATGGGCAAAAGTGTGAAACGTTGGATCACTGAGTGGAAAAGCTGGTCAGATGAATACAGATTTCTGTTGCAAAGTGCTGATGGGAGGTCAGAAATTTGGCGCAAGCAGCATGTTTGGATCCAGCTGCTCATCTTCTCCAGCTCTTCCTACACCATACAATCCCAGCCCTTGGAGGACATACTTGTATGTCCTTTTGGCTGAAGGAGTTAATGGTTCTGTGTGCTGTCTGTATTCAGTCTGTAAAGAATACGCAGAGCACACCGATAGAAATTACATCCCTTGAATGGGCCCTTACAGTCACAAGTAGCAAGGGCCTCGGTGCAGGAACAGCAGGTCGGTCCTTTGCTCTCCAAAATCCCATTACGGAGCACTGCCCTATATATATATTAGGTGCTCTCCCTAAGGAGAAACGATACCCTTCCTGATCGAAGTCACATACTGATATGAACTCATTTATCGGCATTAATTGTGAGCTGCAAAATGATGATCATTAGGCCGGCTTCACGTGGACGTCTTTGAGCGTGCAATGCGCAAAGAATAGAACACATTGATTTCAATGGGTTCATTCACATTTCCATATTTTGCGTGCGCATTTTGGTTGCGCAAAAAAAAAAATAGACCCTGCTCTATCTTTCTGCATATTTGCGCACCAAAGCTTCCCATAGAAGCCAATGGTGGGTAGAAATCAATGGGGGGTGCGGGAATGCATACAAGGTAATACATGAAACACTGAGTAATTGCGCTGGAAAAAGAACACATCTGAAACTAATTAGGCATTTCAATCAGTGGATTTATTTGTCACAACGCTAATAAAAAAAAGCCCTGCGGACAGAAAAATTACAGTAAAATATGCCGATAAACATGCAAAAAAGCCTCGTTCAGTGAATAAATATGTTGCGAGGAGGTGCACGCAATTGTGCTTCTGATTGTGTTTAGCCGGCCTCAGGCCAATCTCACATGTGTTCAGTTAAACGCTGCTGGAAACTGTGCTACTTTACCACAATTTCAAGCAGTGTTTTTGAGCGCAAGAGTTTAACAGCACTTTTTACGCACCCGATCCTTGTAATGGGTGATGGGGTGCGTTAAAAAAACACGCAAATGCTGAAAAATAGAACAGACAGCGCTCACAAATCATGGCATTATAGATGTCCAGTACGAGTGCTGATCTGCGAGGTTTATTGAAATCAATGGCGGCATCATACCACGGTGCTCAGGACACCGCGCTAACTGCTGTAAACAGCGGCGAGTGTGAGAGCCGCCTTACTGTCACAATAACGTACTCAAGCACCAATGTCTCAAAACAATCATGGATGCATCTAGTTTTTATTCATGGGCAGAGAAAAAAAATCTCCTCTTTTAGATTGTTCAGGAATTTCTGGACGATTGACAACCGTGAGCCGCACATATGTTATATCCACCCTGCTGTGTATCAATCAGGTGTGTAAAACGTTTTCAGAAAAAGACGTGTGGCATGAACGTACATGCATGTGTGCAGATGTGCTGATAGCTTGTGAACGTCTGACACATCATCACAAGATACATCGTACATACCAAGAGAGATTTACCCAGCAAAAGGCTCCAAAAAAGGGGCCTATATGTCTTGTACCAAATTTGGAAAAAATGGTGGGTGGTCAGAGCTTCCAGGACAGATGGTGCAAGTAACGTGGAGATGTAGAGAAGATGCTGGTTGCTGCCGTCATAGTGACACTTCCAAAGAGAGACGGATATAACAATTTCAAAGTCTTGAGTGGGGATACAAAAACTAGGGTCTAGGCGCAAACCGTGAGGATAGAGATGAGCTTAGAAATGGTGAACGATGAAAGCAACTTCATTTGGAGCCGGCTCGTGGCGCGTTTCAAGGCAGTAACAGCCCCTTTCTCCAAAGGCTGGACTGTAGATAGACAATGAATAATAAATGAATGGAGTACATGGTGAACGTGATGAATTAAAAAGTGGTGAAGAACACGATGCAAAAAAGGAAAGCAAGAACAATACAAATTGATCATAAATCGACGTATATGAAATGCCTGAATCACGTCAAAATAACAATCCTACACATTGCATGTACAGTTAAGCGCTAAAAAAGGTATACAAAAAAATACAAACATACAAGTGTAGAAAAGGGGAAATGGCTAAGAGAGTTATGAAGTGTGCCAGATTTATTATTGGTGTGCACTATGTCTGGGTGCAAAATATTGGCATAACGTAAGCCAGACAAGAGGTGGCATAAGGAGGTAACAAGTCCAGCAAGATGCACCAAAGCGGTCATGCAGCATACTCCATTCATTTGGCGCAGTTCCTGGATGTCCTGGATGGTTCTATCCAATCTTTAGAACTATTTATAAATCATCCTCAAATCTTCTTCCATGTCTCAAGAGCAGGGGGTAGCTTATATGGGGTGCAGATGTAGCAGTCATGCCCGTCTGGAGTACCTCATGAACACATGGCCCAACCGTACAGATCCAGCAGGGCAGTATTGGTTTTTATACAATAGGCCGTGTCCTAGTAGGTTAGACTGTGGAGTCCTAGACTTCCCTCAGGCAGATGGTGCAACCCTTCCAGGATGCTGTAGAAAATAAACGCTAGGGAAAATCAACCATCCATAATACAAACCCAATTCTAAACTCCACAATTATAGAAAGTCAATAATAGGGGCGGCTTCACACACAGCATTTGTTTGAAAATGCACTTAAAGAGATTGATGCAGTTTTTTTTATTGACAAACAAAAAACCTTTTTACCAGAGTCACTAATGGACTTTAAATTTGCACATACATCTTTGGTGGCTTGGCTGATTACTGACAGCCAGGTTCCTGTTGTAACAGCTAGGGACAGAGAAACCTCAGATCCTGCCAGTTTAGCCCCTAACATGCCACAATCAATAGCAACTGCAGCATGTAAGCAGATGACAGGGGGTATAGATTCCTTCTATCACCCATTGACGCCCCACAGTGCGATTCCAAGGTACCAATGGGTTCCCATGGCAACCGGAAGCCTGATAAAGGCCTCCATGTCTTCCATGTAACTCAGCCTATTGGGTCCCATCTCCCGCAGAGTCTAATAGAGGCTGCTGTCATAGCCTTAGTAGACTGCATTACATAAGTAAAGCAGTGTATTATCCTAGCAAGTGAATGATCGCATCTTCAAGTCCTATTCTGGGACTAAAAAAATGTACCAATAAAGTTTAATTGAAATTAAAAAAAACAAAACATACAACTTTCCCCACAAAACCCTTTTTAAATGGATAAGGAACCCCTCCAAAATTTCAAAAAAGCAGCACATATAACATATTAGGCCATTCGTATTGACCCGGAAAATGAATATATTTTATTATTTATCGCACGTGGTGAATGTTGTAAAAATAATTTTAAACATAATGCCAGAATTTCTGTGGGGATTTTCCATCTCCTTCCCCTCCAAAAAAATAGTAAAAGTTATACAGTACATTATATGTACCTCAAAGTGGTGCCATTAAAAAATACAAGGTGTCCCACAAAAAACAAGCCCTCATACAGCTCTTGCAATACAACATTGAATACCACTTTGTCCTCAAGGCCAAAAATAGGCTGTCACTAAGTGATTAAAGAAGAACTATAATGGAAGGACATACACTTCTCCTTTCAGCTGGGTCTCTATCTGCAAGTGCGTTTTCCAAAAAATGCTGTGACTGAAGCCACCCTAATGTGAAATCTACTAATCTGAAAATGTTGATAGTATGTCATTGAGTTGATCAGAATGAAGATCGGGATCGACCACTCTACAATCTTAGGGTGCATTCACACGAACGTATATCGGCTCGGTTTTCACGCCGAGCCGATATACGTTGTCTCTCTCTGCAGGGGGGGGGGGGATGGAAGAGCCAGGAGCAGGAACTGAGCTCCCGCCCCCTCTCCGCCCCTCTGCACTATTTGCAATGAGAGGAGGCGAGATGGAGGCAGGGCTAAGGTCTGCTAATTATCCCCGCCCCCGTCCCACCTCTCCCCATTGCAAATACTGCAGAGGGGCGGAGAGGAGGCAGAGAGGGGGCGGGAGCTCAGTTCCTGCTCCTGGCTCTTCCATCCTTTCCCCCCTGCACACGCGGACAACGTATATCGGCTCGGCGTGAAAACCGAGCCAATGTACGTTCGTGTGAATGCACCCTTAGAGAGGATTTCCATGATTTGTGAATAATAATAATATCAATATATTAAAAAAAATGTATGCAGATCTTCAACAAGCAATCAATTAAATCCCCGCAAACACATTTTTATGACTGGGGACTTCAATGCAATAATAGTCATGGGAGAAGAAGCACCAGTCGTAGACAAGTTTGGATAAGGAGAACGGAATGAGGCTGGTGATCGCTTGGTTCAACACTGTCAAGAAAATCAATTTGATTGCAAAGACATGGTTTGAGCAAACAAAACGCCGTTTCTACACATGGACAGCTCTGCAACCAGATTGACCATTTCATCTGCCCACAACGTGGGAATAGATCAGTGCAAGCAGTCAAAACGCTACCTGGTGTACATTGGGGTTCTGACCATCAGCTACTTGTTGCGAAAGTCAAACTCTGCTTCAACAACATGAAAACATCACCTGCAAAGAAACACTTTGACACCAGCAACATCCAAGCAGAATATGCGGTAGAGCACAGCTGAAAAACTCCAGATGAATTATGGGAAGAAATTAAATTTACTCTAACAGACACAGGAAAACAATTCATCCCATACAGAAAACCAACAAAAAGACCAACGTGGCTCTTGGATGCAACGATCGAAATTGCCAACAAGAGGGGAACAGCCAAATCCTCTGGCAGCAGCATTGATTTCAGATTGCTAAATGCTGAATTTCAGAGAGAAGCGAGGCAAGATAAGGAGTGTTACTGGAATTACTGGATCCGCAGTAAAGAGTTATGTCATTTCTACTGCATATTGAACGCCGTAAAGAAAAATAATGGCAGAACTGAAGTGTTCTTTCATCCGGACAGTACATTATATGAACTCCAAAATGGGGGCAATAAGAACTAAAGCTCAACATGCAATAAAAAGGTCCCCATACAGCTGTATTGATGGAAAATCTATTTATTTGGAGTTATCCAGTCTCCTCTGGGATATCTACCATGACCTGCTGGATTCATTGCTTTCAGTGTGAGCCAGGGTTAGAGATGTGATTATTTCCGGATATTATATTGGTCCATTTGTGCAGCTTCTACTTCCCCATTCTGAGTGCCAATTCTGCTTTGTTTTCTTTCACTTGGTTTATTGCCCCTGGTGGGCTGAGGTTTGCGGAGGCTGCTCATCATTATTGGTTCGCTGATTGGGGATTTGTCTGGATCGTTTTTCTGGATATTGGAAAAGATTGCATCTTCTTGGACATAATGTGACATCATCCGGTGGGTCCCACTCTGAAATTTATACAGGATGCAGAAAGAAAATAGCAGAGACGGGAGCTCAATGCACGCTGGAACTGCTTAATGTAAATAGACTCATTGGCAAAACCAATCCTTCCCGTAGAAGTAGTTGGAATCAAATGAAACTCTCTGTGTCATTGTAATGTTGATAGAAGTAAGTGATTACAGTATCAGAGCAAAAGGAGAATTTATTGTGGAGAACTGACCTCTTGTAGGGAGTCTCTAGTACCCTGTTGTACCCCTCTAGCTTGGATACAAGATGTGATACGGGCGGAGATGGAGGCTCTAGTACCCTGTTGTACCTACTCTAGCTTGGATACAAGATATGATACAGGCAGGCATGGAGGCTCTAGTAGCCTGTTGTACCTCCTCTAGCTTGGATACAAGATGTGATGCAGGTGGGCATGGAGGCTCTAGTACCCTGTTGTACCTCCTCTAGCTTGGATACAAGATGTGATACAGACGGGGATGGAGGCTCTAGTACCCTGTTGTACCTCCTCTAGCTTGGATACAAGATGTGATACAGACGGGGATGGAGGCTCTAGTACCCTGTTGTACCTCCTCTAGCTTGGATACAAGATATGATACAGGCAGGCATGGAGGCTCTAGTACCCTGTTGTACTACCTCTAGCTTGGATACAAGATGTGATGCAGGTGGGCATGGAGGCTCTAGTACCCTGTTGTACCACCTCTAGTTTGGATACAAGATGTAATACAAAAAGGCATGGAGGCTCTAGTACCCTGTTGGTCTGCTTCTAGCTTAGACACAAAATGTGATACGGGCGGGGATAGAGGTATACAGGTTTCATGTGGTATCCTGTGGCATATCGCTCCACATTTGCTTTAACTGAGAATATGGATTGTCCAAACTTGTAGTTGGCCTCCCAGATGGTCCCATACATGTTCTATTGCTGATAAATTTGGTGACCAGACAGGCCACAGAAGTGTGACAATGTTGTGGGGACATTCCTGTGACCACCTTGTGTGTACAGCCGAGCATTATACTGCTGGAAGCCTCTTGGAAGCCGCCATGAGAGGAACACATGTGGCTGCAGGATGTCCTGAGCATATCGCTGAGCTGTCATTGTCCCTCATACCACTAATAGGGGCAACCGACTGTTGTATGTGATGCCCCCCAAGGGCATCACACCAGCATGGGGCAGTGTGCCACTCCACAGCAAAGAGAGCAATGAGGCATTCACCCTCAGGTCTCCAGACATGAACAGAGCCATTGTCAGTGCCCAAATTAAACTTGGTTTCGTCGCTGAAGACAATACGGTTCCACTCCGTAGCGTCCAGTTTTGTCATTCACGACACCACTGCAAATGGAGGAGACGGTGAATGTCAAAGGCAGTACACGTAATGAGCATCATGAGACCAAATGTCCTTCAGCTAAGCGCCTGGAAATTGTTCTGACAGACACAGGGGTGTAACGATGGTGCCACCTATCTCTGGATGGCAGACAAACAGTTGGGGCTGCTTGTGCTTGTTGAACGATCAGACGATCATCAAAAGAGTTAAGAGGAGATCATTGCCTTGCACAAACAAGGAAAAGGATACAGTAAAGGCACTGAATGTTCCTGGAGACACAGTGGAAAGCATAGTTTGCAAGCTCAAAGGAACACTGGCTATTCTACCTGGACGTGGTAAAAAGCCCAAAATAAGGCCCTAGAAGTCTTTCTACTATTAGCACTCCCCGGCTTCCAGTTGCCAGTGGCCTGGTCAGGTGCAGCTACTACAGGTCGCTGCGAACCAGAAGCCGGAAAGTGCTGACAGCAGAAAGCCCTCGGAGGAGGTGAGGGGGAGCGCCGCTTAGTATGAAATCAGCTGTGGATACGTGGATGATTTCCTGTCAAAATCTGCATCAATGGTACAGATTTTGACTGTTTTTCAGATGCAGAAATGCTGTGGAATTTGCTCCTTGTCTTTTTTGAAACAGCCCTGTACTTTTTATAATGACAAAGGTAAAATCATACATCATGATAAGCCACGCCCTTGACCACACCTTCTTGTCCTGCTTTGACCCTGGAAAAATCTGGCGAACTCTACCTTCCATGGTCTATGGATCAGCGGTATTTCTGGAGAAGGAAAAATGAAGTATGCCCTGAAAAGAACGCCCTGCCTATTATGAAGCATGGCAGTGGCTTGGTGATGCTCTGGGGTTGCTTTGCTTCCTCTGGCACTGGAAACCTGCAGCATTTAGAGGGTAAAATGGATTCAATCAAGTATCAAAAATCTTAGGAGAAAACATCATGCATTCTTTAAGGAAGCTGAAGCTTGGGTGTCATTAGACCTTCCAACAGGACAATGATCTCAAGCATACCTGAAAGTCCACCTAAGCATGGTTTTAGAAGTCCTGGAAGATTCTAGAGCAGCAATCACAGTTGACTGACTTGAACCCCATAGGAACAATGTCAGTAGTTGGTGTTTGGCTATGCATCATGTTTATGTAGTGGCCAAAAGTTGGTACGGCCTCTCCATAATGTTCAGTGTCTGTCTCGTGTCAATGTCTTGTCAGTGTCTTTTTTGTGGAATGCATTAGGTTTATGTGGATTAAATGGTTGCAGGACTGAAAGGGTTAACTGTCTGGTATGTCCTGTCTGGAAAATGTATCATATTTGGTGTATCATTTTATAGTCACATGAGGATGTTAGATTTATGTGTCTGCAAAAGTCCAAAAGGGAGTCGGGAGAGTTGAGTGAGAGTGAGTTAGTCAGACAGTGGAAGAAGTCTGTCAGAAAGTCTGAGGTCATCGGATGTGTGAAGAATATGGAGGATGCTTATTAAGAGTGACTTCTTTACCCTCAGCCTGGGCGTATTCTACTTAGGAGACCTCGTTGCTTTTACTGAGTGTAGAGAGAAGGACAAACCGCTAGAAAGTTTGCTGGGAGAGGGATTGCACAGATAACTGGTACTGTGGATTACCCAAATACCCCGAGAATCCTCCCTGTTGCACCACTCTGACTTGTTGTTTCTGTACCAAGACTATTTGTTTGGCTCTGCATTCAAGAGTTTACAGTAAATGAACAGAACCGAGCGTTCTGGTTCAAAAAGTTACCCTGCGTGTGGACTACTTTATTTCTTTTGAAGAATTTGCTGCAGAGGACAGAACGGTCACAACTCCTGGGATCTCTCCCAGCAGTAACAGGGTTGGGTCCCAAGCTACCCCCAGTGGAGGGGATGGTAGACCCCCATGACAAGGCCTTTATCTACTCCGCTATCTCCTATGACAAGGCCTTTCTCTACTCCGCTGTCTCCTCGGCTGTGGGCCCGCTCCTCGGATGCTGCATTTGCAGTAGGTCAAAACATTAAAATGTGCACTACTAAGTAATAAAGACATTAAAAGTTGCATTTTGTGATGAATATGGAGAAACCACTTGGCATAGTGTCTTATTTCCGGTGGGGGGTGGGGGTGTCTTATAATACTAACATAGCAACTGGAGTTTGGGTCCCTTGTGCTGGTCTCCTGCGCTGCTGCAGGCTTCTGTGTCCTCCTGCACACCGACAGAGAAGTTCTTCTTGTAGTGGGGCTTATTTTCAAGGAGGGCTTATATTTAACCCCACACACACACACACACACACACACACACACACCTCCACCCACCTCCACCGCCCCCCACCTTCCCTTATTATCGAGAAAGCACAGAATGTTGTTTGTGCTTTGCTTTGGCAAACAGCTGAAACTTTGTAAATTTAGCAAGTAAACCTAATTTGCCAAGTGGGGGAGGGGTGAATAATTTTAATTGCAAGTGTATTTAGCAGAAAAGAGGACCACAGATTTTTATTCAGCATCTCTCTACAAAAAGCTGAACAACATTACCAGATGATGCTGTTAGACCAGCAAGTCCCCATCTGATGCTGAAAATCAGGAAAAGAATGGAAATATTTACCTCACTGCACCTACAGAGATTGAGCATTGCAGTATGTAAAGGAGGATTCAGACACACACAACAAGTAATGCCATTTTCTAGGATCCCATTCTACAATGGTTGAGGACTCGGTACTGGTGCATCTTGTCTCAACCAGAAGAATTGGTGGAGACGTGAGTTGCCCTGGTTGAGTAATAGGGGAGGGCCAGGTGATGCCCACAGCAGTGGATTGGCTGATTCTCGGGCTTCTGTGCCATCTCTGTTGATCTGCATCTGCCCATCGCTATGAGTCTTCCCCATTGGCCTGCCATGTCCACTCCCTAAGTCGCTGTGCGCTTCTGCCCACTGCAGTGAATTTTCCCCCAGCGGGCTGCACAGTCCTGTGCTCTGTGTGTGCTCCCCGCTGGATTCCCATCCCATTTTTTGTCACTCACCTCGCCGCAGTCACTTGTCCCCTCACAGTTGTTGCACTCTCAGTGTCCTCGCAGCTGTCCTATCAGCGCTGGAATGTGTCCTCCGCTCCTCCTCTTGCGCCGCTCTTCCTTCTGCTGCCGTCCCATCTCCGCTGGAATGTGTGTCCAGTATCTTTGCATTTTGCTCCATTGGCCTTTTTTTACCCATTGGTGACATTTTTCATAAACCTCCACAGCTGATTAAAATATTTCCTGGTAAATAACATTCCAATGAAGGTTGTTGTACAGGGTCAGCACAGAAAATTATCCAGCACCACACTGTTATGGAGGCTGTTTGAAAGAAAATTCTTGTTGCTCCTAACAACTAACCCCAGCAGAGCTGTCATAGTACCTCAGCAGTATAAAAAATGAAAGCTGCATGATGATTGGTTGCTTTCATAAGAGTGGTGCCAGGCTAGTGTAGTGTTTCCCAGAACAACATCCTCATCCCCTCCATAATTGTCATACATGTATTGTCTTATGTGGATGCCCTGTGCAAATCTGTAATGTCAACCTTCTGTATGTGTGTTGCACAGCTGCAGCGTCTGAGGGGTTTACTCCCATAAAATCATTGCCTGTCAGCTCTGTCTGCTGCTGAATGTATCTATCCTACTGTGTCATGTGGTACAAGTGAGGTTATAAAAGTGAGTGTCTGAGAGCGGGAAGGGTTCTGCCTTCTACAATCTGTGTTGCAGTGGGGTTCCATCTTGCCTGCTTCCAGGCACTAACACAGCGCCGCATGGAAGCACCATCAGCTTCCATGTTGGTGAAGATGGAAGAAGAGGAATGACTACCTGTAGCGCATGTAGAGTGGATGTAATAGGAGTGAGTCCATGCCAGAGAAAGAGAGATCGCACAATCCCCATCATCCTACTTCACACAAACCAGGTATCCGTTCACACTACAGGCATTTATTTTTCCTGTGTGGCCATCTGCCATTAGGATCACCACACAGAGGTACATGATTGTGACACCCACGTGAAGAATGTGCGGGGTGCATCTAGGCTAAGCCTTCTTCTAAGTAAGTAATTTTCTTGCCAGAGAGTATGTGGAGAGGATCTCGTCTTTTTACCTCCTCCGGAGTATATTTCATGTCCAGGACCAGTGACATATAGATAACGTGGACTATAGGACCGTGTATTTTTCTTCCTGACCTCTGAGCTTCTGCCTGTAACTACTGCCGTGAATGTACTTGTAATTACCTGTTTGCAACGTTTATTCAAGTAAAGTTTTTCCGGACCTCAATTGTTCCTGAGGACCCGAGGTACGATACACTTGCTCAGTGTTTATTACTCGCCGCATAGAAATAATAGTGTGGGAATGGTGGCATCACGATGGGATATGCATATATACTTCCATAGGCATTCCCCTGTGTTACCACTCGGTTACATCGTGACAAGGACCAAGCCTCCGGCCATACCCACAATGTTCATTTCTCCGTGACACTGATAGATGTGGCATCTCTCACTGCGCATTATAACCGTCGACGTCTCTCCCAGGACGTTACACTAAGAATCTTTGACTCTGTAGACGCTATATTGATGATGAGTGAGTGTGAGGAAAACATTAACTGTACCAGATCTTCAAAAGGGTTGTTGATCCAGGGATTATTCCGATTGCCAAATTGGAGTTAAGAAGGATTTTTTTCCCCTAAAATGAGGAAAATTAGCTTCTACCGCATGACTGTTTTTTGTCTTCTCTAGATCAATATTACAGGATAATAGGCTGAACTAGATGAGTGTAGGTCTTTTTTTCAGTCTTACGTACTGGTACTATGTTTTTATGATGAGCTTGGTTCTGCAGTTGTATTTATATTATAAGCTTAGTTCTGGTGCTGTATTTATGTTATACACTTGGTTCTGGTACACAATTTATTCACTGAGCTGTTCTGGTGTAGGTAGGCTGCCTTCTACTCAAGCATAATATAGACAGACCTCTTACCAGTTCAATACAGTCTTTTCTAATAATGGAGCTGCAGAAAAATTGCGCACAGGGTGCCATCTAACTTGAGGCCGGCACTGTTTACAGATACAAAGAATAGTGCTTGGTACAACTATGACAAGCTGGTCCTTGTCAGATAAGGATTCAGACCAAACAATATGCTAGACCTTTGAGTGTTCCACGGTGATTAACAATGACCTGGGAATGTTTTGACGTCTGTAAATTGTGATGTGTTGAGCCATACAAATCCCATGGGATAAAATAGATTTTGCTGCACCTACAATTGATACTTAAGTTCTCAAGCCTGGGACTGATGGACTCTTCCTGACAGCTTCTTATCTGACACGTTACTATCTTTAAGTCTGCTCTCCTCCTAAACCAGCTTAGACTATTACTAACTACTATGGAGGTGTTTGTAATGACTTTATATAAATAGACAAAAGATGGATGATCATGTCTTAACAGCATGGTTGTGGCACAGGACAGTGGGTCATGTTTTTAAGAATTAGTCATGGGTCACAATGGGTCGTGGTCTTGTGTTTCCTGGGATTTTACACTGCATGTTTGATGGGTTCCACCAGCAGGACCCCAACTGATCAGCAGAAAAAAAGGGGCTCATTTCTATATGGGTGGCGGCACCAGATACTGCAGATCTTCTCATTGAAGAGAGGAGTGGGCTTAGTTGCAGTAGCAGATATAAAAAATACATATAAATGTCGCTGTGGTGTTAGGTACTATAGGGAAGGGGCATGGCGCCCCAGTGAGTCGAGGCTTTAATTAGTTCTGCCAATTGGTGTGGGTACTAGGGATCAGACTTTCACCAATCATACAAAAATTGAGGTCTTATCCTGGGAATAGTTCATCAATGTACAGTACAACTGGAATGTCTTCAGCCCTTTTTATTATTTTTTACATTTTATGTTGTGGCCTTATGCAAAGTAAAAAAAAAAATCAAGTTTTCCCCCATCATTCTGCACCAAATACCCCATGATGACAAAGAGAAGACAGAATGTTTGCACTTTTTTTTAATGAAAGACTATCCTTTTGCATTTAAATAAGTATTCACACCCATTGGTATAACAGGCTGAACTAGATGGACATTGTCTTTATTCAGCCTAACATACTATACAACACTTCAATTGTAGCTCTGGGAACCTCCCATTTGTCTTGATCATCTTTGAGATGCTTCTACACCTTAATTGGAGTCACCCATGGTAAATTAAGTGGGTAGGACATAATTTTAAAAGACACTATATAAAGGTATCACAGCTCACAATGCATATCAGAGCTAAAACCAAGCCATGACAAGGAAAGAACTGCCTATAGAGCTCAGAGACAGAATTGTGTGGAGGCACAGATCTGGAGGCAGCTACAAAAAAAACTCTACTGCACTGAAAGCCCCCGAGAGCACAGTGGCCTCCATAATTCTTACATGGCAGAACTTTGGAACAACTGGCACTCTTCTAACAGCTGGCCAACCCACCAAACTAAGTAGTCGTGGGAGAAGGGCCTTGGTAAGAGAGTGGTGACTAAAAACCCAAAGATCACTCTGGCTGAGCTCCAAAAATCCTTTGTGCAGATGGGAGAAACTTCCATAAGGTCAACCATCACTCGCGCTTGTCCGTGTTAAATTAGCCTAAGGGCCATATTGCCCATAAACACTGGATATTATGGGAACTATAAGAAAGCCATCATTTTGCTGCCTCTGGATGTTGGATTTATGTTTCTTTTCTATTGTTTGGGTCCCTCCCTGTATATCCATGCATTCTTTATGTGAAACCATGGTGAGCTGGACTTTTTATGTCTTAGGGCTTACTCACTTGGATGTATGCACCACTATGTTCACAGTTACGGAGTGTAGTTGCGCATGAACAAGGTAAAAATCTTTTTTACCTTTTAAACTCTGCACTATTCTGTGCAAGTTTGAAAAAAAAAAAAAAAAACAGGAAGATAGGTCCTGCCCTATCTTTTCTCGGGGGTAGTATTACCGCCTGAGAATCCCACTAGTGGAAATGAAACCATTGAAATCAAAGGTCTTGTTTCGTGCCGTTATGCGGCTGTGATATTCACGAATCCTGCACTGAGCAGGGGGTGGACCAGATGACCCTGGAGGTCCCTTCCAACTCTACCATTCTATGATGACTGCACCACAGGACAAAATCATGCCTATGTGTTTAAGCCCTCAGGATATCTTTACAGGGGAGAACTACAGTGTGAGTAGTTGCTCAATAGAGTAGATTCAAGTGATATTTGTTCCATGTACACACAGGCACCAAGTGGGTGACAAGTTAGAATTCGTTCACTTGTCACTTAGTTGCTTTGCTTCAGCTCACTAAAAATAGTTGCTGGTTGATTATCATTAGGAGTAAACAGGTCATTGATGTCCTTCAATGATAAGCTAACAACTTTGCAGGGAGGTGTGCGTTTGTTCGGTATGCACCTCCCACCAAACACCTCCTGCCTTTTTTGTACATTTGTCACTTCTACTTGTCAGGCCCCACATGGAATACTGCGTACAGTTCTGGTCACCGGCGCTCAGGAAAGATGTTACTGTATTGGAGGGGGTTCAAAGAAGGGCAACTAAACTAATACATGGAATAACGGGACTGGAATACCCAGAGAGGCTATCAAAATTGGGATTATTTACTCTAGAAAAAAGACGGTTAAGGGGCGACCAAATAACTATGTATAAATACATGAGGGGACAATACAAGGATCTCTCCCAGGATCTGTTTATACCCAGGACTGCAACGGTAACAAGAGGGCATCCTCTACGTTTAGAGGAAAGCAGGTTTCATCACCAACATAGAAAGGGATTCTTTACTGTAAGAGCAGTTAGACTGTGGAACTCTCTGCCTGAGGACGTAGTGATGGCAAAATCCTTAGAGGAGTTTAAAAGGGGACTTGATGTCTTTCTGGAGAGGAAGGATATTATAGGCTATAAATCTAAGGTTATTTGTTAATCCGGGTATACAGCAGGTAGGAACTATTAGGGGTTAAGCCAGGGAACAGTCTGATTGCCATTAGGGAGTCGGGAAGGAGTTTTTTTTCCCAAAAGGGCTATTTGGCTTCTGCTCTTGGTTTTTTTTTGCCTTCCTCTGGATCAACAAAACAGGAGGCTAGACAGGCTGGACTAGATGGACATTGTCTTCATTCAGCCTTACGAACCATGTTACTATGTTACTATGTTACTTAATGCTCATTGGTTCCCAAATCCCATAAATACGATCCTCTACTGAACAGTCCTAGCAGCAAGTGTTCACTTGCAGACCGCTCGCACACATTGATCTGCGTTGAGTAGACTCGGCAATCACTGAGGGTGTGTTGGGGGGCATTTGAAATTTCAAATACACCCCCGTCAAAGAGCCTCACGCTCCCTAACTAGCCGACAAACATTATTTCTTCCAGTGTAAACACTCCCAACAATTAGTTCAGCAATCGCAGAATTAAACGAGTGAACAACAATAAAAGCACACCAGCTGCACTTGTTTGCATGCTTTAGGGCGCCTTCACACGGGCGTATGTGTTTTTGCACGAGCCTTACAGTAACGTTTTTGCTCTGTGAATGAGGTTTCTCTTGAGCGCGTATCGGTATATTTACTTACTTTTCCTGCTGGCAGGACATATGCATTTCCGCATGGGACACAAACACACCCCAATTTAAAAGACTATTTAGCCTAATGAGTTCTTCTTTCAACGAAATTGTGCATCTCCTTGCATAAGGCGCACAAATTTGTACCCCCCTCAAAGACTTCTATGGGGAACTATGGTGCACAAATGCACAGAAAGTAGAGCATGCTATTTTTTTTTGTACGTGCAAAATGCTCCTGCCTAATACGGGAATGTGTATAAACCCAATGAAATCAATGGGTTTATTCTCTGCGTATTCCCTGTGTATTCACGCACACAAATGCGACCGTCTGAAGCCGCCCTCCGCAACTATCTCGAGCGACTATTCAGAAGATACTAGTCCCGTGTAAAGCTACTCATGAACAAGTGTGGGGCTCTTTCGGATTCTTTCCTTATTTTTAAATCCCAGACAACCGCTTTAATGGCGATCGTTTGTGGTCTTTATACCGAGAATACTATTTATTACATAATAAGATTCTAATACTCAGTTATTCTAAATATTTCAAAGCAAAATGGGTGATAAAACTGTAAAACATTACTAAAATATGGAAAATATCACAGCAAAAAAGAGGTTAAAGTAAAGCACTTTCAGTCAGCGGTTGGCAGACATCACAACTGAACCCAATTAAGAACTTAAAAGCCTTATAACAAAATTAGCTCCTATCCAAGTTTATTCTTTTTGGGCTATAAAATAATTACATCTTCAAATGTGACTTCTAATCTATGTTTGGCAAAACCCAAAGCTGCACGTGTGCCAAGACAAATCCCTGAAAAGAAATATGCGATAAACAGATTGATGCAGTGTGCTGTATGCTAGTGCTCAGGCCCCTCAAGATGTCACAAGTCTTACTGTAGACGACGGCTCGAATTGTAAGATGTCTGGAATGAAAGTTAATAAACCTTTAATAATAGTAATAATAATTCACTGCTCAAAATAATTATAGGGGTTGTCCAAGATTTTTACTAAAAAGCCTTTCCCAAGCAGCAAAATAACTAACAGGCAAATACTCACCTCTCCCCGCTCCCGCTGTGTACGGCGTCGCTGCCCCACCTCTCTATTGGATGTCACAGGCACTGCAGCCAATCACAGAGCTCAGTGATTGATCGCGGAGCTCTGTTATTGGCTGCAGCGCCCTGTGAAATCCCGTAAACTGGGTGGGGCTGCAGTCTGTAAATAAAAAAAGCATCGGAATACCAAGCAGCGGCGCATTATACAGCGGGGCAGGGCGAGTCTTGGTCAGAAACATGCAAACCAGTAGCCCGCTGAAGGTCATCCTCCTGTTCTACCTTATACAAAAGAGCAGATACCAGTCCTGATTGTGGGTTGATTCCCCTCTACCACCCTGTCCAACTAGTCTTGTTTGATGGCCTGTGTCCTGGTATTTGCTCCATTAATTTCAATGGGAGTGGTTAGAGATAGCCGAATTAAAGGTTTATGCCAATATAGATAGTTATCTCCTATCCATAGGATAAGGGCTAAATTTCTAATCAGTGGGGATCCAGCTGCTGGAAGAAACCACCAATACCTAGAACAGAGGTCTGAAAGTCTGGCAGTTTCACATGTGTCCTTTGACTCCATTAATTGCGATGGTAGTGTGGAGATAGCCGAGTTCAAGTGCTCAGCAATCTGTAGAACCCATTCAAATTAAAGTAGCAACAGTGCACATGCGCAACCACAACTCCATTCATATGGGGATCTTCGGGTCCTACGTTCTCTGGATTGTAGTAGTAGACTTGTTGATAGAGGATAACTTTATTTCTTGGTACAACCCCTTTAAGTAAATACTGAATGTTGAAGACAAGTGGAGTGCATGAGGACAGAAGGACAGTGCCAGCATTAAGGTAGATGGTACCCTGTATAGAATTTTTTTTTTTTAACGCCCCCCAGCATAAGGAAAAAACACTATCTCTCTCATATTATATATTATATATTGTGCACTGATAGGCTGCCTGTATTCTGCTTGCAGAGAGTGCCAAGAGAGCAGCATACCCACACCGAAACAGTGAAACAGTTCAGTGAAAAGATACTGTACCAGTACCAAGCTCATAACATTAATGCAGCATCAGAACTAAACTCATAACATAAATATAGCACCAGAACCAAGCTCAGTACATAGATTCAGCTTCAAAACTAAGCTCATGACATAAATACAGCCAAAGTACCAAGCTGTTATGGTTTCTGCTGGGATCAATGGTACTACATGGGTTTCCAGCTGATCAGCCCCACAGGTGGGGGTTGATTGAGCTGACTGGTGGTGAATTTCTCCAGAAGACAGTCCCCTGAGTCTGTGTGTTAGGTGCCTGTATCTCCCGAGGCTCCTCTTTAAGGGGAAGGTACGGTTAGGGTTTCTGCTGGGATCTGTTGTACTACATGGGTTTTCAGCAGCATAGCTTCACAGGTAGTATTGATTGAGCTGTCTGGGTGTGGATTGCTCCAGCCAGCCAATCTCTAAGGTCTGCTGCTCATATATACCAGCTCCTCTGCTAGAGACTGCTGGCTTTTTCTCTGTTTGTTCAGTGTTTCCTGAGGTTAGTTGTCTCATTATTGTAGGGACCTGTGAGACAACGAGGACCCATCAAGTGGGCTCAAGGACTTATGTATCTTGGCCAAAATATGAACTAATACCTCATATTGTATCTATTCCATCTGTGTATACATGCGGGTATGCTTGGCGCGTGTTTTGAGCGTTTATCAGTTATTGGTTTGTGTCTGTCCGCGAGTATGAAGTCTGTTTCACAGTTCTGCAGGTTATGTGCCGGTGAGACTCTGCAGAGTGCTTTTGTCCTAGTTTGTTGTTACACAAGCTCAGTACATAAAAACTGTGCCAGAACCAAGCTCATAATGTAAATACAATAGCAGAACTAAGTAATTGTATTGCAGGGTTGCTTATGGCTAACAGCAGTGCCTCAGAATATCAGAGGGGAGGATATGGAGCCGGGAGGAGGATGATTCAGGTAGCTCCACAAGACACTGCTGCATGGAGGAAGATCATCTGGCGGAACTAAATGGGGTGATTGCCCCCAGCCTACATACGTGCCCCTCATACAAACTGGTGGCCAGTGCCATGTGTGACCTTATGGTCACACGTAGCTAAAGCTGGCCATACAGAGAAATATTCTACAATATGAAGTCAAATCATTTGCAAAGGGGGAAGAGAAAAAAATTGTTAAAATTCAAAGCATGACATAAAATACAAGATTCAGTAGTAAAAACACAGAACCACGATTATGGCAAATAACGCCATATATGTGGGATGTGGGCAAAGGCTCTCAAATGAAAAGGCGTCAGGCACTAGAGCGTTGTTAACATAAAGTCTTGGAGTATAATAATCCAGATAATATGGTTCAGTTAATGATTACGTCTGCTGCTCTCTGGTTCTGATGATTGTTACTGGCTGATGTGTTATAATGTCTCCAAATTACACATCCATAGTAATTCAACATCGTTAAGTCGCCACTGAGTGCTCGCACCATGTTATCATTCTGTTCAGTCCCTTCCCGCAGGCCCTACTTGTGTCGTGACCTTGTAATTATCCATCATATGTAAGAAAACCGCACAACTTTGTTTCTTAGAGAGGATTAAACAAAGGAATTAGCACATGAGCATTTAAAGTAGCTCGGTACAGACATGGCAGATCTGCGTGCAAGAGACAGTATGGCAACAATTGTCGTCCCGTGTGGCTCCAAACCCTGTCTCCATGTATCACCCACCGTACTATGCCCTGTTGTGTGCTCATACAGTATATATGGACCTACGCTGCCCTAGAAAAGCTGCATACATATGGCATCCAATAGAGCATGTCACAATATTTTTCTGTTGGTTTCATACAAAAAACCCCTCTGTGAGTCTTCAATACTATACACTACATTACAATAATACCGCATGCACCCCTCTACTGCAGTTAGGCTCTATTGACCTGTGCGTCGGAGCCATGAAATGCCAGACGAAAAAGTTTACTGGACTTTCTCGTCCAGTAAAAATGCCGGACAGGTGCAGAAACCTAACGGACCCCATTATAGTTCATGGGGTCTATTCAGTACAGTTTTGTCCCCTTAGGAAATTGATCCGTTCATTCAGGGGATTCAGTTTTCCCTTCTCCCAAAAGGGGTTCCCGGGCGCAGATGTGAACTTAGCCTTCCAATCAAAATTTTTCAACCACAATTGCAAATTAAGTTTATTTCCCACATTTGCTAACTTTCAACTTTAAAAAAAAAAATGACATAATCATACAAGAACAATTTAAACAGCTTAACGCAATTAATATAGCAAGCGGTTTCTTCAAATTCATCACAAAATGCCACTTTTAATGGCTACTGCATTCTCATTTTCAACCCTTCATGACGAGTATCTTTAGTACTCAGTAGAGTATTTTTATGCTGTTATGACCTGCTGCACACATAATGCATCACCATACAGCAGCATCTGACAGTTTTCCTGAGGAATCCTAGCTCATCCCTCATGGACAATGACCTCCATTTCACTAATATTGTTGGGTTTATGTGCTCCAATCATCTTCTTCCCATCACATCAAAGATTTTCCATAGGGTTCAAGTCAGGTAACTGTGACGACCACTCCAGAATCTTCTAGGACTTCTGAAACCAAGCCTTGTTGGACTTTGAGGTCTGCTTAGGATCTTTGGAAGGTCCAATGATGCCCAAGCTTCAGCTTCCTCACAGAAGACATGACGTTTTCTCCAAAGGTTTCCTGATACCTGATTGAATCCATCTTGTCCTCGTTTCCAGTACCAAAGGAAGCAAAGCAGCTCCAGGGCATCACCGAGCCACCGCCATGCTTCACTGTAAACAGGGGGTTCTATTCAGTGTCTGCTTCATTCTTCCTCCTCCAGACATACCGCTGATCCAGAGGCCCGAAAATTTCTAGTTTTGTTTCATAACCCCATGGAACAGGATCGCAAAAACTTCTGTGGTGAATACGTTATCCATGGCAGTCTATTGGACCAAACTATACATGTACCTCCACAAGCAGTTTCATACTGAGGTTTTTATACATACTTCAACAAGCTAAAAAAAAAATTCTCCTTTGTTTTTTCTTCCCTTGAAGCATAGCTGTAACACATAGCCTCAGGGGCGTACCTAAGGGCAAAAGTTCAGCTCGGGCCCCCCCCCCCCCCCCCTTGGGCCTCCACCCCAAACTCCCCTGTACCCATAACTAGATCGTGCTGCATACATGATCTGCCCCTTGGCGTAATCTTTCCAAGCATGACACATTTCCTGAACATGAAAATTTGTTTGTAGCCCCGCAGGCCACTCTCACACACACCTCTTTTTACCGCTATTAGCGCAGTGTCCAGAGCGCCGTACTAACCGCGGTACAACACTCCCAGAGATTTTAATGAGGTTACTCAAATCTGCGCTCGAACATGGTGTTTCTAATGCTGTGATTTTCGAGAGCTGTCTGTTCTATTTTTGCGTTTTCGTGGTTTTTAAAACACCTCATCACCCATCACAATGATGGGGTGCATTAAAAAGTGCTGTCAAACGCTGTAACCTGTGTTCGAAAACGCTGCTTGAAATTCCGGTAAAAATGCCACGATTACAAGCTGCGTTTTCTGAACACGTGTGAGAGCTGTCTTAGGGGGGTCATGTTTATGTTGTACTTTAGAACCAAAATAAAGAAAAAACACATAAAAACCTGCATGCAGTATTTAAAGACTACATACGTTATTAAGGAGCAGCAGACAATATTAATAACCGCATGTGGTTTAGATGCGTTTTTTTAATTGTGTGTAAAGGGTGAAAATATATACAGTAAATCCATGGAGATGTATAATTTATACGATAGATGGATGGATGGATGGATGGATGGATGGATAGATAGATAGATATGAGATAGGATAGATAGATAGATAGATAGATAGATAGATAGATAGATAGATAGATAGATAGATAGATAGATAGATAGATAGATAGATAGATATGAGATAGGATAGATAGATAGATAGATAGATAGATAGATAGATAGATAGATAGATAGATAGATAGATATGAGATAGGATAGATAGATAGATAGATAGATAGATAGATAGATAGATAGATAGATAGATAGATAGATAGATAGATAGATAGATAGATAGATAGATAGATAGATAGATAGATATGAGACAGATAGATATGAGACAGATAGATATGAGACAGATAGATAGATAGAAGATAGATAGATATGAGACAGATAGATAGATAGACAGATAGATATGAGATAGATAGATATGAGATAGATAGATATAAGATAGATAGATATGAGATAGATAGATAGATAGATATGAGATAGATGGATAGATAGATATGAGATAGATAGATAGATAGATAGATAGATAGATAGATAGATAGATAGATAGATAGATAGATAGATATGAGAGAGAGATAGATAGATATGAGATAGATAGATAGATAGATAGATATGAGATAGGATAGATAGATAGATATAAGATAGGATAGATAGATATGAGATAGGATAGATAGATAGATAGATAGATAGATAGATAGATAGATAGGAGATAGATATGAGATAGATAGATGAGACAGATAGATAGATAGATAGATAGATATGAGATAGATAGATATGAGATAGATAGATAGATAGATAGATAGATAGATATGAGATAGATAGATAGACAGATATGAGATAGATAGATATATAGATATGAGATAGATAGATAGATAGATAGATATGAGATAGATAGATAGATATGAGATAGATAGATAGGAGATAGATAGATAGATAGGAGATAGATAGATAGATAGGAGATAGATAGATAGATAGATAGATAGATAGATAGATATGAGATAGATGGATAGATATGAGATAGATAGATAGATAGATAGATAGATAGATAGATAGATAGATAGATAGGAGATAGATAGATATGAGATAGATAGATATGAGATAGATAGATAGATATTAGATAGATAGATAGGAGATAGATAGATAGATAGATATGAGATAGATAGATAAATAGATAGATAAATAGATAGATATGAGATAGATAGCAGATAGATAGATAGTATATAGTTAGCAGATAGATACGGTAGTATATAGATAGCAGATAGATGGATAGTATATAGATAGACAGATACACAAACACACACATATATATATACACACACACACTTACCCCAGGGTCCGGTCCTCTTCTCCTCCATGTGTCAGCAGCAGGAGAGGTAAACTCAGAAGCTCGCCGTTCAGCAGGAAGCTGGGGGCAGCACATGATCACTGTGCCCTGCCGTCCCATGTGACTTCCATATGAGTTCTTCCCTCCTCCTCCCTGCTCTGCAGACAGAACGGCCAGCCATTAATGCACTGAATGTGCATGTGGGTATTGCAGAGGGCGGCCTCGGGGCCCCCTGAGCGCAGGGGCTGGGTCGCCATGGCGACCCCAGCAACCCCTGATGCTACGCCTATGCATAGCCTTATGAAGGCACCATACACTTCAAGGTTATACAAGTTCTGGTGACCTACGTAGATTGAATACTCTATTAGATTTTCAGTTGAATACTAGGACTGTTTCCTTTTTCCATGATTATTCGATAATTGTCTATTTGTACTTTCATCTGTCTGAACATACCCAACTTTAACCTGACGGAATTCCACCTGCCCTGATCTGCTGTAATTGACTGCAACTTAGCTGTTCCGTAATCTCCTTTCTATTCTCCAACACTATCTACCAGCCCCCCAGCTGTTGCTGCACAGAGTCTTGCTGGCAACGATGCCAGGTGGTTCATTCAGCAAGGCAGCTATAATAGCAATTTGCACCGCCAGCTATGTATGTGTACATTTCTGAAATGTCATTTATTAGAGTCTCCAGACAGGTATCTAGCTGTCTCACAACCAACTACAAACTTCCAGACTGAGTACTGTTATATCCATAGCAACTGAGGCTGCGGGGATTTGTGGGGGATGTAGTCCGTCCGTAATCCCTCATTCAGTGCATAGAGATAAAGAACCTGTGATGTCACCTTCATGTGATCAGGGGCGGAGCTCAGATTCTTGGTGACTGATCACATGATGGTGACATTGTCACATGTAATTCACACAGTCCCTCAGTCTGACAGCACTCACAGACAGGTGGTCATTAGTATTTGGACATTCCCCTAAACAACACGCCCAGCTGAGCAAACAACTTGTGGAGGAAAACATAGATGATTAATTAGCTAATAGAGGGATTATCTGTGCATGTAATTTAAGGTGAAACCATCGCTCAATCTTTCAATCTTTTGGCAGTTTGAGCAATTATCTTTGCATGTAAAAGGGCCTTAACTTTCTCCCTCCCCACAGGGAACATGACTCTCCCAAGATGGAGCTGCCACTGCACCTTTTTCTACTTCCAGTTTTCCGTCTCTCTCGAGATTTCCACTGTTGAGCTTGTCACTTCCACACGGCTCTCATGAGATTGTCCTTTGTTAAGCTTTCCCTCGCGGCACGTATACAATAACATCAACAAACAAGATAGTGTTATACACCACATTTCACATGTCTGATAACATTAATCACTTCTGGCACTGCACCTTACTTCACACCTCTGCTTGCTCATTGGTGTTTTCTTATAGAGGTTTACTCTGGAGGCAATTTCTTGGACATTCAATTGGATAAGTCTATAGCTTAGGGTGAAGAAATGAGGTCACCCAGAGATTCCATATTTTAATTTATGGCCCAAAATACGCTGTGGTGTTTTAAGGACAAAGGAGCATTTACCTCATTTCACCCTATAAGCTCAATTTAAAGAATAAAGTCCTTATTGGCCTCCATGATGGGCATTTTGTTGTCGAATGTCTAGAAAAACGACGCGGTCCAAAAATATCATTCAATTTGTGGGTGGGGCATTTTTTTAACTACATGAGAACAAACTGAGGTAATGAACAAGTACAATGGGCATTTGGCCCAGGAACTGTCCTGCAGCAAATAAATAGTCCTCCAAGTCTACAAGAATTCGTCTTGTTTATTTATGCAGTTTCATGGATGAAGAGGGAGAATTTAACAACCTGTTTCATTTTGGTTATACACTAAGTTACACTTACAAGTTTTGATGCATTTCTCCAGAAGTATACACTAAGGATGTTAGACACACAGTGGTTTCGCTATGTTTTAAAGTTTATTTTATAATTGAGAAATTATGGTCTACAATAAGCACAGATGTTAGTCAGAACCATGCGGTTTGGAAATTTCTCTGAAATGTGTTCTCCTTCTGAATGAGAATAAGCATAGACGGATATATCACCAAGAGACCAGATATAAATCTCACTCAACATACCTCCTAGTTGAAAAGATTTCATCCAACGAGTCAGATACTCTAGTTTGTCAGATGCAATTAATGAGAAGTCAGGTCCAAAATATGTTGTTATTTTTGGTAAATTCCACTTGCTGGATCCGTTCCTTTGCTGACTTTACATGTTATTTTAATTCATGAGCACCCCATTAACCCAGTGTAACATTTCACTTCCAAGTGCAAGGTCCAAATCAAACAGTTGGTTATAGGATCACTTGGTATCCCCTCATTTACCCTATAGGCATAAAATGATATATAGGGCTAATATTATGACACCAGACTGAGTTATTTACTAGGGTTTCTAAATTATGAAGTCTTTTTATCCTTGAATATGGATTTATAACCTGCAACAGAAGTAGGCAATAAATTATTTTATATGAAATAAGTCCCTGACCCGAAAAACCCCGTTAGGCCAGAATCACATGCAGAGTTTAGGTGTGCTTTTCGCTTTGTTTTCTCAGTGCCTTGCCAAAAGCAGTGTTGGTAAGTGTTTGCTGTGAAGGTCCTTTTACATTTTAGGATATTGTCTCTGTGCAATTCAACGAGATTGATGCTTGTTTGTCTGGTCTTCACATAGGCCAATTCAGACAATATGGGGTAGGAATGATTGGTGATAATATCAGGGTGTCATATTGATTATTATTTTTCCTGTTATTGCAATTGTCCTGCTTTATGTAGATTGTTTAAGACTGTGCCCACCAAGTGCTGGAAAGGGCAACCCTTGCCTGGCACAATCTGTCAAATGTCCCCTGTCACCAAGGTAACCAGGGTGTGGTATATAAGGGAGGGTGCTGCCCACTCCCTGGGCAGAGTAACAATAGTGAAACTGAAAGAAGACTAGGAAAAAAGTTTGGAGCTGGTATATGCAGCCAAGGCCGAGAGGAAGTGGAACGGAAAGAGCTAAAGAAATCCAAGAATTGTTGCCCTAGCAAGCTTACCATTTGTGTTAAATAAACCATTTGACTGCAGTATGGAAATGGCCCCTGTTGATTCCCACGTCTGTAACTCTGAAACTGAGTGCTGATTGGTACAAGCGTGAGACACTGCAGTAAGTGGAAGTCCAGTTCTGAAGAGCCGGTGCTGGGCTGATGATGTGGACATGAAGTTTTCCCTGGAGGACTCTAACAATCAGGCTACAGGAAGGCCCATTTCCCCCCGAAAATTACACCACCTACAAGTCGATCCTGATGAGCTGGACACTACCCCGCTCCAGCTACTTTGAATACAACAATTATTCTCCATACTGGTTTTAGAACTGTTGGCAGCATATACCCCATTCACATGGGGAAGGATGCATTCACTCAATAAATGAGTTTGCTCGTTCATCGGCTGATCTGTGGCACCTCCACAAGGCGCCCTGATTGGGCAAACAAACATTCCTATGAACATTCTTGCCCAATCATCAAGCCATGTAAAAGGTCCTTTAGTCTATAGTAGTGGTCTACAAATTGTGGCATAGAAATGTTCGTCTCTCATACTGTTTCATCGCTGTCGGCAGTGCATTCTCCATTAACACGGGAAGATGTGCTGCCAACAATTATTTTTTGCTCTTCATGAATGATGCATTCACTCAATGAATGAGTTTACTTGTCCACTGGGTAATTGGTGGCACCATCACATGACCTGTTGATTGGGCAAAATTGTTTTTTCCCAATCATTGAGCCATGTAAAAGGCCCTTTAGTCTATAAGAGTGGTCTTCAAACTGTGGCATACATACCTTAGAGGAAGATCACAGGGTTGCTATCTAATGACAATCTGCATCTGTTCATATGCATCAGAAAATTTCCACATGAATTTCCAGCTACAAGTCATTAAAAAAATCCACTGCGGAAATAAAAAGCAAGCTACTCATTTCAGATGGAAACGCTGTGGATTAGGCCCATTGAAAAATGATTGGGCTAATCCTTGTGAAAATTTGCGGCAGATCTACTGCACACCAACAGTACATCTACAGCAGAAATCAGAGTGCCATTTTCAGATTCCTGCCATGTAAATGCACACCGGATATTACTCAGACATGTGAACATGTACTTAGAAATAGGGGGCCAAACCAGTGGCCAGAATCTGTCCAGGGCACCCCCATCTGTAGAGGAACTACATTGTTAGCAAACAAGATGGTGGGGAATTGGCCAGTGGGTTATTGGAAACCAGTCCTTCTGTCCTAAGTGCAAAACTTGCTACCAAAATTAGTTTAATTTTAATGTTTGGTAAAGGGTGCCCGAAATATAAGATACCAAAAGTATCTACAGTATGTTTCTCTGTTTCCAGGAATGCATGGCATTTGGAGCCTTCTGAGAAAAGATAATAGACATGATCATGGAAACAACAGAAAGATGATAAGGTATAGTAAAGAATTACAGGACATGACTAATTGAAAATTACTGTCAGCCAAGACATGTATTTTAACCAATTGGATAAAAGGTGCACCACCTACAATACACAAAGTTATAGATCCAAAAAATATGTAGCTGGACATTAGAGATAAAACAATTCACATTAGTGACTGGGACGGGGCTACAGTAGTATGTATGGCCAATACAAGTTGAGCTTTGTAACCAATTAAGAGGTCACAGTGCACACCCCTGCACCTTAGCCCCTTCAATTGGCTGATCAGTGGGTGTTGGTGATCTAAACCTAAGGATAGACCATCAATATAAAAATCCCATGGAATCCATTTTATAAGAAGAAACAGTCAAGAAACATTTCTCTTTCTAGTGTTGGCTACTGCATGGTACGGTTTATTGCTTTTTAATGCTAGTCTGATGCCATTTTCTTTGTAATAGTATTGTCTCTCCAAGAGGGTCGGGAATGAGGAACAGCTGAGCAGGAAGAAGAGACAGGATGTCATTGAGAGAGGTGCTTGGTGCAGAACAGAAGTTGAAGCAGGAGTCTCTCCTGGGGTACTGTAGTATCGCAGATACACTTCTAAGGACAGTTCCCTCCAAAAGAAAAACAACTGTTCATAAGGACGCAAACTTTATTGACAGACTGAGATATCAAGGATTACGAAGTCACAAGTTACTGTTTTCCTGTTTTACAGTCAATAAAGTATTGTTTGTTCAGCAATGGTGACTCCTGTTCCGGGAAAGCCATGACCCCGCTGTCTTTGGTCCTTTACACAAAGCTAATGATGTAGTGATTATAACCATAGGTGGGTAACTACTCTGGTCTCCACAGGAAGATGAAGAGCTAGCAATCTAGTACTTGCTGCTATGCAATAGTCCAAACATATTTAAACATAACCAAGGAAACAGTATATCTAAAAAAAATACATGGGGCATCCTAAAGGGCTAACATAGGAACAAATACAAAATAAATCTTTTCTTTTACTTTTTTACTGGAGTTTCCCTTGAACTAAATTTTTGATACCAGACAGGAGGAATGACTTGCCATGATAATTTATTGGTTAGAACTCAGAGATCACATTAGATAATTCAGTATGCATTTCCAAATTCAATGGGTGGTGTGTAGAGATGAGCGAGCACCAAAATGCTCGGGTGCTCGTTACTCGGGACGAAATTTTCGCGATGCTCGAGGGTTCGTTCCGAGTAACGAACCCCATTGAAGTCAATGGGCGACCCGAGCATTTTTGTATATCGCCGATGCTCGCTAAGGTTTTCATTTGTGAAAATCTGGGCAATTCAAGAAAGTGATGGGAACGACACAGAAACGGATAGGGCAGGCGAGGGGCTACATGTTGGGCTGCATCTCAAGTTCCCAGGTCCCACTATTAAGCCACAATAGCGGCAAGAGTGGGCCCCCCCCCCCCCCCCCGCACTGTCAGCATAAAGATCGTTCTCCTCTGCCACAGCTGTAACAGCTGTGGCAGAGAAGAACGATGTTAGCCCATTGAATTCAATGGAGCCGGCAATACAGCAGTCATTGAATGGCTGTGATTGGCTGAAGGCACGTGTGTTTTCTGGAGGCGGGGATTTCAAGCCCTGCATCCTGAAAGCAATGCTCTGCCGGGGACCAGGAGGGAGCGACAGCCTGCAGCAGCACCGCAGAACGCCGGGGGAAGTGAGTAATGATTTTTATTCTTTGCTCCGCTGTATTCCCGGCGTATAAGGTGACAGTTGGGGAGTCGTCTTATACGCCCCGTCGCCTTATACGCCGGTATATACGGTATATATTTTTATTGTAACACATTTCTGGATGAATTGCAGGGAAGGGCTTATATATTTAGGCCCTTCCCGACAATTCATCCCGCGATCGCCGGCAGCCCATTGCTTTCAGTGGAACCGGCTGTATTGCCGGCTCCATTGAATTCAATGGGCAAACATCGTTCTTCTCTGCCACAGCTGTTACAGCTGTGGCAGAGAAGAATGATTTGTCTTCTATATGTTCTCAATGGGGTCGGCGCTGCTGCCGCCGGCCCCATTGAGCGCATATAGAGAAGAGAACAGGAATCGCAGATCGCACATAGGTGCGATCTGCGATTTCTATGGCCTAAGAAGGACCGTTGGGGTTCTTGAAGCCTAAAATCACTCCTAACGCTCTCCCTATAGCAGCTCCGGCATCAGCAGCACTTTCCCTGAACTATGTCAGAATGCATCTGTGGCGAGCCGCAGGAGGGGCAGATTTTAATACTCGGGTGACACCTAATCTCGCCAGCCACTCACTGCAGGGGGGTGGTATAGGGCTTGAACGTCGCAGGGGGAAGTTGTAATGCCTTCCCTGTCTTTCTATTGGCCAGAAAAGCGCGCAAATTTCTCAGGGAAGAAAATGAAAGTGACTCGAACACCGCGTGGTACTCGTCACGAGTAACGAGCATCTCGAACACCCTAATACTCGAACGAGTATCAAGCTCGGACGAGTATGCTCGCTCATCTCTAGTGGTGTGCAACTGTATCAAGACTTTCCTAAAGGGGTATTCCTAAAACTGACTCAGGATAAATGATAACAGCCTGATCCGTCTGAATCACACCTCTCAGTCATCCACCAATCCCAGGAATGGGGGCCCTCGTCGTCCCCTCCTCCTGCAGTGAGGAGATTGAATGAAGTGGTGGTTGAGCATGCACAATACCACTCCATTTATTTCAATTGCTTAAATTGAATGGAGCAGCACCCCATCACAGCGGATGGTACACTGAGCTTACAGAGGGAGACATGGGCCCCCCATTATTGGGATCAGTGGTGAGACTACCCCTTTAAAAAGGACCTGTCCTTTTTTGCCAATCTTTTTTTTTTTTTTTTTTATAAGATGGGTCCACTAAACATCAACTAAACACAGTGTATTCCATATCTGGGTCTCCTAGATATTAGCGGTTACCATATACAAAGTTTCCATTTTTCTTGTGCAGCGTCCCATAGGAAGACCCCGGATACCTGACATACGTGGGGAGTTGAGAGAGTAAAGTGATGGCTTGTCACGACGGCACTCGAATGCTTTCCCGGAGGGAACACACGCAGTCAAGGCCAGAGTATCACTGCAGGCCACCGGGAACACCCCTTGGATAGGGAGATGCCCAATAAACCGGATAACAGGAGTTGTAGTTGTCACGGGTGATGCTACCATTCTTTCACACACCGGTATGACCCTCGGCGGAGAATAAATGCAGCCACATACAGTCTTGAGTACCACTGGTCTCTAGGAATGGTTAGAGCCAAGCATGAATTTTACTTAAGAAAAACTTCAAACAGATAATACAAGGCAGTTCACTTAAAGTCTTTACAGTGCAGACAAGACAAAAGATCTCAGGTCAGAGAGGAAACTCAGGATGACACCGATCTTGCAGTCTATGTCATCTGCCAGGAACCGTTCCTGGAAGGGGAACACTCCGGAGGAGGAAAGGGGTAGGGTCACTGCACAGACACTCAGGCAGCAATTATTGACTTGAAGTACCTCCACCCAGCCTTGGAGACAAGTGAGTGTGACAATTAAAGGGTGTACTTCTAAGCGGTAAGCCTGTTTCTGGACGGTCACGTAGGAAAGCTCAGAGGATTGATTAGTACCTCTGCATTGCCCTTGAGAAGAAGTAGTTACTTGCAAATGCTGTCTCTTATTCTTGGGGCTCACTCCACTCACATCCAGAACACAAGCATCATGGGATATCTCTCCTCTTCCTCAATCTTCACCACAAGGAAGCTGAAGGTGCTTCCATGTGGCTCTGTGTTTGGTGGAACTCAGGTAGATAGAACACAGGTTGAAGATGAAGACCTTTTCCCACTCTCAAGCACTCCTATATATACCCTCTTTCATACCACATGACATGACAGATTTGATACATTCACATGCAGGCTTTGTATTTTATTAAACATTTAACCCCTCAAGCGCTGTAGCTGTGCAACACACATACTGGAAATGACAGGACAGGCTTGCACAGTGCATCAACATAGGTCAAACATGTATGACATTTATGGAGGAAACCAGGATGATGTACTGAGTCACTACACTTGCAGCATCACCACAGGACCAACGTGCCATTTTGCTTTGCCTGGTTACAGAGGAAGTAGATATAGAGGACGAACAGCAGACTGAATCTTTGCCTCAGGTGCAGGAAAGGCTGGTTATGACTGGCTTTCTTCTCTGAATACGTCTTCCAGTCTCCTCAGACTTAGACTAATTCTTTGGCTCCAATTAAAAAGGTCATTCCAAGACGGTCCACCCCATCTAGATAAACAGTGGCTTTGGGAAATTCATTGTAGTCTATTAATGACCCATATAAGAATTCTGGTCAGAGCTGGATCATCATAAGAAGGTCAACGACTGGAACTTTTTTGATGAAGAGCCCGCACATTCAAGCAGTGTCAGGGAGATTAATAGGAAACATTACATGATTTATTGATACATATAAAAGGGAGACATAACTCATGCGATCCTGCTGCATATTTACAACATCATGTCATTGTGGTTGTTGCCCAATGCCAGGTGGTTCCTGTGGACGGAGTACAGCAGCTGGTGGTAACTCTCATTTCCTGGAGAGTCATTTGTCCTGGAACAGGCTGATTTGCACCGCACTTATTCCTCTCTCGTTTTTGGACTTCTAAGAAGTATTCACTGTCTAGAGAAGTATTCTATATCAATAACGTGTGCTCTTACTTTGAAAGTGAAGTTGACTTAAGATTTGCGGTTTCTCAAGATGAGCAGAGCAGCTTGGCATACGTCGAGATGTCATAGTTTTCAACCCTCTGTGGTCCTTTTAGGTATTTGTAATATATCCTTTGGGTTCCTAAACTTTTGGGTTCCAATATATTTATGCAGTAAATGAAAGTAATAGTTTGTATTACTGTAACATTTACACTTTCTTATTTGCAATATTGATAGTGATGTGAGGTAAGTAATGTGTTTTGCCCATAGGAGGTAATTTTGTAGTAATTGAATATTTAGATTAGGTTATCAGATCAACAACTAAATTGGTCTGACAACCCCTTTTCTGAGCCCAAAAAGCATTAGAATAGTTCTTACTTCTTGTATTCTTCTTGGCTCCATATACAAACTACATTAGTCAGTAGAGGGCGACACTGAGCACATGAGAAAGCTCTTCCCAAGTGACATGATGACATTCTATTCTCAGGCATGATAGTAGCAACCTTTAAAATGGAACAGGATATTTAGGTTTAGTTTTTTAACTCCTTACCGGAATAGTAAAAGGATTGTCCAGGACTTTTACTATTGATGACCTAGCCTCAGGATAGACCATCAGTAGTTGATTGACAAGGTCCACCACTCGGGATCCCTGCTGATCAGCTTATCCCGGTCCTATTGTCAGTGCAAACAGTCCTGGAAACAGATAGCGCTGTTTGTATTGCAGCAGCCCAGTTTGGTAAGCAGGCACAGGTCCTATGAAATGTTATGCCTGCAGTACCGAACTGGGGCACTGCAATGTTGGCAGCACTACCTAATTCCAGCTCTGTCCACACTGACAGCAAGCCTGGGGATCAGATGATCAGCGGGGATCCCAAGCAGCGGATCAACTCCAATCAACTATTAATGGCTTATTTTGAGGATATGCCCTTAATATTAAAAGTTCCAAAAGTACTGAACAACCCCTTTAAGGTATCTTGATATTCTTGATTGTGACAATTAGGAATACACTTTGTTTTCTATATACCCCATTAGTCTTTATAAAACAATTCCTTTGAGCGTATATGGTATATACTGTAACTTTATACATTAAAGGGGTTATGCCAAGATGTTAACATATGCCCTATCCATAGCACAGGGGAATATGTATCTGAATGGTGTAAGTTCGCGCACCAATCATAGGAACATGGATCCTCATATGAATGGAGTAGCAGTCAAGCATTTCTATGGGACTGCTGGAGATAGCCAAGGGCTGTACTTGACCTCTCTTCGTTCATCGTATAGAGGTGAATGGAGTAACAGCATGCACGATCAACTGCTACTCCATTCATATGGGGGAACACAAGACCCTAATTATTGTGATCAATGGTGGTCTTAGCAGTTAGACCTGCATGATCTGACAATTAGCTCCTATCCTGTGAAGATAGTATCTGATTGGTGTAATGATCAATGGGGGTTTGACACCATAAATTGCAGATAGCGGATAAGTTAAAATCTTGGCACAACCCCTTTATAAATATAGATTTGGAAAGCTAGCATGAACTAGGGGACAGTCAGTAGGGAGTATGACTGCAGCATCTGACTACAGAGAGTTTGTTTGTAGTCTGTTACCATGGAGACACATAGGTCTACTTAGGAGCTGTAGACACAAGACAACAGGACATTTTTAATCAAGACTATTAGCAAAACTGTTTTATTTAATCATTTTAGATGCATTAGAGCAATAAAAGCAAACTGGATGCAAAGATGGACATAGCCTCCAATATCATTAGTTGTTTTTGAACTTCAACACAACCATTAATTCTTCATTTTGACCTCACACGGTGTAATATGTGCCTATCTAATAAATAAAATATCTGGGTAATCACGTCACTCTTAGATTTGCTGTAGCAAATAACAGCGGGCGGACAGGGGCTAAACTCTCAACATAAACCGTATGAAATATCAATGAGAGAACCTTCGTTAAGAAACAGAGGCGTTATTCATAACGTTTTACGTGTCCCGCAGTCCTGTCAGTGGTTCATAAACCTCAGTGATAGCCTCATACATTCCAACATCAGCTATATAAACATTTTCTTACAAAGAATATAGGTCAGGTGTTGGCAAACGGGATCAGGAAACCAGAAGACATTTGTTAGACAGGTCAGTAAGACCAACGCCAAGAAAAGTCTCCAACTTCCACTGCAGGAAAGAAGATTATAAGTTTTATAACCCTACAAGTCACTTTCTAGGACAGAGAAATATGGAAAAAAGGCCACACTGATATCTAAATGGCGGTCTGTGTTGTCTTATGATGGAAGACGAGCACATGTAAAGTCTTTCTTCACTTTGTTTAATGAACTTGTTTTTTAGATGACACAGTACCCTTTTGCTACATTTAGGGTCTTGGTTCTCCGTTGGCATTTCAGCCCATTCTAGTGATCTACTTAAGTCGTCAGTCGTCTAAGGCTCTAAGCCTTTCTTTAAGCGATCCCGGTTTCTGCTAAAATCAATTTGTGAGGCGACTATTCCACAGCTTTACTATTCTTAGGCCGCCTGCAGACGGGCGGAAACTCTGCGGCGGGATTTCCGCCACTGGAAGCCTGCATAGGATTGTGTTAACAAACGCAATCCTATGCAGACGGCCACGGTTTGGCCGCGTGAAACCTCGCGTGGTAAACAAACCGTGGCGTGTTCTATTTCTGTGCGGGGCTTGCAGAGCCCCGCACAGAAACATCACTCACCCGCTGCCGACTCCGGTCTGCACATGCGCCGGCTGCCCAGCAGCTGGCACATGAAAGATTCGGAGCTGCAGGGCGCGCTGCTCTCTGCAGGCGCTCGGGTTGGGTCCCACGGCGAGAATTCTCGCTGCCGGATCCGACCTGGCCATCTGCAGGTGGCCTTAGGCTGAACTCACACATAATGCTTTGATGCGTTCTTTGTGGCTCTTTATTTTGTCGACATCTCTGCGGCACATTGTTACTTCATGGTCTTTAGTAAAATACTGTAAAGTCTACATACACAAAGTTTGGGGTTTTGGCCTTTATATGGTGTTTGGAGAGTCAGTGCCATTTCTTTTGAAAATGCAGCATGCTCCAGGTATGACATTTTTTCTGGCGTATTTTTTCCATAGGCTTCTCTTTATGACTTTAACCGCTTCCTGCCCCAAGACGTATACGTACGTCCTGGGTGCACAGGGTTTGCATGCAGCAAGATTGGGAGCTGACCCTGCTCCATACAAGGTAGGGGCCAGCTATCTTTGACTGCCATCACACTCCCGCAACGCTGATCACAGCTGTTAATTCTTTAAATGCTGTCAATTCTAACAGCGGCATTTAAATGGCTGATCGGCATTCAGGAGTCCCGGACGGCTCCCTGTCAATGACATTATGAGGTGCCGTTTGGCTGTCATGGCAGCGGGGACCGTTCTGATGGCCCCCAGTGCTGCCAATATTTCTGCCCATTGAGACAACCCAGTGGCCTGTCTGTATAGAATGCCATCAGAAATACAGATGCTGCAATACTAAAGTATTGCAACATATAGTAAAAATAAAATATCTGGGTAATCACGTCACTAAAAGTGGGGAGGAAAAAACAAAAGTGAAAAAAACGGTTGTTTCATTAAGGGCATCTTCACACGAGTATAAATCGGCTGCCATTTTCATGGCCAATAAACACTACCGCCTGATGCATTGGATTCCAATGCATCAGATCACACAGGCATATTCCCGCTTTTACACCAGGCAGGCAAGATAGCCCTAGAACTATCTTCCTTGCCGGACTATGGCCACTGCCATAGACTCCTATAGGAGCCAATGACAGCGGCCAGAGAAGGGAGGTGGGAGGGAGTTTAGCAGTGTGACTGCTAAACTCCCTCTCCCTTCTCTCTCCTCCCCTTCGGCTGTTTGCAATAGGAGGGAGAGGGGTGGAGCTAAGCTCCACTCCTCCTACTGCTGGTTGCGGACAAGAGGCAGAGAGGGGACTGGAGCTTAACTCCGTCCCCTCCCATGGCAAATAGCCGGAGGGGAGGAGGAGGGAAGCTAAGCCGTTTCCCTCCACCTGACGGTATATATGCAGAGCCCTTGCATCACATGGTAGCGTATATTGGCCAGCCGTGAAAACGCTGTCTGATATATGCTCCTGTGAATAAGCCCTAAGGCTGCATGCACATGGGCTACAGGATCATCGCTACACTGTGAAGCCCATGGTTTCCAATGGGTTCTTCCATATGAGCAATGTTTTGTAGCGAGGTTTTGTAGCCGATGTGCATGCAGTATAAGAGTTTAAACATGCCAGAAAAAAAGTATGTCACTAAATCAAAAAAGTTACAAAAAAAGCACTTAAAACACATGGCCACACATTTACTAAGCAGTTTTTTTGTATAATTTGTTCCAAAAAGAGTTGCAAAGAAGGACTAGCGACAAATTTGCAATTTTGTAGTCACTAACAAAATTTGTAAAGTAATAAGGAAAGTGGGCGCGGTCTCCAAGAAGATGTAGTTTTAGAAAAACTTGCAAAAACAGAAAACCTGAAAATGTAGGGCATTAGTGAGATTTTTTTGACCATTAGTTCCATAAGGTTCCAAATTTAGTATGAACCTTGTAATAAATTTGATGCAAATCACTCCAACTGCCTCGCTTTCCTACACAGGCATAAAATTCACCCGGATTAGTACAGGTGTGCCGTAGTGTTCTAAAACTCTGAAAAATATGCAGCGGAGTGTTTCCATAGATTTGGGCACAGATTCTGAACCATTTCAGCATTCCATTGAACTCCATGCAAATCCGCATTGTGGAAAAAAGAATTGACATGACAATGCAGTTTGTTTGCCGCACGCAAATAAATATGCTGTGCGGGCAGAAAAAGTACAGTAAAATACGTCAATGCGCACTCAAAAAGCCTCTTTCAGTGCGCAAATACGTTGCACTGAGGCATACGCAATTGTACTTATGCTTGTGTGAAGCGGGCCTTAGACATGCCCTCATGGCTAAATAATTGCTATTATTTTAATCTTTAAAGGGGTTTACCGGGACTTTTACTGTTGATCCTCAAGATAGGTCATCAATAGGTAATCGTCAGGAGTCTGTCACTCAGGATCCCCACTGATCAGCTGTTCACCAGCCGTCGTCAGTGCAGACAGCACTGAAAGTAGATAGAGCTGTCAACATTTCAGTGGCATAGGTTGGTACCAGGGGTTTATCTTGGGCCCCCCCCCCCCAACTTCTCTTAACTCATTGACGCAAAGGGGTAACTTGAGGATCATGAGCCCCAATGCAAAACCGGTAACAGGGCCCCCCCAACTATAATCCTTTATTCATAGTACTGGGCTCCCTGTATGGGGAAGAGAGGCCTTATGGGCCCCCCTAAGGCTCCTGGGCCCAGGTGCAACCGCATCCCCTGCATCCTGTATAGTTATGCCAGTGGTCGGTACTACAGGCACAGCTCCCACTGAACAGCTCATCAGTGGGGATCCCGAGCAGCGGACTCCTGGCGATCGACTGGTGATACGTCATCAATTATAGAAGTCCTGGACAACCCCTTTAACTCTTGTAAATCGTATTTTAAAAATTTCTAGAATGCAAAAATATTAAATGTGATGGCCTGAAAACTTTAGATTTTTTTAGAAACCATGATGTACACAAAAAGCCAAAAAGTAGGATAAGACTGAATTCTAGAAGAATTAATGGATGCATAGTCGCAAGGGGTAGACAGTCTTCAAAAATCTCCATACAACACAATCTTCAGGTGAAAACCAGTGGTGGCAGCATACTCCAGCAGTGTTCCTTTATTGTACATTTTTGGGAGCGTTAATGGAGGATGTTGTTGCTTCCCATTTTCGTCTGAGAATTATGAAATATTATGACGTGTTTGAAAATCTAACAAGTCAGCTTGCAAGTTGATTAAAAATATTGGATTTTTCTTTGTAGCAAACGCTATTATTTCTATTGCAGGTTTAAAATGTCGGGGCATACCAATTGTCGAACTTCCGCAACAAAGTCTTATTTTTTAATAACAAGATAAGGGCCTTGTGAATGAGCTTCATGGATATATTCTCTGCAACGCACAAAATGGTCAACCCAAGAGTGTAGCTAATGTGGCTAATGGGGCAAGTGTCAATGTGCTAGGTGCCGGGACAGTTCCAACAAGCCACTTTGCTTAAGCCAGGTTATTAGGATATACTGTACTAAATCTTTGCCTTGGGTGGAGGAAAGCCTAGCTATGACACTGGCCCAGCATTCTTATCTTAGCAGAAGAATTCTAATTATTCATCTCCGAATTTTGAAGATTAGCCTTTACTTCACTATGATGAAGAACAATCACTTTGTATTGTCAAGGACCTCTGGCAGTGGGTCTTACAGGCAGGCTCATTGAAGACCTTCCTGGTGGGGACTTACTGACCGGAAAACTTCCGAAAGAAGGCCAAGTCAAAATCGGGATCCCTTGAATCCTTGTTGCAGCTCTGATGCTTCCACCAGGTTGAGGCTGCAGCACAGACTCTCTCCCTGCAGCACAGGGCAGTCTCCAGTTGCTTGGTTCAGTGCTCTTAAAACAGTCCCTCTGACATCCAGGGGTCCTAGCTCTCACTGCCCTTTCCTGTCTCTCTCCAGCTTCAATTGCTCTGCAGAATATTGCACTTCTAATGATAGCACTCCCAGCAGCACATTCTCTCATTATCACAATCCCTGTGCTCCTGCTGTGATGCGACAGAAATTCCTTTTTATATACCAGGCATCAGCTAATCAGTTCTACACAGAGAGCTTGCTCAGTTCCCATGATCTGTTACGGTACTAGTGGGATGCTTAGGTACGCACGGCGCAGGGCTCCCTGATCTACACCCACGCCACTGTCCCTTCCTGGAGATAGCCCTGATGGTGGACATGTCCAGGCCGCCAACTATGACCCTACACTTACTAGGGGGGATCAGACAAGTACTGCAGTACCTATGCAAGAGACTGCTACCCACTAGCACCGACAGGAAAGGCAGATGACAAGAACCAACACGAACAATACAAACAGAACAGAGGCAGATGGTAAGGCCTGGCTGATAACAGCGAGGCCTAGCAGACAAACTGACAGAAGCAAGATACAAACAGAGCCGGACTGGAAAACCCTGGCTGATAACAGAAAGGTCTGGCGGACAAGCTGACAGAAGCAGGATACCAAACGAGGCAGACTAGCAAGCAGACTGAGGGAATGGCACAAAGTGCCAGGGCCAGATTACCTGCAGGCACTGAAAAAATGAAAGTAAGAGCAATGTCTAGTGGACAGGCCTGGCAGATAACAGAAAGAAAAGCAGACAATAGCAAGGTCCAATGGACAAGAGAATCAGAACAACAGAACAATAATCGCCAACTCCCAAGCAGCATGAGCTGGATTTTATAGGAAGGCGGGAGGAGCTGATAGGTAGATAGACCTGTCAATCACCAGCACGCTACTCAGACACATAACAGGGTAATTAACCTGACTGGAAGACACAGGCGATGTTAACCCTGGATCGTCTGGACAGAACAAGGTGTGCTGGCAATATTAACCATGAGCAGACAGGCGTAACATGATCATTTTGGCCCAAATTTTTGTGCATCTCACAGTCCATTACCATGGCAACCTTTTAACCCTTTAGGGTAGCCCCTACAAGGCCACCGTAGAGAAATAGTGGCTAATCTCTAAAAAAAAATTTAAAAAAAATTGTGTATATATATATATATATATATATATATTCCTTTATTATAGGAAGTGGCACTACCTGGGTGCTACAAAACCTTGGTCTCTACCGTACTAGTAATATTACTATTACATCCAATTAGAGTCTGGGTTATAAATTCTATATAGCAGGATTTAACTCTAATACTGCAAGGTGTCAAAACTGCCCTCAACTTATCTAGTTCTTCCTAGGTAGACATGTTTATGTAAGCTCAGTGAAGACTCGGTAACCTCAGACAAACTGAACAGGTCTCTTTGGTATTCTTGGAACCTAAAAGTGTAAGTAACGAGAAGATATGGCCTATTTGCCAACAAGTCAAGCTTAATTAGCTTTCTTTCCATTCCACAACTGGCTAAAGTCAGAGCTCACACAAAATGCAGTGAAAAGCAAGCTTAGGTGCCATCATAAATACTGCACGTGCCAAGTGGAAACCATACATTGACAAAAATCATTTCCACTAGTAAGAGAAAAATATGAGAAAGGCTAAACTTAATATCCAAAATGGACGGCTGTGTATACTTGTAGGAATTGTAGAACTTCAGCCCCAACTAGGGACACAATATTGTGCTGCGCAGGCTGAAACCTCATATGTCCCAGCTGCCCTACTAATTGCCTTATGCTAAGAACCAGACAACTAGAAAACTTGGAACTATAAGAAAATGTTGCATTGAGTTAGTTATGGTAGGGGTAGATGATGACGAGAGGCCGTGTATTGTGTTCTAATGGCAACCATAGACAATAAATTCATTCCTTTGTACCTCTCATTTTAAGGGTACATTTACATTTAGAGATATGGTCCCAATAGCGAGTGCCGATGAACGAGATCGACACTCATCTACCTAGCCTTTACACAGGTCGTTCAGACTCTATGCTTAGTACATAAAGACAGATGGTATCAGTGTAGGGGTCCCACCTTGCTCGTAACTTACTGCTAGTAATTAAACCCTTAAGAACCAAGCGCGGTAAATATATGGCGCTTGGTCCTAGGCTTTAATCCTGGCCGATAGCAGAGGTACAGCGGAGAATTAAATCCTCTGTTCCTGCAATCAAGCAGGAGCAGGTCAGGTCCTCAGCTTTTTTTTAACCACTTTTGCTTTCTCCTTTCCACGCTGCATAGGGATGACCCATAGCCAAGGCCAGAGCAGGATTGCAGGCCACCTTCAACACCCCTAGGATAGGGAATGCCAATACACGGGATGATGGGGGTAGTAGTTATCACTCATGACGCCATCGTTCCCACGCACTGGTATGCTGCGCAGCGGAGAATAAACACAGAGGCTTGTATATCATACCTCGGGTTCCCAGGAACGGTTAAGACCCGTTACTTGAAGTAACTTATGCAAAAACAATTATTCACAGTAATGTAGGTACAATTCTTCAAAGTGTAGCAGAACAGAGCTCAGAGATCAGGGAGGATACATAGGATGAAAACCGGTCCTATTTGTACGTTACCGCTCCTGGACTAGGAGCACTCCGGAGGAGGAGGAGGAAGTGGGGGGTCACTCCGCAGACACTTTGGCAACACTTATTTACTTAAAACGGTTAGTGATAACACCCCACATGGCAGGCGCTTGGTGTAACTCAGCAGCGTACCTCTATACGGTGATCCTGGAGTTCGTTGGCCGCATAGGAAAACTTGTGATATGAATTGGTACCTGCACGATGGGTCTCTATATACAGAATTACTCATGGATGCTCTCTTACGGTCTTAGGACTCACTCCACTCTCCAATCGCTATGGGATATCTCTTCTCTTCCTCCATCTTTACCTACATGGAAGCTGAAGGTACTTCCATGTGGCTCTGTGTTTGGTAGTACTCTGGTAGTGTTACCATGCAGGGCGGCATTGGGTCCCGCGGCCGGCGCGCGCCGCTCCGATGTTGGCTCCGGCGTCCCGGAGCTCTGCTGTCGGGGCTCTCCCGGCGGCGTGGAGCAGCCAGCATGCAGCGGCATGGGCGTTTCCGCCCGTAGGGTGCTGCCCGCTCTCCTCCACCTTCCATATGCAACAGTGGGCGAGTCGGCTCCTCCCACTCTCCGCCCCTGGGCGGAGGCTTTAAATTAAAAGGCTGGCAGTGACCTGAGCTCACTGCCAGTTATTGGTTCTGTTAGCCTCTAGTCAGGTCTGTCTCAGTCTGCTCTAGTTGCTAGTGTCCTTCTAGTTTGCCTGTGAGCTCCATCTCCAGCCTTGCTCTGCCTTGTTAGTTCTGTTGGTCTGTTCCACCTGCCTCTTCTGTCGGCACTCTGTCCCCCGTTCGTTAGTTCCATCTAGGTAGTCGCCAGGTCCCTAGCCAGAGCAGGGACTGCCGCCCAGTTGTCCGCCTGGGGTTAGCCAGGGCCGAGGCAAGTAGGCAGGGACAGTGGGGTGCGGGAAGTTCAGGGCACCCCACCTGGCGCTCGGGGGGCAGAGTGCCATAACAGGTAGCAGACAAGATGGAAGATGAAGTCCTCTTCCCACTCTCAATCACTCCTGATTATACCTTCTGACACACCCCATGACATGACAGACTGATACATTTACATGCCGGCAATGATTTTAGTTAAAATAACCTCAAGCACCACAGCTGTGCAACACACATACTGCATATGACAACACAAGCTTGGCACAGTACATCTACATAGGACAAACATGTATGACATTTATGGAGGAGACCAGGATGGTGGTCTGGGCCACTACAGTTTCCCCCCTACTTAAGAATAAAGCAGCCCCCGGCGCCTTCAAAACAGAGTTTATACATCCGGAGTCGGGCCATCTTGAGTGTCTGACTTTCATCCCCTTTAAGAACAACACTGCACAGTCACAGAGTGTGCAAGGTGAAACCTGTAAACACAACTCCTACCCCTGGTCACCTATATATAAGGATGTACCCACTCCCAGTGTACTGGGACTAAAAGAAGAGTAATTTCTATGTGTGGCTTCTATTTATGACAGCATGCAAAGGACTGCGACTTGCAAGTACATTAGAGAAAAATCTACTAGGCTAGACAGAATCCAAGAGCAATAGTACTGCTATGGAGCTTCCTACATAATTTTACTCCAAAAGGCTAGAGATGTAAGATCAGTGGAATGAACGTCACTGTTACCATACACAAAAATATGAAAAGGCGACTGGCAGGAAAAAGAAAGCAAAAATTATCATCGGAGCAGTCAGTAGCTTAAGGGCTCCTTTCCACGGACGGATTTCCGCCGCGTAATATGCGGCGGAAATCCGCTGCGTTGCCCGCAGCTATTAGGTTCTATTGAACCTAATAGCACAATGCTCACGGTGCGGAATTCCACCGCGGAATTCCGTACCGTGAAATCACCCGAACTCACCCGCGGCATGCTCTATTTGCCGCAGGTGTATGCGTGGACGGCTTCCATTGCAGTCAATGGAAGCCGTCCGTCATGCTATAGCGTGAAACCGCTTCCCAGCCTACCGCCGCCGCGTCATATGACACGGCCGGCCGCGTCATGTGACACAGTGGGCGTGTCATGTGACGTGGCCGGCGTGTCACGCCGAAGCGTCATGCGGAACGTAGGACGCCGGATCCCCAGGTAGGTATTGGGGTCTCTGGAGGGCGCCGTGACGGGCTCCGCCGTGGAATTCCGCAGCGGAGCCCGTCACGGCCGTGTGCAGCCAGCCTTTAGCCAATACCGCTGTCTGTGATTTGGAAGAGGTGAATGAAATGCCCCGCCTACTGAGACAGGCTGGAACGGGCTGCTAAACACTAAGACTGGACTTGGGAGTACACAAAAGACCTCCAGTCATACACATATAACTATCATACCATACACCGTATCTCAAGCATAGGATGACTGTACTAAATTAGCATAAATTAACATGAATTGATTACATTAGGCTAGACATTAATTATGCATGAAATTACTAAATGACTTTAAGCATGAAAAATTACTGTAGAGAGCATGAGCGAATAAACTTTAAACTTGAAATACGCCTTTACTTTACTTCACTTCCTCCAGCACATACTTAAACATTATAAATGTTGCATAACGTTTATAACTTTTCAACATGAAAAAACATTAGCAAGAAGGGCATGACTTTGCAGTCCTTGTCTTAGGGCATAACGGGGAATAAAGAGAAAAAGAAACTGTCTCTTACGCAAAGAGTCTTGAAATATAAACCTTTTAAATGTTTTGGAAACGTAGATTTCTCCAATCTCAGAGTCCGTGGACCAGCCTGATGGAGACTGCATGTTCTCCCATCAAGAGACTCCCAGTGATGCCACCGACAAAGGACTCTCCGGGTTGCAGAGCAAACTTCCTACCTCCCTCGGCGGCGTGGCTGGCATGTCCATTTCTTTAATTTTTTTGTTAGGGCCAGTTAGCTGAGGCCTTAGCTCTTTCCAGAGCAGCAAATGTTCCCAAGCACTAAAGTACACTCTAACCCCCGAATCCTCAAAATCCTCAAAAGAGGGGATGCAAGACAGGAGGGGGTTAAGTGCTTGAGCCAACTGATTATCACTAGAGATGAGCGAACGTACTCGTCCGAGCTTGATACTTGTTCGAGTATTAGCGCGTTCGAGATGCTCGTTACTCGAGACGAGTACCATGCGATGTTCGAGTTACTTTCACTTTCATCTCTGAGACGTTAGCGCGCTTTTCTGGCCAATACAAAGACAGGGAAGGCATTACAACTTCCCCCTGCGACGTTCAAGCCCTATACCACCCCCCTGCTGTGAGTGGCTGGCGAGATCAGGTGTCACCCGAGTATAAAAATCGGCCCCTCCCGCGGCTCGCCACGGATGCGTTCTGACAGAGATCAGGGAAAGTGCTGTCTTGCTGGAGTTGCTATAGGGAGAGCGTTAGGAGTATTTTAGGCTTCAAGAACCCCAACGGTCCTTCTTAGGGCCACATCTAACCGTGTGCAGTAGTGTGGAGGCTGCTTTTTGCAGTGTTGCACAATTTTTTTTTTGTATATCGGCCGTGCAGAGCATTGCGCCCTGCAGTAATTATACATAGTCCAGGGCCAGTAGTGGTGCTGAGGCAGGGACAGAAGACATATTTATTGAATATAGGCAGTGGGCCTTTCCAAAAACATTTGGGAAAAAAAATCTATTTGGGCTGCCTGTGACTGTCCTCAGTGTACTGGGTCTGTGCTGGGGGTAGTTGTCCTAATTCATACGCAGCCAGCTAAGTGTTACAGCAGGCTTGCGCAAAATTATTTCCTGGCTCTGTGTTGGCTGTTACATCACCGCTGTATTCCAGTCCACAGTGCAACAGTCTGCAGTTATTTTACATACTCCAGGGCCAGTAGTGGTGAGGCAGGGACAGAAGACATATATTTATTGAATATAGGCAGTGGGCCTTTCCAAAAACATTTGGGAAAAAAAATCTATTTGGGCTGCCTGTGACTTTCCTCAGTGTACTGGGTCTGTGCTGGGTGTAGTTGTCCTCCTAATTCATACGTAGCCAGCTAAGTGTTACAGCAGGCTTGCGCAAAATTATTTCCTGGCGTTCCGTAAGCGAAGTCAGCCTCCAACCACAGGCCAATAAGCGGCACATTTAATTACAGCGTTCTGTTTCTGCACTACTGGTAATACACCATGCTGAGGGGTAGGGGTAGGCCTAGAGGACGTGGACGCGGGCGAGGACGCGGAGGCCCAAGTCAGGGTGTGGGCACAGGCCGAGCTCCTGATCCAGGTGTATCGCAGCCGACTGCTGCGGGATTAGGAGAGAGGCACGTTTCTGGCGTCCCCACATTCATCTCACAATTAATGGGTCCACGCGGTAGACCTTTATTAGAAAATGAGCAGTGTGAGCAGGTCCTGTCGTGGATGGCAGAAAGTGCATCCAGCAATCTATCGAACAGCCAGAGTTCTGCGCCGTCCACTGCTGCAACTCTGAATCCTCTGGCTGCTGCTCCTCCTTCCTCCCAGCCTCCTCACTCCATTACAATGACACATTCTGAGGAGCAGGCAAACTCCCAGGAACTGTTCCCGGGCCCCTGCCCAGAATGGGCAGCAAGGCTTCCGAATCCTCTCCCACTGGAGGAGTTTGTCGTGACCGATGCCCAACCTTTTGAAAGTTCCCGGGGTCCGGGGGTTGAGGCTGGGGACTTCCGACAACTGTCTCAAGAGCTTTCAGTGGGTGAGGAGGACGATGACGATGAGACACAGTTGTCTATCAGTGAGGTAGTAGTAAGGGCAGTAAGTCTGAGGGAGGAGCGCACAGAGGATTCGGAGGAAGAGCAGCAGGACGATGAGGTGACTGACCCCACCTGATTTGCTACGCCTACTGAGGACAGGTCTTCAGAGGGGGAGGCAAGGGCAGCAGCAGGGCAGGTTGGAAGAGGCAGTGCGGTGTCCAGGGGTAGAGGCAGGGCCAGACCGAATAATCCACCAACTGTTTCCCAAAGCGCCCCCTCGCGCCATGCCACCCTGCAGAGGCCGAGGTGCTCAAAGGTCTGGCAGTTTTTCACTGAGAGTGCAGACGACCGACGAACAGTGGTGTGCAACCTGTGTCGCGCCAAGATCAGCCGGGGAGCCACCACCACCAGCCTCACCACCACCAGCATGTGCAGACATATGATGGCCAAGCACCCCACAAGGTGGGACGAAGGCCGTTCACCGCCTCCGGTTTGCACCACTGCCTCTCCCCCTGTGCCCCAACCTGCCACTGAGATCCAACCCCCCTCTCAGGGAACAGGCACTACCGTCTCCTGGCCTGCACCCACACCCTCACCTCCGCTGTCCTCGGCCCCATCCACCAATGTCTCTCAGCGCACCGTCCAGCCGTCGCTAGCGCAAGTGTTGGAGCGCAAGCGCAAGTACGCCGCCACGCACCCGCACGCTCAAGCGTTAAACGTGCACATAGCCAAATTTATCAGCCTGGAGATGCTGCCGTATAGGGTTGTGGAAACGGAGGCTTTCAAAAGTATGATGGCGGCGGCGGCCCCGTGCTACTCAGTTCCCAGTCGCCACTACTTTTCCCGATGTGCCGTCCCAGCCCTGCACGACCACGTCTCCCGCAACATTGTACGCGCCCTCACCAACGCGGTTACTGCCAAGGTCCACTTAACAACAGACACGTGGACAAGCACAGGCGGGCAGGGCCACTATATCTCCCTGACGGCACATTGGGTGAATTTAGTGGAGGCTGGGACAGAGTCAGAGCCTGGGACCGCTCACGTCCTACCCACCCCCAGAATTGCAGGCCCCAGCTCGGTGGTGGTATCTGCGGCGGTGTATGCTTCCTCCACTAAACCACCCTCCTCCTCCTACGCAACCTCTGTCTCACAATCAAGATGTGTGAGCAGCAGCACGTCAGCAGCAGTCGGTGTCGTGCGGCGTGGCAGCACAGCGGTGGGCAAGCGTCAGTAGGCCATGCTGAAACCACTCAGCTTAGGAGATAAGAGGCACACGGCCCACGAACTGCTGCAGGGTCTGACAGAGCAGGCCGACCGCTGGCTTGCGCCGCTGAGCCTCCAACCGGGCATGGTCGTGTGTGACAACGGCCGTAACCTGGTGGCAGCTCGGCAGCCTCACGCACGTGCCATGCCTGGCCCACGTCTTTAATTTGGTGGTTCAGCGCTTTCTGAAAAGCTACCCACGCTTGTCAGACCTGCTCGGAAAGGTGCGCCAGCTCTGCGCACATTTCCGCAAGTCCCACACAGACGCTGCCACCCTGCGCACCCTGCAACATCGGTTTAATCTGCCAGTGCACCGACTGCTGTGCGACGTGCCCACACAGTGGAACTCTACGCTCCACATGTTGGCCAGGCTCTATGAGCAGCGTAGAGCTATAGTGGAATACCAACTCCAAAATGGTCGGCGCAGTGGGAGTCAGCCTCCTCAATTCTTTACAGAAGAGTGGGCCTGGTTGGCAGACATCTGCCAGGTCCTTGGAAACTTTGAGGAGTCTACCCAGATGGCAAGCGGCGATGCTGCAATCATTAGCGTCACCATTCCTCTGCTATGCCTCTTGAGAAGTTCCCTGCAAAGCATAAAGGCAGACGCTTTGCGCTTGGAAACAGAGGTGGGGGAAGACAGTATGTCGCTGGATAGTCAGAGCACCCTCATGTCTATATCTCAGCGCGTTGAGGAGGAGGAGGAGCATGAGGAGGATGAGGAGGAGGGGGAAGAGACAGCTTGGCCCACTGCTTGCCTGTCATCCTTTCAGCGTGTATGGCCTGAGGAGGAGGAGGAGGAGGAGGATCCTGAAAGTGATCTTCCTAGTGAGGACAGCCATGTGTTGCGTACAGGTACCCTGGCACACATGGCTGACTTCATGTTAGGATGCCTTTCTCGTGACCCTCGCGTTACACGCATTCTGGCCACTACGGATTACTGGGTGTACACACTGCTCGACCCACGGTATAAGGAGAACCTTTCCACTCTCATACCCGAAGAGGAAAGGGGTTCGAGAGTGATGCTATACCACAGGATCCTGGCGGACAAACTGATGGTAAAATTCCCATCCGACAGCGCTAGTGGCCGAAGGCGCAGCTCCGAGGGCCAGGTAGCAGGGGAGGCGCAGAGATCAGGCAGCATGTACAGCACAGGCAGGGGAACACTCTCTAAGGCCTTTGACAGCTTTCTGGCTCCCCAGCAAGACTGTGTCACCGCTCCCCAGTCAAGGCTGAGTCGGCGGGAGCACTGTAAAAGGATGGTGAGGGAGTACGTAGCCGATCGCACGACCGTCCTCCGTGACGCCTCAGCCACCTACAACTACTGGGTGTAGAAGCTGGACACGTGGCCTGAACTCGCGCTGTATGCGCTGGAGGTGCTTGCTTGTCCTGTGGCTAGCGTCTTGTCAGAGAGGGTGTTTAGTGCGGCTGGGGGAATCATCACAGATAAGCGTACCCGCCTGTCAACCGACAGTGCTGACAGGCTTACACATCAAGATGAACAAAGCCTGGATTTCCCCAGACTTCTCTTCTCCAACAGCGGACAGCAGCGATACCTAAGCAATACGTAGGCTGCACCAGCGGATGGAAGCTACGTTCTCTATCACCATCAAAAACGGGGACCTTTTAGCTTCATCAATCTGTGTATGATATTCATCCTTCTCCTCCTGCTCCTCCTCCTGAAACCTGACGTAATCACGCCGAACGGGCAATTTTTCTGAGGCCCACAAGGCTCAGTCATATAATTTTTGTAAACAATTTTTATACGTTTCAATGCTCATTAAAGCGTTGAAACTTTCACCTGAACCAATTTTTATTTTAACTGGGCTGCCTCCAGGCCTAGTTACAAATTAAGCCACATTAACCAAAGCGATTAATGGGTTTCACCTGCCCTCTTGGTTGGGCATGGGCAATTTTTCTGACGTACATTAGTACTGTTGGTACACCAATTTTTGGGGGCCCTCGCCTACAGTGTAATCCAATTAATTTTTTGCCCACCTGCATTACAGCTGACGTTACATCAGCTGTACTGGGCACTGCAATAGGATATATTTATGTACCGCCGGTGGGTTCCAGGGAGCCACCCATGCTGTCAGTCCACACGGAGTTGTAACTGCATGTGTCCACTTCTAAAGAACCCCAGTCTGACTGGGGCATGCAGTGTCGGTCCACAGGGACTTCACAATAGGGAGTTGTACCTGCCTGTGTCTATGAATTAAAAAGCCCGGTCAGGTCGGGGCATGCAGTGTGGGCCGAAGCCCACCTGCATTTAATCTGACGTTAGCTCTGCTGTCCAGGGCACTGCAATGGGATACATTTATGTACAGCCGGTGGGTTCCAGGGAGCCACCCATGCTGTGGGTGCACACGGAATTCCCATTGCGGAGTTGGGGATTCCCAGTTGTACCTGCCTGTGACTATTTATAAAAAACCGCGGTCTGACTGGGGCATGCAGACACCTTGACAGAATGAATAGTGTGTGGCACATAGGTTCCCCATTGCTATGCCCACGTGTGCAGCTCCTGATGGCGGTGGCACAGGATTATATTTCTCATTGCTTCTGTACAGCATTGTGGGCTATCGCCCTGCCCCTTTTAAAGAGGGTCGCTGCCTAGCCGTGCCAACCCTCTGCAGTGTGTGCCTGCGGTTCCTCCTCATGGCAGACGCACTTATAAATAGACATGAGGGTGGCGTGGCATGAGGGCAGCTGAAGGCTGCGCAGGGACAATTTGGTGTGCGTTGTGGACACTGGGTTGTGCAGGGGGGGTTGGGCAGCATGTAACCCAGGAGAAGTGGCAGCGGAGTGTCATGCAGGCAGTGATTGTGCTTTGTTGGAAGTAGTGTGGTGCTTAGCTAAGGTATGCAGTGCTAATGAGGGCTTTTCAGAAGTTAAAATTGTTGGGAGGGGGGGGCCCACTCTTGCCGCTATTGTGGCTTAATAGTGGGACCTGGGAACTTGAGATGCAGCCCAACATGTAGCCCCTCGCCTGCCCTATCCATTGCTGTGTCGTTCCCATCACTTTCTTGAATTGCCCAGATTTTCACAAATGGAAACCTTAGTGAGCATCGGCGATATACAAAAATGCTCGGGTCGCCCATTGACTTCAATGGGGTTCGTCACTCGAAACGAACCCTCGAGCATCGCGAAAATGTCGTCCCGAGTAACGAGCACCCGAGCATTTTGGTGCTCACTCATTTCTAATTATCACGGTGGACCACTATCCATGGAAGCGGCAGCTCCTCTCTTCCCTGTGGCCACAGTTGCGGTTACCGCCTAGGCCGCTGCAGGTTCACAGAAGGGATCGCTGGAGGCAGCATGACCTCTTCTGCTGGCTTGGGTAGTCTCCGGGGCCTAGCAGGTTGAAGTGTTTCTGGAGGGATCAGCCTCTTCTTTAGCGGCAACAGTCCAGGGGCGATGCGCTCCATCTCCTTCAGGAGCTCCAGCTCATCACCCAAATAAAACCGGGGCTCGGGTGGTGGGTAGCCCACCGGCACCCCAAGGACCACCTGGTTGCTTATGTTTGGTCTTGGAGACATCTCTAATTCTCCCTTGCCAAAAATGTTCTGAGCCCAGGAGTCTGCAGCGGCAGTTAACTCCTCCCACTTTGGGCTCCAGCAAGTCCATAATGCAGGGGTAGTCCCCACCCTCTACTTTGCGCCAGTCCAGGGTGTAGTCCTTTTGGCACCAAACAGCTTTGGCAGGAGCTACTTGGCGGGAGTGAGCCAAAGAAGAGCATTATGAAATGGGCGTCATCTTGGTTGCCCCATTAGAACTTAAGTAGCAGTCTATTAAACTTGTTTGGCGTAACAGATCTGATCCTGTGCCAAGTGATGCCAGAAAAAAGGGGTTTTGCAACACCCCAGTGGGGTGTCCCGGACACTTGACTAACGTGGAGATCTGGGAAGGTTAAGTGTTGGCTTGTCACAGTGGCACTTACTAGGCTCTGGTCCGGGAGGGATGACATGTAGCCAAGGCCAGAGCAGGACTGCAGGCCAGCTTCGACATCCCTAGGATAGGGATGCCAATAAAGAGGATGATGGGGGTTGTAGTTATCACTCATGACGCCACCATTCCCACACACCGCTATGCTTCACGGCGGAGAATAAACACAGCGTTACGGTATACTACCCTTGATACGCCAGCCTGGGTGCCCTAGATCTCACCCACAACCCCTGCCCCTGCCTGATTGCCTCCACTCCTGGCTAACCCCAGGCGGGCAACTGGGTGGCGGTCCCTACCCTCAATAGGGACCAAAAAGGGACGCTGGCGTACCTGGATGGAAAGGGTAGAATACCGACAGAAAAGGCAGATGTAAATAACCAACATGAATAATACTAAGCAGAAACTGAGGCAGATGGAAAAACATGGCGGATAATAGCACAGTATAGCAGACAAGATGACAGAAGCAGGAGACCAACAGAGGCAGACTAGCTAGCACACTAGGGAAACCAATAACTGGCCGTGATTGCAAGTCTCTGCCCGACCTTTAACCCCTTCCCGGCCCAGGACGTACCGGTACGTCCTGGGAGCCTGGTACTTCCCGCAATAGGACGTACCGGTACGTCCTGGGGATAGCGCGAGATCACATATGATCCCGCGCTATCCCGCAGCGGGAGCCGTCTGTCAGTCACAGCCAGCGGGGGGGCATTGGAGATGCGTCCCCCCCGCTGTTAACCGCTTCCCTGCCGCGATCTAAGTAGTAAAAAGTAATTGTTAGCTATGAGCACCTCTGGCCGGGGCAACAACCTCGTGCCAGATTCTGATCTCTCCCCCAGGGCACAAAGAGTGAGCACTATTACTGCTGGTGACAGTAAGGGAGAGACTTTCTGATGTGACCAGTAAGGGGGACACTATTACTACTGGAGCCACTAAGGGGGTCACTATTACAATTGATGCCACTAAGGGGGGCACAATTACTACTGGAGCCACTACTAAGGATACTATTACTACTGGGGCCATTGCTGGGGGCACGAAGATTGTTACCACTCAGACGACTACTGGTTGTACTTGTACTATTGGGTTGACTGAGGGAGGCATAATTACTAGTCGGGCCACTAGAATAAGGGAGGTACAAATATGTCATAATAAGCCACACCTTGAACCATACCCCCAAATGCCTTCTTTTACCTTGGCTAGTACATTTTTGTGACAAAGGTGGCAACCCTACACCAGAACCATGCTCAGAAGATAAATAGGGTACCAGAACCAAGCCTAGTAGATGAACAGGGTACCAGAACCAGGCTCAGTAAATACATTCATCACCAAAACCAAGCTAAATAGATAAAATGTAAATAATATCTTATATAGGGTCTCCTGAATACAAATACACCCCACACTGTGTCTTGTATTTAATATATGCCAAACGCTGTGCCCCCTGATTAAAAAATATACCACGTGCTATAACACTACTAAAAATATGCCCCAAGTTGGTCCCTGATTGGGAGGAACAACAAGTTGGCCTCCATGTTGTCCCCTTGTTTAAAATATAGCCACCACACTATTGCCCCTGCTTAAAATAAATAAAATACTCACCTGCCGACGCTCCCACAGCTTCGTAATTTAATCTTCAGAATGTTAGGTCTCTTTAGCAAATAAAGAAGATGGAGCAATACCTCTGCAGTGCCACCTATTGGATGGCAGCATTCCTGCAAATCAATGTCTGACCCTTCATATAGGTCTTAACCATGTTTGTGAATTGAAAACCAAGCCAGAACCCATACGCAGATAGCTGCTTCGGAGGTTTTGTCCCTCATCAGTTCACAGTAGGGCTCTAGCTTGGCTATTGAGATCGGGAGGAGTATTGTCTCTCCTTGAGGAGAGCAGCAAGAAGATGAGTTAGGAGACTTACAAGGCCATCCAGACTACTCTGCGTAATATGCAAATAAGGAAGATGGAACAATACCTCTGCAGCGCCACCTATTGGATGGCAGCATTCCTGCAAATCAATTTGCGACTCTTTATACAGGTCTCATAACATTTTACATCGATTCTGTTTAAGAATTGTCCAGTCTTCCTTATGTGAGGAGGGGAAAAAAATTGTGTTGTGCGCTGATCTACACGTGAGTTTCATGCAAGCGCGATGCGATTTTTCTCCCATAAAGAATAATGGGTGATTTTTTACGCTTGTGAAGGGGAGCGATGCAAGTGTAATGCGATTTTCTCACTGGCATAAAACCCGTGGTTTGCAAGTGCAATATTGGTCTGAGTTTCTTGGACCGATGGCACTTGCCCATGTAAATTCACTGTAATTTAGGGTTTCTGCACGTCTAAGGGCTCCTGCACACTGGCGATCGCGATATCGCTGTGTTGTTTTTTTTACGCAAATGTCAATAGGACTTTCTAATGTTAAAAAACGCATCGCACAAAAAATAGTAAAGCACAAACTTGCGATTTTGTGTGATGCGTTTTTAACATTAGTAAGTCCTATTGACATCTGCGTTTAAAAAAAGCTGCAATATTGTGATCACCAGTGTGCAGGAGCCCTTAGAAATGCGGAAGTTGGATTCTGAGGGGGCCCAAAATGTTACCAGATAAAGGATACATTGTAGTCAGGAGGTCTGCATGCAGAAAATAAGTGCATCCTCAAGTTTTTTTTAATATCCATCTGTAGAACTACAAGTCCACACAGCTCAGACATACAAGAACAGTTCCAATAGTATTTATGATGCAATTTTTATTTCCTACTCTAGGTGGCGTACAAATATGGGATATGTCTGTAAAAAGCTGTAAATCTTTTAGCGGATGGTGAGATCTCCCTTACAAAATATTTATTGCAAAACTTGAGCTGCTCTTTTGAGCACTTTTCCGACTTACTGGGAAATATCATTAAGGCGTTGGCGAAAGTAACAAAATGTCAGGAGAAAAATTAGAATTTGACGTCACCAATGTGAGGGTTTTGTTTATGCTTTTCCCTCTTCCTTGTATCCAGCCCTGTTCTCGAAGAATAATGACATATGGGAAATGTGGTCATCTGAAGACAGAATTAACAGGACCTGCAAGGATCCGAACTGCATCTGTGCCGCCTGGAATAATACTCCGGATCTGTCATAGGATGTCACAGAGTGATAGAAGGGACAGTGATTATTACTGGGTGGGCGCCTAGATGGGACATTATTACAGAGTGGATTCTGTGAGGAGCATTATTGCTGAGTGATGGTCTGTTAGGGAGAATATTATTGATTGGGAGCCTATTTTGGGTGTTATTAATGAGTCTGGGCCTATGAGGGGCTTTATTACTAAGTGGTGGCTATATGGAACATTATTACAAAGTGAAGCCTGTAAGGGGCATTATTAGTGAGTGGAGGCCTATATGGGAGATTATTACAGAGTTGAGCCTGTATGGGGCATTATTGCTGAATGGAAGCCTATATGGGGCATTATTAGTGAGTAGAGTTCTTTTAGAGGGATTCTTACTGATTGGGCGCTTATTAAGGGCTCTTCTACTGAGTGAGGGCATGAGGATAGCATTACTATTGAATTTGGGTACTTTAAATATGTTTGGATGGAAAGATTATGTAGAAGTTTGGAAAACAAATCCAAGTCCCTGGAACATAATGGAGTTAAAGATATCTGAGTGTCAAATTCTGCAGAGAAAAGTTGTGACAAGGAGAAGTCGCCATGACGGTCTGGGCCAGAAAAAAAAAAGAGAAAGTGAAATACTCCAGACAGAGTGAATGTCACCTGTGATCACTGGATATAACAGTATTGTAGTCACTTATTTAGTCTGCAGAGTGCCTGCATAGATCTAACCATACTGCTATATGGTCACTGTATAGAGGGGCAATAACGGTCTTTGTAGTATTTGTTTCAGCAACACTCAGGTGATATGTGTTAATGGTCTGGGGGTATAATTTGGCCCTAATATAGTGTTTTTATTAGAGTAATATTGATCTTTATAGTGGTCTTTATTCAGTGACAGTATGTTGGTAATCACTATGTGGCGGTATTATTTGCACCTCGTATACTGTCATTATTAGTAATGATGGTCTCGGTATAGTGGAATTTGTTCAGTGACAGTATGGGGGTAATTATATGGGCCATGATGATTACAGTGATGCTGTGTGTGTGAATTTGTCCCTTCTACAAAATATATATTTCTTTTAACTCTCTAAATTTTTTAAATAAACTTTATTAACATTTGCTCTGCTGTTTATTAGACACACTATAGACGTCACAATGTGATCTTTGGCATACTCGGTATAGCAAAGAATGATATCCTTCGCGTCTAAAGCTGCAAAGCAATCTAAGCTGTGCTGAAAGCTCACCCTAATAGGCATCCAGCTGTAGCATGCCCCTAGGGCCTTTCCAAGGCCTCTGGCTGTCGTGGTTTCCCATTTCATTATTAACATCCCAAGATTGCATTTGTGGGGAGCCAGTGGAGACACTGGGAGCTCCCTCCCTCTGCCTAACCACCTAGATGCCATGGTCTCTATTGACAGCAGCATCCAGGAAGTTAAGTAAGAGGAATCAGTCTTTCCTGCAACAAAAGCTCGGCTGTTAATCAACACAGGAATAATGCGGGTGCATGGCACATGACATGAATATCTGTCATACCAACTAAAGACAAGCAATTCTATGATGTTCATTTAAGTCATGCAGGCTTAACAGGTTAGAAATAGGCGGCCTTAATATATGCCTTCAGTTCTAACATCTTCTATGCTTCATAGTAAATTTGCTGCATAGGCTTCTCCCCTCCTACCACCTTTATGGCTGCGGATTGCAATTTCCTGATCCATGCCTACTTTTATTAGCCCAACTTGTTGCTGGTCTGCGCCCACCCATAACATGGGCCTCTGTATACTTTTTTTCCAGGGCCACTTTGATTTCCCAATCCACCCCTGCTTGTATGTACTCTAAAATGGTACCAATTAAAACCACAGGGGGTGTGGTCAGGGGGCATAGCTTATCACAACATATGATTTTATCTCCATTATTGCAGTGGCCTCTATATTAATAGCTTGCCCTCTCAGTGGGGCCAGTAGTAACAGTGTCCCCTCTCATTTTCCCCAGCAGTAATAGTGCCCCTCTGAGTGGACCCATAGTGTACCCCTTAGTGGCCCATGTAGTAATAGCATGTCACAGATGCCACTGAAGGACCCAAGTTTCAAGGCCTCTGATACCCCATAGTGTCTGCCAAAGACACCCACATCTTCATAGTGCCTAGCTGCATTAGAAGTCCATAAAGGGCCCCAACCACAGATTCTTCCACAGTGCCAGTCTCAGATGCCCCCATAATGGTGCAATGTCACTGCCCCTCCCCTAAAACAGCAATGCGTGGTGCACTGCCCCTCCTAACAATGTGCGGTCTCATTGCCCTCCCCCCTCTATAAACAACAGTGTGTAGCCTCACTATGCCCCTTTCCCTACTCTCCAAACAGGAGATAATTGATTCATTTTAACACAAGGTAGAATAATTCACAGAATAAATCCCTAAAATATAACTTAATATTCATAAAAAGAGAGGGATATAGTTAAACAGTTAGTCAGAAATTACCTATAAAAGGTAACTATAAGAGATGAGCGAGTATACTCACTAAGGCACTTTACTCGAGCGAGTAGTGCCTTAGCCGAGTATCTCCCCGCTCGCCTCTAAACATTCGGGGGCCACCGCGGGTGACAGGTGAGTTGCGTCAGGGAGCAGGGGAGAGCGGGGGGGGGGGAGAGAGAGATCTCCCCTCCGTTCCTCCCCGCTATCCCCCGCCACTCCCTGCCCCCCGCCAGCCCCCGAATCTTTAGAGGCGAGCGGGGAGATACTCGGCTAAGGCACTACTCGCTCGAGTAATGTGCCTTAGCGAGTATACTCGCTCATCTTTAGTAACTATCCAACAAAGCCAAAACAGTAACCACTCTACCATGTTGCTACCTAATAACCATGTAGCTACCTTATAGAGAGGGTTGTTTTCTTTGATGGTAATGAAAAATGGACCGCCAGTATCACATTGTAGTTGCGTTACATCGATGATGTCCTGATTCTCCTAACAGGTTCACAGGAGTCATTTGTTTAATTCATTGCATCTTTAAATTCTAACACTCTGGAATCAGTCCTGACCTTCTTGGATCTGTCCATAAGTAAGGAACTTGGTGGTAATTTAGTTACTTCTGTCCACCATAAACCAACAGCCACGAATAGCTTGCTGGAGTGGAAGAGCTACCACCTGGTCTCTCTTTGCAGAGGTATCCCGAAGGGACAGTTTCTGAGATTGGACAGAAACTGTTCCCAGGACTCTGACTTTGAATCCGAAGTGAGACAGATGTGTGATAGATTTGAACAAAGGAATTATCCTGCTGATATCAATAAGGTGTATCATTTTTTGAGCTCACAAAAGAGAGAAGGACTATTGGCCCCATGAGTTTGCTCTAATGATGAGGGACTAATTAGGATGATTGGAACATATGACATGGGTGCTTTTAAAGTACGTAAGATCCTTAAATGTTATTAGGATATTTTACGTGAGGATCAGGACCTTCATGAAGTAATTACACCTAGACCATCCATTATGTATAGGAGAGGAAGAAATTTGAAGGATCATTTGGTACATAGTCATCTTGCACCAAGTGTAGCACCAAGAATGTGGTAACGCCTAAGCGAGATCAAGGGTTAGTTTCAATGTGGTGATTGTAATGTAATGGCCCCAAACACCTATTTCTGGCCACTCCATAATTGTCATACATGTCATGTCTTCAGTGTGGATGTACTGTGCAAAGTGTCTTGTCTGCTGTTATGTGTATTGCACAGCTGCAGCATGTGAGAGGTTGATTTCTGAAAGTGGCTGGGATATGTCTGGAAAAGTATCAATATCTGTCTAGTCACGTGATGTCTGTGCCCTATAAATGTGAGTGATTGGAGTGTGGTAGAGAGTTCTGTCATCTTCTATGGTTGAGAGTGGAGTGGAGTGCTGGCCACATGGGGGTACCTTCAACCCTCATGTGGTGAAGTGATGGAAGAAGAGAAGAGGTATGCTGAAGTTCCCTATGATAGGAACCACCTCTGAAGAGAGAGTGAAGTGAGGAGTCAGTCGTGCAGAGCTGTCTTCAAGTGCTGAGTGAGTGTCTGTGGAGTGTTCCTACCCCCATCCTCCTTCAGAGTGTTCCCCTTTTCAAGAGTGGTACCTTACAGATAACTTTGCCTGTAGGACCGGTTTCATCCTGTGTCTCCTCCCTGACCTCACATTCTCTGTCTTTCCTGAACTGGTGTGTAAAGCTGTACTCTGCAAAGCTTCAAGTAAAGTTCACCGGTCAGTGCCTGTTCCCAGTGACCGAGTTATCAAGTTTCAACTGTATGTGGACTCTCTTCATTTAACTGCTTGGTACACGCCACGGTGTGAAAGGAACGGTGGTGACACACGTGACAAATTTAAAGTCTACAACACTTATACAGGTAACCGCTGTCCCAGCATTGCCTGGAAGAGGATTAGCAGTACTTGGGCCGAAGTTGCGTGCGTCCCTCCGGGGAGGAGTCTGGTAAGAGCCACCAAAACAAGTAACACCTCTACCCTGCCAGCTCCTCAGCGTGGGCCTTGTGTCTAGGTGGCCGTTGGGACACTGCAGTAAAGCTTATAAATTTATAATAAAGAAGTCTCAGTTTATCAGTGCAGCCACTGCCAAGATATGAGAATATGGACTTTACCAGCTGCAAGTCCTGGAATGTCATTTGTATGGCTACTTGCCAAGGTCCCCTGAATTATATTGTCAAAATGGTACAACAGATCAGGCGTCATATCTTGACCCACATTGGCAACATGTTATGTGAGGAAACACAGCTGGCGGCACATATGGAGGAATACCATAATCAGGATGTACATCCCCTTCAGTTCCAAGGGATAGAACAAGTAAGATCTAATGGCCAGGGTAGGAATATAGACAGAAAGTTATTACAGAAGGAGGAAGCATGGATTTTTAGGTTGGAGAGTGTCCAATCTAGTGGTCTTAATGATACACTGTCCTTCGCTGCCTTTATCTAACTATAATTTTCTTGGAGCTTCTATACTATTATATTTATATGTGTCCTGTATATCCTCTGAGTATCTTGAGAATGATGTTGCAGTGTAGTGGTTGGTGCTTCTGTCTTGGGATATTGAGGTGCTGAGTTAAAGACCTGTTGGATAAAAACTTTTCCTTGAACTATTACATTTGTCTCTGTCCTGCCTGGATTTAATTTTTTTTGTCAGTAATTTCAGTATTATTTACTGCTTATCTTGGCAATGTCGGCCCTGGTCTTGCTCTCCTAATTGAATGTGCTAATGTCATTATATCAGGTATTCATTATTAATGCTCTTGTCTGGTCTGGTCATTGTAGGGAGAGAGACTGTCTCCCCTCCCACACACTGGTGCTCTGCTGGTCAGCACTGCCTAGTCGCCAGCGGCCATACTTCTGTCACTGCAACTATGGTGAGCCCCACCCACTTCTCTTCATTTCTGGCCACTTTATCTTCACCTGCGGCAGCAGCCACTGCAACAGGCCTCTAATTCTGGCCCTTCATTACTGGACTTCTCACCAGCATTGTTGAGTGTCGGTGGTCATCTTTGGCCTGGCTTATGGCTCTCACTGGGCCTCTACTGTCTATTGACCTCGTTACTTGGACCTCAACCTAGGCCTGCTCCTCTCTACATCTAGCCCAACTGGCCTCTTGGTTCAAAGGGACCCTCTGCCAGGGATGCTACCTGTCACAGGACTTATGCCACTCATCTCTCTCTAAAATGGCACTAGCAGGGACTTTTTATCAAGGCCCATCTAATTAAATGTATCACTGAAGATGTGCTATCCACCACACCAGGCCAGCACTTTCCTCAATTGGTCTGCATTCTTTTAGGGCTGGATGCACTATCTGCATCATGGCCTGCATCACTATAGGCAGAAGGGTTTCTGCTGCCCCTTGGAGCTGCTTAGCTGCTCATTTGTCATTCAAAGGAGCAAATGAGCTCCTCGACTCCCTTAGGCCACCTGCCCACGGACGTTGTGTTTTTCCGTCCACAGGCAAGCGGATTTCTGCCACGGGAGGACACTAAAGTCACCGCGATTTTCCGCAATGAACCTATCATTATAATAGCTTAATCGTGAGATGCCGCGAATTTTATACGCGAGCAGATTTCTGCTCATGTACATGGGGCTGCTCTTTCCATAGTTATCCTATGGAAAGCATTTCATGCTTTACCTGCGTGCGGATTATCGCTGCGGAGAACACAATGAAGAGTAGCCCATGGAGGCCTTAGGCTAGGTGCACACTAGCTGTGGGTACGAGTTGTACCCTAGAGGCTTGGGCTCAACTTGCAATGGAAGCACATGGATACAAGTCAGTGTACTGTCCAATTTATATGGAGGCAGTACATTGACATGCTCTATTTCTCATCCATTAAATGGACAAGAATAAGACATATGATGAATTTTTTTCTCACGGACTATCAGTCTGTATAAAAAAAGCACCCATGTGCACGTTCTCATAGGCCTCATATGAGGCCTCGTGCTGTCCGTAGGTTAACAATATGCTAGTCTACGGGTAGCCTCACAGGCACACAAGTTGGGTGTGAACGTGAGGACTTAAAAAAAGACCTTCCTTTTCTCCAGACATGGATTTTCCATAAAACAGCAATTCTGCAACATCGTTCTTTAGTACTCCACATTGCATTGTGCTGCTTTCTTAGTCCTTCCGGAAATTTATGCATAAACTGCACTGGGCGTTACCATTCCCCACTGTTTGAGTGTCCAATCATTGCTGACAGAACCAGACTAAATAGGGACCCAACTTTAAGGGGTTTTCTAGGCAGCACCCACTTTCACCGCCAAGCTACACCAGGATTGGAGCATAAATCGCTGCTCCAACCCCTGTATAATGGCCGGTGATCGTAATTGCAGGTGCAGCTCTTATTGAAATCAATGGGACCCCATCTGCAATTACAAGCACCAGCCAGTACACAGGAGTTGGAGCAGCAGCTTCTGCTCCGTCTATGGTGAAACCCGGGTGCTGCCTGGAAAATCCCTTTAATGATAAAATATTCATATATTTCAAGGAAGACTAACAGAGGAACGGCACAATGCTGAATACCCAGAAACATTACTCCATAATTGTTAATAATGGGAAATCCATGTCAGGAAAGCAGACAGGTCATCTTTAAGGCCTCCTACTCATGACTGAGCTGTGTACATACAGCCCTATGGCATGCATGGAGTATACACTGATTGACCACTTTATTAGAGGTCCCCATCTATATGGTGTTGGACCTCCTTTGCCCTTAAGAACTGCAGCAATTGTTTGTGGTGTAGATTCCAGTAGGTGTTGAAATCATTCTATAGGAAAATTGGCCCCTGCGGACGGGAATTTTCCTGTAGTTGCCATAAATTAAATGGCAGTACTGAGATGTTCTGAACAGCTGAAAGGAAGGGCTCTTCGATTCATGCTGCTTGCGCCAAATTCTGACCTCCAATCAGCACGGAGGAACAGAAATCTTGATGCATTTGACTAGGCAATGTTTTTATACTGCTGAATGATACAATTTTGTACTAATTTGCCATCCTTCTGATTTTCTTAGACACAAAAGGAGATGGAACTGGTCGTCTGCTGATATTGCCCATCTGTACTAAAGAGCAACAAGTTGTATGTTCAGTTATGTTAGAGCATTGTATTTGGCTGCAATTTGGTTGACTGTTCACAGTCTGTTCAACACAACGATGCTTGACATTCTCCTCTGACCCCTTTCGTTGACAAATTGTATCCGTTCACAGGATCCCCTTTTGAAAGATGTTTTCCTCAATCACAGCATTCTCAGTATATTGTCCATACCGCTGCACAAGAAAACCCCAGGAAGTTGGCAGTGAAATCCGGCTAGTCTGGCACAGATAATCACACCTTGTTAGAAGTCGCTCAGATCGATGGATTTTCCCATGTTATGTTGATTCATACTGAAACTGATGCACAGAAAACTTTATTTTATTTTGCACTCCGGGTTCACTGGTCTAATTTCTAACAGGAAGCTGCCAATCGTAAAAGGCCAGGGCCTCTAAGACAGTCGTCAGTCTACGTCCTTTTAAAAGGGGTAAATATAGTAGATCAATTTTTTGCTTATAGACTTTGGGTGCTTTAACCCTTTCCAATCCACTGTCTGACGTCTGAAGACATTATGATTTAAGGCTGAACATCTCTGATGTTGGAAGATGTCCGTCGGGGTTCTCTTACTGTATATTGCCAGCCACTCTACTCTCGGAGCCTATCCAACATGTCACCTCATGCAGTACTGGCTTTAGCCAGCAGTTATTGCCATTGTATAATGGCAGAAAAAGGGTAAGCTCCCTAGGAAAACCAGGTTACAAATTGGATTGGAAAGAGTTAAAAAATCGTTAAGATTCCCACATCCAGCAATGCTCGTTCCTGTGCAGAAGTACAGGAGTGATTATTGCTGGGATAACCTGCAGATAGTCCCATGAAAAAGGGCTCTAAGAATAGAACATTTCTATGTTTCAGGCTGTGTAGAGGATTGCTTCTGCTTTAAATTGACTGAAAGTAGATAAAAAGAAAAAAAAAAGCCTGAAATAAGTGTAATCAAATATAAAAAAATTTTAAAAACTACTGGATTTTCCCCCAGTATTTTGCATGCATCTTCTGATGTCTTCTGAGTCCTGAGATAAGATCACAAGTAGTCAAGGATCGGGGTCGGTTATTATATTTATAGTGCCGGTTTATTTGATCACTTTGATGGGGGCATAGTCTTCAAACCTAAGAATTGTGTCAGGATGCTGCTGGATTTTCTTGGCCTGTTCTAGTGCAGCGTTTGTTTAATTGCTCTGGCCGAGTTCCTTGATCACCGATTACCTCCTTCGGAGGACCTACACTGAAGTTGGCTTCTAGCCTGGGGACTGAATGTGATTCCCCGTACAATGTTATTTACCAAGCCATCACGTGAAGATTTATAAGGCTTCAAGTAAGGAGTTACTTACACGACCCGTTTCCAGTACGGTACATCGAGATTGCTGAGTGGTGAGGGACTGATGTTTATGTGACATTGAGGGAAAAGTTCCAAGTGACTATTTTAATACAGTTTTTTATGGCAAGTGATAAAACATAATTGTCTACTTAGGCCAGAAACGTTGTGTTTTAAAGATGACTCCATTTAGAAAAGATTCTACTTGATAACGGTAAAATAACGTTACAACTAAGCTAATTTGGGTTATATAAAGAAATTCTGTTGCCTAATTTTAGTGATATGAGCAGATTACACAGTTACATGTGCACGGTTATGATAAATCCATAGATACCTTTATCAGTTTCCACTGGGTTACCATTCCTGAGATATCCCTCCTCAATAGTGTTGCATGCCATATGCAAATTAACCTCAGACTATCCAATGGGTGGTCTAGCTCCATCTGCGGTCCTGGCTCGGTCCCTTCACAGCGCCTGAAAAACCTCCCCTTTCTGTCCTTAGTGAAGTTTCCAGCTCCACCCACTAGGGAAATCATGCGCTCCACCGCAATGTCTATGTGCCGTTCTGAGCAATCAACACACTGCTCTCTGATTGGCCAGTGCTGATCCCGTAAGCAACTCTAGCCAATCAGAGAGCAGGTCTAACACTACCAATGCACTGTAGGAAATTAGGTAATCTGAAGATTGTGTTGGCCATCTTGGAGGGCCCAAAACAAATGGATTTGAGGGTCGGCAGAGAAGAACAACCACAGATACTATAACCCCTCCCTTTCCAGACCTGGGACAAAATTTTATCCTGAGACCAGAGGGTTACTTTAATTATTTAGAGGCATGGTAGTTTTTATTTAGAAGATTGAATGAGTATGTAACCCTTTCAAGAACAAAGATTTCACTTTTTATTTTCGTTTTTTATTCCCCGCCTTCCTTGAGCCATACATTTTTAATTTTTCCATTCACATAGCTGTATGAGGACTTGTATTCTGTGTGACAATCATTTTTTTAATGATTTATTTCCATATAATATACTGGAAAACTTTTAAAAAAATGTAAGAGAGAAAAAAAAAAGAAGGGGGAATTGCACCAATTGTTGGGGTTTCGTTTTTACGGCATTTATGAAGCATTTAAAAGGACGTGTGAACTTTTTTTTGTTTTATGTTTTAGTACTTTGAAAAAGCAAATAAACTTTTTTTTAAAACAAAAATTGCTTTCTGTTACTGTATTTTGAGACTTTATCTTTTTGTCGATTTGGCTGTGTGAGGGCTCAGTTTTTGCAGTGCGAGCTATAACTGTATTAGTACCATTTTGGGGTACATACATCTTTTTGATAACTTTTTATTCAATGTTTTTGGAACCAGAGTATCACACATAAAACATCATTCTGTACTTTGTTAAGTGGAGTTCACTGTGTGGGATAGATAGTTTGGTAATTTAATAGTTCAGACGTTTTTGAACATGGTGATACGAGATATGCAAATATTTTTGTTGTTTTGATTTTTTTAACTACGGTAAGAAAAATTGTTGGTGTTTATTTTACTTTTTTTTAAAGATTCTTCTAAAAATTCTATTAAGCCGTTTTCTACATTTCTATTTAGCCCCATAGGGGATTTGAACTTGCAATCACTTTATTACTTGTACTATATACTGCAATACTTCAGTATTGCAGTGTACAGTAATTTTCAATGTTGCACATTAAGACATGCCACAGGCAGTGCTTATTAGGCATCCATGCATAGTACCCCCGAGAGCCCACACTAGGTTCCAGAGTGGCATACTAGACTATCGGGACCCTGCAATTGCATTATGAGAGGGCCAATGGGACACCAGAGGGGAAGGGGGCTCCCCTCCAACTGATTGTTGAGATGCATTGTCAGCTTTGACTGCAGGTAGCTCTGATCATGGCAGTTTTCAGTGGCGTTCAGAAAACAAACAGCTGTTAGCTGCTGGGTATGGAGCAGACTTGATTCCCGAACCCACTCCATACACCTTTTGTAAGCAAATGATGCACAGTATATTTATGTGATGTGTTTGGGAAGAGGTTAATCAAAAACACTCAAAATTCTTTATAGGTTCACAACCTTGTACTTATTAAACAGTGCTTCTCAAGTCATAAATTCATGATAAATTTTGACTGCCTGAAGACATCACCAGGGGGAGTTCAATACTTGGAGATTTATACAGCTTCTGTTGAACTCCACAATTAAAAAAAAAATTTAAAAAAATGCAGTGAGCTTCCACTAGTGGCAGCAGAAAGAATGTTATCATTTAACCCTTGGTGACTAAGTCTGTTTGTGCCTTAAAGGGGTTGTCCCGCGAAAGCAAGTGGGGTTATACACTTCTGTATGGCCATATTAATGCACTTTGTAATGTACATCGTGCATTAATTATGAGCCATACAGAAGTTATTCACTTACCTGTTCCGTTGCTAGCGTCCTCGTCTCCATGGAGCCGTCTAATTTCAGCGTCTCATCGCCCGATTAGACGCGCTTGTGCAGTCCGGTCTTCTCCCTGGTGAATGGGGCCGCTCGTGCCGGAGAGCTGGTCCTCGTAGCTCCGCCCCGTCACGTGTGCCGATTCCAGCCAATCAGGAGGCTGGAATCGGCAATGGACCGCACAGAGCCTACGGTGCACCATGGGAGAAGACCCGCGTTGCATCGTGGGTGAAGATCCCGGCGGCCATCTTGCTAAGGTAAGGAAGAAGTCGCCGCAGCGCGGGGATTCGGGTAAGTACTAAACGTTTTGTTTTTTTAACCCATGCATTGGGTTTGTCTCGCGCTGAACGGGGGGCCTATTGGAAAAGAAAACAACGTTTCGGCGCGGGACAACCCCTTTAATGACCACGTCAAATTTTTTAAATCTGACATGTCACTTTAACAGAGAATAACTCCGTAAAGATTCTGCATATACAAGTGATTCTGAGATTGTTGTTTCGCCACATATTATACTTCATTTAGGTGGTAAAAATAGACCAATAGAATTTGAGCCACAATTGGGAAGGTTTTGGAGAAAAAAATTCATTTTTTTTCAACTGCAATATTCCAAATATGTGCAAACATACTGTACAAATATGATTATATATATTTCCATCTATTTACTCTATTCTGAATGCACACTGGAAAAAAATCAGTTTTTTTAACCATTTAGAAGATTCAACACTGAGGAACATTTTGTTTTCCTACACCAAATCAAGATTGCAAAGGCTCACAGGTGTGAGAATGATAGATACCCCAACCAATGACCCCATTTAAAAAAAAATACGCATTTGAATGTATTCACTGAGGAGAGTCAGGAGTATTTTAACCCCACAGTTTCTTTTCAGGAGTTAATACAAAATAGAGGAGAAAAAATAAAATTTCATATTTTTGCAAATATGTCATTAAAAAGACAGGATTTTTTTCTATAGTGCACATGATAATGGAGATTGGCACCCAAAAGGGATACCCCTGTTCGTCCTATGTTTAGAAACATACCCATTGTGGCAATAATCTTGTGTCTCTATGCACAATGGGGCTCAAACCAAAAGGAGCAGCGGTGGCTTTCAATACAGATATTTGGCTTGAAGATGATTTAGGCCCCATAGCACAATTGTAGAGCCCTTGAGCAGCCAAAACAATGGGAAACCCCCACAAATGACCCCTATTTTGAAAACTAGACCCCTTAACTAGGGCTGTACTGCATATTTTGACCCAATAGTTTTTGAATGAATCTGAGCAAAGCAGAAGCAAAACATTATGATTTGCATTTTTTTTTTGGCATTTGTGTCATTTTAAAAACAGGTTTTTTTGTACAGTACACATATAAATGAAGACTTGCACCCCAAATTGGATACACCTGTTTGTCCTGTGTTTAAAAACATACCAATTTTGGCCTTAATATCATGTCCGTATGCACAAAGGGGCTCAAACCGAAAGAAGCATTAAACTTCAACTGTGTTTTAACTTTTACATAATCGCCATTATCCATTGGAAAACGGTGATCACGTGATCACCGCGGCCCTCGTTCAGTGCTCCAGGCTGTCGGCTACCTTTAGTAGCCAGGAGCAATGAGACGTTAAATCTCCCGAGCCCTCCCTAGCTTCTGCATTTGCGTCTGCCATTTTGCCGATGCGTGCATGCGTCGAAGTTGGGGAAAGGTCCACGGATAAAGATCCTGTCACGGGATATTGCCAGAGGCCTTAGGTAAGTAATTTCACCTCTCCTCATGGATTGGATCCATGATAGGAGGTGATAACTTTTTTCTTACTTTTACGTGATCAACGTTTTCTATTGGAAAACAGTGATCACATGACCAGGGACCACGGACCCCCGTGAGATCTCCAGGCAGGGAGATTTTAAATTACCCTGGCAATCCGTGGCTTTTGCACATGCGTCTGCCATTTGGGCGGCGGGCGCGTGCACAGAAGCCGTGGTGAAGTCTGCGGATAAATCTGGGGGCCTTAGTTACATAATTTAATTTCTACTCACGGATATGATCTGATGATCTGTGAGGGGAGATGAAACAAACGTGTTTTTTTTTAAACTTTACATGATCGTTGTTATTCATTGGATAGCAGCAATCATGTGACTGGGAACCACATACAGCGGCTCCTGGTGATATCTCTCTGCTCTCGGTTACAAATGGGAACCGGGAGCCAGAGTTTTTTAAAATTTCCCGGGCTGCACGCCCTTCTGTGCATGCGCCCGACGTATGACGTCTGGCGAGCATGTGCAGAATGCGCCGTCGGGATCGGGAGGCCAGAACACCGCAGGATATCGCGGAGGAGGGGGATGAGTACTTTCAGCTGTCTTGATGGATCTGATCCATCAGGACAGCTGAATCTTTAACTTTTATTTACTTTTTATTGAGTTTCATATGATCGCTGGCATTCAGTAAATGCTGGCGATCATGAGACCGGGGGGAGGGAGGAGAGGGTGCCGCGGCCCGGGATAAGAGCTTCAGGTTGTTAGCTACCTCCGGCAGCATAAAGCTGTCATGTCCACAGCTTGCAGGGTTTTAATCCCCGTAGGGAGCATGTTTTTACATCCCTGGGGGTTAAAGCCCAGCAAAGCAATGACGTGGTCGCTAAGGGGTTAACTGCACTCCTCTAAGTGCTTCTTGACCTCTCTCAACATCTTTGCCTATGACTCCCCATCGGTAAGGCTTTACTTTAATGGTTGCCCAAGGCTTGCGTTATTGCAACCACGTGTATGTGGCACAGAAGGATTTTATCCTGTTCGTGACGCCAAAGTGGAGAGTATGCAGTATCCAAGCGAGATGCGCCAAAGTGGGGGAGACCACGGGGACTGTAAGATGCATGTCACGGGTGGATCTGCAATCTCTCCCGACAATAGTGGTAAATGTGTCTTACTTGCTCACAGCACAGTGGCACAAAATACACATAAGTTTCCAAGATGAATGGTGGTTTGTCACGTGATGCCAGCACTGCATCCGGGACTACAGTAGTCAATGGCGGAAATAATTTGACACAAGTCCTAGTATCGGTTTTGGTAGCAAACCCCAAAGTGCACAGTTTACTTCAGCTTTTAACGTAGTTGAAACACGGTACAATTAACAGTGGCAGTCTTGCAGAATGATAGCAGAGCAAACGGTTATGCAGCACTGTTGATTTCCAAATAAATACAATTTCCTCTTCAACCCTCTCTCTCTATTTGAACTTGGAAGGTTGCTCAGTATGAATTCCCACAGGCCTAGTTATCGGTGAGGCTAACTGGAAGTGAATCATGCAGGTGTTGCAATTGGAACTAAGATGGCCACTTTACTACGCCTGGCTTTGAATTCCCCGGGTTTTGTATAACTCACTGTTTTAGTTGAACGGCTTCAATCTTACTCCTCCACACCGCCGGTAAGTTTAGGGAGCGGGTGAATCCTGGCTTTCCTGAGGAGAACCACTTGTTTCAGCTGCTCGCACTTAAGACCGCCTCCTTGCACGTCCTCCTCTGATGACCTTATGCGCAGACTGACTACTGAAGACTGCTCTGACTCCTCCTTCACTTCCCGCCTTGCTCCAGCACTTTTTCTTCTCTCCTCCCCCTCAGCATACTGGCTCACTGTGTAGTTCCCTGCTCTGAGCTCTAACCAAATTCCCTGTCCACTCAGTGGGGACATGACATACAGCCAATTAGCAGCCAGCTGTTGCCAAGCTTTTAGCTTAGGAAGGGGAGAAACAGGGTTTGTGATGACGTAAGGCACCTCCTATGCCTCCTTGAAGCACATAGGCAGGTGTGACAGGACAATGATTGTGTGCCTATTCTGGAGGACCCTCTGGGCCACTACACCTGCACAAACATCTTTTTAAGGCAGTGGCTTAGTTTACTACTGACAGCCAGGATCCTGCTATATCTACCAGATGCGGAGAATCCTCAGAGCCTGGCAGTTTAACCCCTTACATCCCATAATAAATAGCAACTGCAGCATTGAAGCAGATGATAGGTGGAGGGGAACCTTTACTCATCAGCACCCAGCAGTGTGAATCGAAAGTACCAATGGGCCTGCATGTTTGTCATGCAATTCAGCCTATTAGACTCCGCTTCCATCAGAGTCTAACAGGCTGTTGGTATAGATTCATAGAAACTTCAAAAATGTTCAAGAGAGTTAAATTTAAAGAAAAAAAATCCAGTTAAAAAAATATGCATTTTTTCCCACAAAAACACTTTTTAAATGATAAAGAAAAGTTTTAAAAACCAGCAAATAAAATAGGCGTTACCGCGATTATAACGTCCCAGACAACAAAATATTTAGTTATTTATCGCATATAGTGAATGCCATAAAAATTAATGCTAGAATTCCCATTTGTCCTTTGTTCACCCCCCAAAAAACAGAATAGAAAGCAATCTAAAAGTCACACGTTCCTGTAAATGGTAGCAATAAAAACTGCAACTCTTCCTGCAACAAAGTAAAGAATAAATCTATATAAACTTGGTATTGCAGTAATTGTGCTGATCCAGTTTAGGCCACATGCACACGGGCGGATTTTTGCTGTGGAATCCGACACGAGCGTCCACCTCCGGATTCCACAGCAGTAACCCCCCATAGCATGCTATGGTAAAATGGTTCTTCATGCACACGTGCGGAAACCAATAGTGGTTTCCGATCACAGATGAAAAATCGTAGTATACTCCATTTTACTGCGGTTTCAGCACAGACGGCTTCCATTGAAGTCAATGGAATCCGTCCGCAGGAAAAGCAGTTTTGTTTTTTTTATTTTCAATCTGTAGTGTTTATGTCCAACAGTGAGCCGTGCGGATCATCCACAATACAGAGAAGCCGGAAGAAGAGAAGTATGTGCGGACGCCAGTGAAAAAGAGATGACAGGAACGCAGGGTCACCCGCCGCTGTCTGGGCCAGATTCCGTGTGGGATTCTGCAGGTGGAATCCGGACCTGCCGCGTGCACAAGGCCTAAGAAAGTGATCTTGTTATTTTTACTGAATGGTGATCGCTGTAAAAACAAAATAGCAACACAATGGTGGAATATTGGGGGGGGGGGGTTCCACCCCCCCACAAAAAGAAGTAATAAAAGTTCTACAATACCATTATATGTACGCCAGAGTGGGGCTATTAAAATATATAACTTGTCCCCCAAAAAACAAGCCCTCATATGTCTATGTCAACGAGTTATGGCTCTTGCAATGCAATGATGACAATCACATGGTCCTCAAAGCAAAAAATAGGCTGATCACTAAAGTGGTAAAATAACGGATTGTGTCCGACCATGGGTTGAAAAGTTGCGGTAGCCGACCTGCCAAACATTTGATCCATCTGCTTGGGAAATTAAACCGATGAGCCACCTTTATTATCTCAGAATTTCCTAAAAAGATTTGAATGTCTGTTTTTTATACAATCTCTTTAAAGGCCCTTTTACACACAATGTATTATTGCTAGAGATGAGCGAACGTACTCGTCCGAGCTTGATATTCGTGCGAATATTAGGGTGTTCGGGATGCTCGTTACTCGTAACGAGTACCACGCGGTGTTCCGGTTACTTTCAGTTTCCTCTCTGACACGTTAGCGTGCTTTTCTGGCCAATTGAAAGACAGGGAAGGCATTACAACTTCCCCCTGTGACGTTCAAGCCCTATACCACCCCCCTGCTGTGAGTGGCTGGGGTGATCAGATGTCACCCGAGTATAAAAGTCGGCCCCTCCCGCGGCTCGGCTCAGATGCCGTGTGAGTTAGTGAGGGAAAGTGCTGTTCTATTGGAGTTGCTGTAGGGAGAGTGTTTGTAGTGAGTGTAGGCTTCAAGAACCCCAACGGTCCTTCTTAGGGCTACATCTACGTGTGTGCAGGCTGCTGTTATCAGTGGAAATTTTTTTTTTTTTCCTCAAAATCGGCAGTGCAGAGCATTGCACCCGATATTAGGGACAGAAGTGGTGCTTAGGCAGGGAGAGTGTTAGGAGTGAGTGTAGCCTTCAAGAACCTCAACGGTCCTTTGTAGGGCCAAATTTAACCGTGTGCAGTACTGTGCTGGCTGCTGTTAGCACTGTTGCATATTTTTTTTTCTTCTAAAAATCGTCTGTGCAGAGCATTGCACCCTCCATTGATACTACAGGGACAGAATTGTGTAGGCAGGGCCACAACACAGTTATTAGTCATTGAATATACGCAGTGGGGCCTTCCCTTTGCAAAAAAGCGAAAAAATTATATTTGGCCTGCCTGTGTCAGTCCTAAGGTCTCCGTGTACGTGTGTGCTGCGTGGAGAACGTACAAAAATCAGACGCAACCAGCTACGGTTTACTGCAGGCTTGCGCCATTGTCTTTCCTGACTGGCAAATACCTGCTCTGCCAGAGTTAATAACTCTGCTACACTAAAGTTGTGTGACACTTTTTCAGGGCCACACCACAGTTATTAAACGTATTGTTCATTGAATATACGCAGTGGGACCTTCCCTTTGCAAAAAAGCGAAAAAATTATATTTGACCTGCAGGCTTGCGCCAATTTATTTCCTGCCTGGGAAATCAAATCACTGGTAATACAGCATGCTGAGGGGTAGGGGTAGGCCTAGAGGACGTGGACGCGGCCGAGGACGCGGAGGGCCAAGTGAGGGTGTGGGCACAGGCCGAGCTCCTGATCCAGGTGTGTCGCAGCCGACTGCTGCGCGATTAGGAGAGAGGCACGTTTCTGGCGTCCCCACATTCATCGCCCAATTAATGGGTCCACGCGGGAGACCTTTATTAGAAAATGAGCAGTGTGAGCAGGTCCTGTCCTGGATGGCAGAAAGTGCTTCGAGGAACCTATCGTCCAGCCACAGTTCTGCGCCGTCCACTGCTGCAAATCCGAATCCTCTGTCTGCTGCTCCTCCTTCCTCCCAGCCTCCTCACTCCACTACAATGACACATGCTCAGGAGCGGGAACACTCCCAGGAACTTTTCTCGGGCCCCTGCTCAGATTGGGCAGCAGTGGTTCCTCTACCACCAGAGGAGTTTATCGTCACTGATGCCCAACCATTGGAAAGTTCCCGGGGTCCGGGGGATGAGGCTGGGGACTTCCGGCAACTGTCTCAAGACCTTTCAGTGGGTGAGGAGGACGATGACGATGAGACACAGTTGTCTTGCAGTGAGGTAGTAGTAAGGGCAGTAAGTCCGAGGGAGCAGCGCACAGAGGATTCGGAGGAAGAGCAGCAGGACGATGAGGTGACTGACCCCACCTGGTGTGCAACGCCTACACAGGACAGGTCTTCAGAGGGGGAGGCACGGGCAGCAGCAGGGCAGATTGCAAGAGGCAGTGCGGTGGCCAGGGGTAGAGGCAGGGCCAGACCGAATAATCCACCAAGTGTTTCCCAAAGCGCCCCCTCGCGCCATGCCACCCTGCAGAGGCCGAGGTGCTCTAAGGTCTGGCAGTTTTTCACCGAGACGCCTGACGACCGACGAACAGTGGTGTGCAACCTTTGTCGCGCCAAGATCAGCCGGGGAGCCACCACCAACAGCCTGACCACCACCAGCATGCGCAGACATATGATGGCCAAGCACCCCACAAGGTGGGACGAAGGCCGTTCACCGCCTCCGGTTTGCACCGCTGCCTCTCCCCCTGTGCCCCAACCTGCCACTGAGATCCAACCCCCCTCTCAGGACACAGGCACGACCGTCTCCTGGCCTGCACCCACACCCTCACCTCCGCTGTCCTCGGCCCCATCCAGCAATGTCTCGCACCGCACAGTCCAGCCGTCGCTAGCGCAACTGTTGGAGCGCAAGCGCAAGTACGCCGCCACGCACCCGCACGCTCAATCGTTAACCGTCCACATAGCCAAATTTATTAGCCTTGAGATGCTGCCGTATAGGGTTGTGGAAACGGAGTCCTTCAAAGCTATGATGGCGGCGGCGGCCCCACGCTACTCAGTTCCCAGTCGCCACTACTTTTCCCGATGTGCCGTCCCAGCCCTGCACGACCACGTCTCCCGCAACATTGTACGCACCCTCACCAATGCGGTTAGTGGCAAGGTCCACTTAACTACAGACACGTGGACAAGCACAGGCGGGCAGGGCCACTACATCTCCCTGACGGCACATTGGGTGAATTTAGTGGAGGCTGGGACAGAGTCAGAGCCTGGGACCGCTCACGTCCTACCCACCCCCAGAATTGCGGGCCCCAGCTCGGTGGTCGTATGTTCGGCGGTGTATGCTTCTTCCACTAAAGCACCCTCCTCCTCCTTCTCCTCCTCAACCTCTGTCTCGCAATCTAGATGTGTCAGCAGCAGCAGGACGTCGCCAGCAGTCGGTGTCGCGCGGCGTGGCAGCACAGCGGTGGGCAAGCGTCAGCAGGCCGTGCTGAAACTACTCAGCTTAGGAGATAGGAGGCACACGGCCCACGAACTGCTGCAGGGTCTGACAGAGCAGACCGACCGTTGGCTTGCGCCGCTGAGCCTCCAACCGGGCATGGTCGTGTGTGACAACGGCCGTAACCTGGTGGCGGCTCTGCAGCTCGGCAGCCTCACGCACGTGCCATGCCTGGCCTACGTCTTTAATTTGGTGGTTCAGCGCTTTCTGAAAAGCTACCCACGCTTGTCAGACCTGCTCGTAAAGGTGCGCCGGCTCTGCGCACATTTCCGCAAGTCCCACACGGACGCTGCCACCCTGCGCACCCTGCAACCTCGCTTTAATCTGCCAGTGCACCGACTGCTGTGCGACGTGCCCACACGGTGGAACTCTACGCTCCACATGTTGGCTAGGCTCTATGAGCAGCGTAGAGCTATAGTGGAATACCAACTCCAACATGGGCGGCGCAGTGGGAGTCAGCCTCCTCAATTCTTTTCAGAAGAGTGGGCCTGGTTGGCAGACATCTGCCAGGTCCTTCGAAACTTTGAGGAGTCTACCCAGGTGGTGAGCGGCGATGCTGCAATCATTAGCGTCACCATTCCTCTGCTATGCATCTTGAGAACTTCCCTGCAAACCATAAAGGCAGCCGCTTTGCGCTCGGAAACGGAGCCGGGGGAAGACAGTATGTCGCTGGATAGTCAGAGCACCCTCCTGTCTATATCTCAGCGCGTTCAGGAGGAGGAGGATGAGGAGGATGAGGAGGAGGGGGAAGAGACAGCTTGGCCCACTGCTGACGGTACCCATGCTGCTTGCCTGTCATCATTTCAGCGTGTATGGCCTGAGGAGGAGGAGGAGGAGGATCCTGAAAGTGATCTTCCTAGTGCGGACAGCCATGTGTTGCGTACAGGTATCCTGGCACACATGGCTGACTTCATGTTAGGATGCCTTTCTCGTGACCCTCGCATTCAACGCATTCTGGCCACTACGGATTACTGGGTGTACACACTGCTCGACCCACGCTATAAGGAGAACCTTCCCACTCTCATTCCCGAAGAGGAAAGGGGTTCGAGAGTGTTGCTATACCACAGAACCCTGGCGGACAAGCTGATGGTAAAATTCCCATCCGACAGCGGTAGTGGCAGAAGGCGCAGTTCCGAGGGCCAGGTAGCAGGGGAGGTGCGTAGATCGAGCAGCATGTACAGCCCAGGCAGTGCAACAGTCTTTAAGGGCCTGGCCAGCTTTATGGCTCCCCAGCAAGACTGTGTCACCGCTCCCCAGTCAAGGCTGAGTCGGCGGGAGCACTGTAAAAGCATGGTGAGGGAGTACGTAGCCGATCGCACGACCATCCTCGGTGACTCCTCTGCCCCCTACAACTACTGGGTATCGAAGCTGGACACGTGGCCTGAACTAGCGCTGTATGCCCTGGAGGTGCTTGCTTGTCCTGCGGCTAGCGTCTTGTCGGAAAGGGTGTTTAGTGCGGCTGGGGGAATCATCACAGATAAGCGTACCCGCCTGTCAACCGACAGTGCCGACAGGCTAACACTCATCAAGATGAACAAAGCCTGGATTTCCCCAGGCTTCTCTTCTCCACCAGCGGACAGCAGCGATACGTAAGCAATACGTAGGCTGCACCCGCGGATGGAAGCTACGTTCTCTCTCACCATCCAAAACGGGGACATTTCTGCTTCATCAATCTGTGTCTAATATTCCTCCTCCTCCTCCTTCTCCTCCTCCTGAAACCTCACGTAATCACGCTGAACGGGCAATTTTTCTTAGGGCCACAAGGCTCACTCATCTAATTTTTCTAAACAATTTTTATATGTTTCAATGCTCTTAAAAGCATTGGAACTTTAACTTGAACCAATTTTTCGTTAAACTGGGCTGCCTCCAGGCCTAGTTACCACTTAAGCCACATTAACCAAAGCGATTAATGGGTTTCACCTGCCCTCTTGGTTGGCCATGGCCAATTTTTTGGATGTACATTAGTACTGTTGATACAGCAATTTTTGTGGGCCCTCGCCTACAGTGTAATCAAATGAATTTTTAGCCCACCTGCATTACAGCTGACGTTACATCCGCTGTGTTGGGCAATGCAATGGGATATTTCTATGTACCGCCGGTGGCTTCCTGGCACCCACCCATGCTGTGGGTCCACAGAGAATTATAAATGCATCTGTTTCCACATCTAAAGAACCCCAGTCTGACTGGGGCATGCAGTGTGGGCCGAAGCCCACCTGCATTAAGCACGACATTACTACCTCAGCTGTGTTGGGCAATGCAATGGGATATTTTTGTGTACCGCCGGTGGGTTCCAGGGAGCTACCCATGCTGTAGGTGCACACGGAGTTTAACCTACATGTGTCCACTTGTAAAGAACCCCAGTCTGACTGGGGCATACAGTGTGGGCCGAAGCCCACCTGCATTAAGCACGACATTACTACCTCAGCTGTGTTGGGCAATGCAATGGGATATTTTTGTGTATCGCCGGTGGGTTCCAGGGAGCCACCCATGCTGTCGGTCCACAGGGACTTCACAATAGGGAGTTGTACCTGCCTGTGTCTATGAATTAAAAAGCCCGGTCTGACTGGGGCATGCAGAGACACCTTGACAGAATGAATAGTGTGTGGCACATAGGTTCCCCATTGCTATGCCCACATGTGCAGCTCCTGATGGCGGTGGCACAGGATTCTATTTCTCATTGCTTCTGTACAGCATTGTGGGCTATCGCCCCGCCCCTTTTAAAGAGGGTCGCTGCCTAGCCGTTCCAACCCTCTGCAGTGTGTGCCTGCGGTTCCTCGTCATGGCAGACGCACTTCTAAATAGACATGAGGGTGGTGTGGCATGAGGGCAGCTGAAGGCTGCGCAGGGACACTTTGGTGTGCGCTGTGGGGGGGAGGGGGGGTTGGGCAGCATGTAACCCAGGAGAAGTGGCAGCGGAGTGTCATGCAGGCAGTGATTGTGCTTTGTTGGAGGTAGTGTGGTGCTTAGCAAAGGTATGCCATGAGGGCTTTTCAGAAGTAAAAGTTTTTGGGAGGGGGGGGGGCACTCTTGCCGCTATTGTGGCTTAATAGTGGGACCTGTGAACTTGAGATGCAGCCCAACATGTAGCCTCTCGCCTGCCCTATCCGTTGCTGTGTCGTTCCCATCACTTTCTTGAATTGCCCAGATTTTCACACAAGGAAACCTTAGCGAGCATCGGCGATATACAAAAATGCTCGGGTCGCCCATTGACTTCAATGGGGTACGTTATTCGAAACGAACCCTCGAGCATCGCGAAAAGTTCGTTCCGAGTAACGAGCACCCGAGCATTTTGGTGCTCGCTCATCTCGAATTATTGCGTTTGAGCCGCCGGGAGCTATATTCAGAGAACAGCAGGTGGTCTGTTCTCCGAATACATTCCCTTTGTTCTGCCGCGGGGCTGACAGCTGAGACAATGTTATCAGCGCTCCCGGCAGAGAACACAGCGTGAAGCTGTGTGCTCTTCTGCCGAATGATGGATTTTTTGCCAAACATAAAATCATCGTTCAGCAGAAAAGTGAAAGATGGGCACATTTATACACAACAATTATCCCTCAAAAGATGGCTTTTGAGTGCAAAACGTTGTGTGTAAAAGGGCCTTAAGAATGGTTTCCACTTGAGTCCAAATTTTTGAAAAAAGAATGGACGATAGTTTTTCGTCGTGCAGGTCTACCTGCTTAGTAAGAGCACATCTGTCTCTGTAGCTCAGCAAATAATGCTTCTCTCCAAGGAGCTGTTCTTTAAATAGCGACTTTAAAAAAGGTATTTATACGAAGCGCAGAGGGCTCAGTGCGACGTATCCGATTTCATAATGTGTCTACCCTTCCACTGTTTCATTGAACCTGCAAGAGACCATTTTAATATCCTACTTGATGCAATGCGATTGGAGAGGAAACACTAAGATGGTAGTAAATCGTGTTTAAGTAGAGGAGAAATTCTGCGCTTTATGTTCCCTTTGAAGCCTATTAAACCTACCTTTACACCTAGGGCAGCGGAGAAGTGTGGTTAAAGATACCGATTGTTGTAGCAGATGTTGCTGATATTCTAGATGCCTGATGCTGAAGAACGGATTGAAATGTTTCCAGATAACGTGGTTTTGTGCAGGAACATCTGGTCTTGACCTTACATTTAGCTGCGATGTCTTTGTTGTAGGTAGTTTTTGTCATTTTGTATTGTGTTTGGTTCTATAGTTTTTATTAGCAGCTTTGAACAGGAGAAAAGGGGAAAATACATAAAAATGACATAAAACACCAAACGAGATTGCAAAAGTGTCTCAGTGTCTCTCTCTCTCTCTCTCTATATATATATATATATACATACACACACATATATACATGAAATATCTTGGGCAGTGTATATCTAAGAGGGTTTGGCATTAGAGGGGTGGGCATGATAGGTATGTAAAAAGTGAGTAGAGAAAATGTCTATTTAAAAGGGTTTGTCCCACTTCTAGTTGTTGAAAACCTACCACCAGACTAGGTCATCAATAGCAGATTGGCGTGGGTCTGCTGCTCATGACCACCAGGGATCAGACATTTTTCCAGGTCAATGTTGTTGTGTAATGAGTAGTTTTGCTGCAGAAAGCAGACAGCTCTGTACATTGTGCAGTGGCAAAAATTGGTATTGCACACCAAGTCCCCTTCACTTCGATAAGACTCAACTTGCCGTACCAACCAGGGTTACCACACAGTGTACAGAGCTATCTGCTTCCTGCAGCAAAACAGCTCTGTACACAAAGACTGTGACCTGGGAGTAAACAGGTGATATCGGAGGATCCTGGGTGGCAGACTCCGGCCGATCTGCTTTTGATAACCTATAGTGACGATAGGTCATCAAGAGCTAGAAGTGGGTCAACCGCTTTAAAGGAGGTTCTTATACATTAGCAATATATGGTATATCCACACAGTACAACATAAGTATCTGATAAAAGAAGATCCTACCTCTGATTACCCACCATTTGAGAGAACGGAAGCCCCCTGACCATGTTCTGCCAGATGAAGCAGCTGCTGCATCCAGGTAGAGTGTAAATAGGCAAGTTGTGGGATATGTGCACAGCTCTCCCATTGGTGTCAATCCCAGTTCCAGAAACGTCTGATGACCTCAATTTACGCGGAGACCCTTGTTTTGTTAATAACTGTGTTTGTGGGATTGGGGGGTTCCAGAGGTGGGTTCCCTATCAGACCTGTATTGCATATCTTATTGATATGCCATAAATGTCTTACGTGAAAAACCTTATAAGTGGTAGAGATAAACGATCGGAAGAGAAGGCAGGAGGTTAGAAGAGGGCAGCAGTAGGGCGTCCATGAGCTAGAGCGCACCTTGCCTTGTCTACCCCTGTAAGATAAACACAGATGAACCGATACCTGGACCATCAGTACACGACTTTAATGGTGTAGCGTACCACAGAGGCCGGTGCTATTAACAAAGTGTGGCAATTCTCATTCACTTTGAATTAGTGACGGGCTATGCAAATGGCCGTCAAGGTAACAAACACTACATCCGTACGTCAGCAGATGCACCAATATCTCTTTGCTCTTGCTAGTCTGCTACAATCTATCAGGCTGTGTTTGCACACCGCAAGTATTGCTTGCGGCTGAAAATAAGCCCACTTGCTGCAGCTAATGGTTACATAATCTTGGGTAGAAACACAGCCTAATGGCTCCTTCCCACGGACGGATTTCCACCGCGTAATACGCGGCAAAAATCCACCGCGTTGCCCGCAGCTATTAGGTTCTATTGAACCTAATAGCTCAGCGCTCACAGTGCGGAATTCCGCACCGTGAAATCACCCAACCTCACCCGCGGCATGCTCTATTTGCCGCGAGTGTACACGTGGCCAGCTTCCATAGCAGTCAATGGAAGCCGTCCGTCACGCTATCTTCCGCTGTAGCTTCTCCGCTCACCACCAGCCGCGTCACATGATGCGGCCGGCGCGTCACGCGCTCTATTGTGCATGCGCGCCGTAGAGTAATGCGGGACGGAAGATGCCAGATCCGGAGGTAAGTCGGCTGCACAAGGGAAAGCCGGATTCTGCATGCAGGAACCCGCAGCGGAATCCGGCTGTGACCCTGCAAACTCTGTATTGCGGATGACCGCAGACAGTCGCCATTGGTTATGCACATTACAGATTTTTTTTTTTTAAATGTTTGTATTTCCCGCGCCATCGCTAGGCAATCATACGAGTACCCATAGCCCAGTTGCAATGTCAATTGCAGATGGGCTGCGTGTCAGACGGCCTCCATTGACTTCAATAGGGGCTGTCCATGCAGAGTCCGCAGGAAAATAGAGTATGCTGCCATTTTTCCTACACTCGTGGAATACGCAATTCGTTTCTACAAGTGTGAAGGAAAAAGGGATTTTACATACCTTTCAGTGCATGTGATTTGATGCGATCCTCCAGGTGAACGCTGACCGCGGATTCTGCATTAGGAATGGGCTTGTGTGGAGCCGCCCTCAGTGCACATAAAATTAATTAGCCGGTTAAGGCAGATTAGCTCACAGAGCATTGCCTAGACTAAATAAAATTTTCCGTTCAAGCAAGATCAAATTTTGGTCATTTATTTGGATCACCCTCCTCAATACAGATCTATTCATTACCACATTTTTAAAAATTCACTCAGGTTCATGTTGGTGTCAGATTTGACTGTATCAAGCTAACGAGTTCTTGGGCAACGTTTCTTCCTACTTCCACTGACCATTCTCAGCCTGACAACCTTGTCAAGTTTGGTGATCTTGGCTTCTAGTGAGGTCCTTTGCTAGATGCGATCAAGGACTTCTTTGCTGGTGATTCTCACTTTCCACGCGATGTGCAATGGTCTACTCCAACACCACAACTCAAAGGTGTCAATCTTTCTGCCTGTCTTATTATCCAAGTCTTAGAACCACAGGTAGCTCTGAAGAAGACAATCTCACTGACTAGCCTGTCTTTAGTTATAGTGCTGATGTCCTTACTTTTCCAGATGGCATTCGTAATCTCCATTGCTTTCCATCCAAATGCAAATTATCTCCTGATTTCAGCTGTTGTGTCCCCATTTCTGTCAGTCTTGGAATCAAGGAAAATAAAGTCCTGAACTGTGTTGAGTTCTTCATTGTGGATCTTTATTCTGCATATTCCATTTTCAAAGGTCAACAACACCTTTGTTTCCTTGATATCCAGCTTCAATTCCATCTTTTCACTTTCTTCTTGAACTTCAGGATGAGTTGCTCCAGATCTTTTTTGCTGTCAGGCACTAGGGTAGTTTTGTTGACTTTCTGAGATTCTTCACGTTCTGCTTTTCTTATGACAGTTTCAGGTTGAAGAGCGGTGATAAAATGCAGCCCCGCCCTGTCTTGTTCTTTTACCGATCCCGAGCCACCCCATATCGCTATGGCTTCTTGCTGCACTGACTGTATGGGGATTTAGCCTCTTGAGTTTGACAGTAATGATCCAACTCTCTAGTCTTAAGCACAGGTCTTGAAAATATAGGTCAATGTAGGGTAGGGGTCTAGTACACATAACTCCCATTATTGTTACACTCAACAAATAGATTTAGGCCTCTTCAATGAATCCACCATCACAACATACTATGGCAGAGACTTCTGTAGTCTCACTGCTCTTATAGTATGAGAGGCTGTGCTCATGTCATCGTTACAGGCCAACAAAGTGGTGGGGAATTATCCTAAAAGTCATGGAGGAAAACATAAACACCAGTCGCCACTATCGTGGATGTCAAGACCCAGAACCATAATTGGGGACTATTTTTCTTCATCTTTTTCGGACTCCCAAAGTAGAATAAAAGCATATCCTACAAACAGATTCTGGGACCCCACATGGTGTTTATTCCTCAGTTTTTCATATGACTAAGAAGCCTGCCAAGATTCTAGCATCAGATAACATCACCATAAACTGTGGATACCTGAACGCTGACCAACTTGTATCATGTATCATCTCTGTATTGTCATTTCCTATCTGGGTTTATGTTTATGATAGGTCTACACTCAAAGCTCACATTTTCCATTACATAACCAAATACCTCTACCTTCCTACGCAAGAAAATGCAAAAGCAAAGGGCTTTATTTTGGCCAAGATACAATAAGTACATTGCTACCATGATTACTAAGCAGTAAAAGAAATTAATAACTAGTACAGTCTGTCCGGCAGAAAAATGGACCATGAGATAAGGATTAATAAATGATAAGTTGTAAGGTTTGCTTCCTGGCTCAGCTGCAGGTTTGCTAATAAAACCACCGAGCAGAGCGAAAAGAAGGTAGTTGCCAGTCATGATCACTAAAACCTAACTTGACGCTCCTTTGATTAAAGTATACCTCCAGTGACAAATAAAAACTTTATAAACTCCACTTAGATCCTCATGTGCAGAACTTTTACCCTTCCAAGCATGGCTGCTTGTACTGCAGAACTCTCCATTCTCCTAATTAAAAGCAGTTGTACCAACATACACAACCCCTTGAAGAATGCAGGGTGAGCAGCTCATCACTCTGGGTCCCGCTTTCAGCCCCCCTAACAGCTGGCGTTGCCAGGGGGGAGCTGTGGGCAGCCAGATAGTTCAATGTAGGGAAAATGTAATTTACAGGATTGGCCAGTCACATGCATGGTCACCCTGTAATACAAGGACTGCAAAAAGTCCACTTAGAACAGGAGCCTCTCTTACAGAGCAGCTTTGCATTCTGGTAGTAGAGAGACATTCAGGTTAGGGAACCCACTCCATGGTAGGCATATAAACAGGGGCTGCCTTCTTGGCACAACCTATTTAACACTAAGGTATCATTGTCTAACATGTTAGATACAGTGGAGCTGCAGCCGGTCCTGGTCCCTATCTCTACAAGTTTAATAGCCCACATTACACTTGCTACTCCTCTCTACTCCCCTCACACTGCAGAGACTGCTTACTGGAAACTGTGCTGATGCTGCTGTAATCACAGGATTTTACTACGTAGGGAGTTCTCTTTAAAGGCTCCAATGTGCTAGTTATTCCCTTGCTGCTCAGTAATCATGGTAGCAATGTACTTATTGTGTAGTGGTCAAAGTAAAGCCATTTGCTTTTTCATTGCATTGAAATGTGAAGCTGTTTGGTTATGTTATGGAATTTTTTGTGAGAACTGAGTGTAGACTGTTACAAGCACATTAAACTTAGATAGAAATTCCAATTTTGCATCTAAAATGGTCTTACATGTTAGATACAGTGGAGCTGCAGCCCAGCCCTGGTCACCATCTCTACAGGTATACTAGCTCACATTACGCAGAGACTGCGCTGATGCTGCTGTAATGAAAGGACACTACTAACTAGCAATTTCTCTTTAATGAAAGTTTCCAATATGATTTAATCTGCATCTTGTATATAGAAAGTAAAAAGCACAAGAGAGCATGTGAATTGTATTTGAAAATATAAGACTGTAACAAAAATTCATTTGTGGGTGTGCAAACAAAATGTAAACAAATTTACGGTTTTAAGTGATTCACCACAACCCATTAAAAATCATAGTTTAATGCTTCCACCCTCCTCATAGTACTGCGGTATCAGGACAGATGCTGATAAAGGTTCTATATAATATGGCTCTGTGCTTCACAGTCATTTTCATAAGGCTTTCTAATATACAATGTGTTCAGTGTCTTAAGTAAAACCAAAGAAAATAAGTTAGTTATATATTTTTAAAAAATCATCTTCAAGTCGCAGTGATGTCATTGGCTCTTGGTGCATGTCTGCTCCTAAGCTTCCATGGTGTACAGGCAATGGATGCACTCTGCTCTGTAGATGAGCTAACGAACCTATTCGTTCAGGGGAATAAATCTGGCAGGAGGCGGCACGGAGATTTTAGGACTGAGTTATCTGTAACGTTTCCAGCATGTTCTCTACTGCCTTCAGAGACATTTGCGAGTCTGTCATGGTCCGGCCTGCAAGCTGAGAACAAGTAGAATTATTACTTGACTTACATGATATGCATTTACATGTATAAATAGGCATTGCAATAACGCTCACTGAAAACAATTGAAAAGGGCAAGTTGTCATTTTAAGACCCATCTTGGGTGTCCTCTACATTCGGAAACTTGGTGGTTTCATAGACCTCATCTACCTTTACAAGGTCCTACAGTAAAACAACTATGAATTTGTTGGCAAAACGTTTCTTTATTTTTAGTTTCAGGTTGTCAGCTACATTGACTTTTATTACAGGCGTGGCTCTGGACAATAATGGAGGAGGGAAGAGATCTCTCACTGTGATTGCCTGCCAAGAAGACCTAAGATAGGGAGGGCGTAGGACCTTCAGGGTGACCGGGTAACAAGGTAGTAGCTGTTAAAAGGAAACCTATTCTTCTTATTCACTGGCAATCTGTATGTATTTTGCATCGTATTTACAGAAGAAGGTAATTCTTTCCAATCCACATCCATGCTTTGGATGCCTCTGTATTACAAAAGCTGACAGTCATTGCATACAGAAGGACTATAGGACTCAAACGTGAAGGGATTATCCCATAATCCAGCATTTTTGTCAAAAAGCTCAATACTCTCCTATCATCATTAAAGGGGTTGTCTCGTTACAAATTTAGTTTTTAAAATGACATCCAAATCATTTGAAGCAATAAATAAAAAATGGTACTTGGCTATACTCAGCCCCTGCAATCCAGCACTGCAATTCCCCTGGTCTCTGTTGACAGCGGAAGTCAGATGACCACTACCTGCCAATCAGAGCCTGCATCATCACCACCCGCTCTCCGGGCATCAGTGATCAAATCCTGGGCGTCATGTTGCTAGGAGTTCGAAACGGTGATTGGCAGTTAGTGGTCACCTGACTTCCAATGTCAACAGATACCAGGAGAATCGCGAGACTGAGGACGGCTTAATACCTTTAATTTTTTGAAGTAATTTTCATCTAATTTAACAATCTCTTTAAGTAGAATGCCAACATCCTTACTGAACCTGTGAATATGAAATGGCTAAGCTTTTGCTGGGGGAAGGGAGAGAGATGAGCTTATTAAATGCAGGGGAGAGACAGCAGAGACAGTACCTGCTCTGCACTTGCTCACTCTGAGTGCTAAGGAAAGGGACATAGCAATTACAGAGAAGACAGGATGAACTGAACATGCTGACCAGAGTGAAGAACTACTGGAGGTTTTGGGGATGGGATGTTTAGGAGAAGAGAAGTCAGAACTGGAGCATCTTCAAAGATTTTAGATAAAATCAATGATTTTAGATAAAGAACATACTGAGCCACCAATGTGATTATGGGAAAACCCCTTTAAAAGAGCTATCCCAATACTAGAAGTTATCCAGTCTGATTAACACAAATCTAATTGCTGGGATCATCATCGACCATGATAATGGTGTGTCCTGTGTCTCCCTGTCTGTGAATGAAATGGTGGCCGAGGACACTCGCTGCTTCTCCATCCATCTTTATGTTACTACTAGAGATAGCTGAGCACTTGTTTAAATCAGTGTTTCTCAACTCCAGCCCTCATAGACCCCCAACAGGTCATGCTTTCAGGATTTCCTCAGTATTGCACAGGTGATGTAATTACAGGTGTTCTTACTATAGGAGATCCTGAAAACATGACCTGTTGGGGGGCGCTGAGGACTGGAATTGGGAAACACTGGTTTAATTCACATAACTATGGCCCTACGCTATTCCTCCAGGAAATGTATAAATACCATCAGATTATGTACGAACATGACAAGTTGTGAATTCTTACATTTCCAGGAGGTCTAACATAGGAACGTATGTGTTGTATCATAGTAAATGATACAACACACACTGGAAAGGGAATACAAGGACTTACTAAAATAGACATGTCATAAGAATTGACAGGTCTTCTTTGAAATAAAAGGGGGCTTTCTGGAATTTTGACATCGATGGCCTATATATGGGGTAGGCTATTAATATCAACTAGGTGGGGGTCCAACTCCCAGAACCCCCAACAATCATCTGATTAAAGTGTCCGTGGTGCTCCGCCAAGTGTGTCCCATTCAATGTTCACCACTTGTAGCTCCGTACATTTAGTAGTTGTTGTGTCTTGCAGCACCCGCTCTTTCAATCAGCCGATTATCATAGATTTGTGGAAGTCAGATCACCACCAATCTGATATTGATGACCTCAACTAAGAATAGGCTATCTATATCAAGGTTCTGGAAGATCTTTAATGCATTTACAATGGAGCTGCCCACACACAACAGCTGATTGTGGGTTCGCTGGCACTGGGGAACTCGCACCCTCTCCAAACACTCAATAAGCAAACATTGTCTACGAAACCCATAACACAACAGGGCGTACATGTAGACCCTCCGGTGCTGGGGTCTGAATAGAGCAGGTCCATGAGCTGAGCCTAAGCTATTTACGGTACACATTAGCTGCTGTTGACAAATGACAACCAGCCACAATTAGAGATGACCCCAATCACGGCTGTACGCAATTTAGATGCCATGGTCAAATATGACAGCAACATCTAAATGGCCAAACAGAAGGAGGGAGCTATCTCTGTCTCCTGAATGGCCCCTCCTGTAATGAAATTGTGGGGTGCTGCTTGGCTGTCCTGGCAGCCTTGGGACTTATAAAGGCCCCAAAGGCTGTCATGTATTTCTGCCGACAGCATGTCTTAATAGAATGCTTGCAGAAATATAATATACTGCAATGCTAAAGTGTTGCAGTATAAGTGATCAGATGATCGCTAGTTCAAGTCCCCTGTGGGGTCTAATAGAAAAAGAAGTTATTTTAATTCCAAAAAAATAGTTGAAGTTAAGAAAAGTTTCCTTATTTTTAACATTAAAAAACAAACATTTGGCATCAACACATCTGTAAAAGTCTGGCCTATCGAAAAAATATTATATATCTTGCAAGGTGAACACAGAAGAAAAACCGAAAAACAAAAATTGTGCTTTTCTTGGTTACCCTGTCTTCAAGAAAACGTTTAATAAAAAGCGATCAAAAAGTTGTATGCCATCAACAACGTCCTGGAACTTCACTTGCTTCACACACCTACAGAAGACCCAACTCTATGCAAGAAAAGAGCCGAAAGGGCAGCCATTGTCTTCCTCTGGATAGCACAGCAGCGCTAGGAAAGATTAACAGTCCAGTGCACCATTAAACGAAGGTTTCATTTCCACTCTCCAGCATTTACTCAGGAAGAAATTAAGTCCGGCCAATTATATCTTCCTATAATTATACTGCCAGGCAGCTCTGTTAGTTGACTGAAGCCCTTTGAATTGAGAGCTGCTGAGTACTTCATGCTGCTTTTAAAATGAGTTTTCTAACAGCCCTGACAACCGCCATCACTCATCGGCCTGATTACGCTGCACATATTAAGTAGGTAAGTGGCTGGCTTTTGTCAGTGAAAGGCAGATTTGCTATACGCCGGCAATAAAGCGCCATTTTCTCTAGAGAACACTTGTGCAATTTGCTATTGGTGAGGGAGAGAGGCAAAAGAAAAAAAGTTTCTTGGTCTAATGTGAACATTTAAACACTTAATAAATTCTCAATATAATGGTTTATTTTGTGAAGCGCTGCATATTACGGCCGTGATTTATGAGAACACCCCAGTCCCTGAACTTATATTCATTTAGTAAGTCTGGTATGATGTGTGTGGAAGGATTATGTGATCAAGAAACAGTTCCACCGAGGAGCTGGGGAGTTGCCGTTAACCTGTTTCTGACCTTTAGCTACGCGACCTGATCAATCACTGGCTGGGAACAGCTTTTCTCTTTTATTACACGCTCACGGTCTGATAAGGTAAGTACCGCTGATGTATTCACCATCACTTAATAATGTTAAAAAATTGGACGAGCGCACAGAAAAAGCATCTGCTAGGACCTATATCTTGGTTACACCACGTATTGCGCTTTATTATACTACAGGTATTTGTTTTCTTCTTGGCTACAACGCGGATCTTGTTTTATGGAATTGCAAGATTGGGTTTCGGTCCTGGCAACGTTTGAGTTCTTTTGTAACCGTACTGCGGGCGTTTGATTTAAGTCAAGGATGTGTTGTACATCCACTCACATAGTACTACAGGGTTCTGCTGAAAACCCGGCTGTAGATCATCTCACATGATAGTACTATTGTTAGGTTTTTATGCTGATTTTACCACGTCTTGTATCTACTGGCAGCTAAGAGATATGAACTTATGCCCTTCCCGTCTGAATAAGGTAAATATACATCATATGGTCAAGGATGTATGGAGGGCTAGGGAGGCGAGTCCGTTCCATACCTAGCAGCTCACAGCAAGTGGTAACTGCCACAATTAGTTAGCTCTGATCGCAGCAGTAAACTCTTTAGAAGCATGTCTAAAAAAAAAGTAAGCAAGAGGGGGGCCGCCCCCTCCAGCACCGTGATGTGATTGGGGGCTCTGCTGGGCTAGCATGGCAGGCTGGAGCCTACTGAAGGCTCTCAGGACTGCCACGCATAGATGCCTATTAAGCCATGTCCGTGGCAGGGCTTCATAGGCAACACTAAAAATCACTATATATTGTAATACTTCAGTAATGCAGTATATAGTGCAAGTGATCAAATGATTGCAAGTTCAAGTCTAGTGATGAGCAATTAGTGGAGCAATCGGTCCGTGATGGTACTGGGAGGATTTCATGAAAATAACCTGGAATGGCCAAATCAGACTCCCATTAAAGTCAATAGGAGTAAAAATCGGGTTCACTAATTTGCCCTTTAGGAGCTCTCTTATGTAGCCAAAGCCCCCAAATTGCAGCCGCATATCTGGTGAACACTGTGCTCCTTCCAAAAATTGGTCAAAATGATGACTTTCTGCTGCTGGCTTAGCTTCTGCAACATGGAATTCCATCGTGTTGGCTCATCAAAGTTGAGATGGTTGAGTGGTAGACCGAACGGTCACTGCACCTCTGCCTGATGAGAGGCGGCTGGGTGTGAATGCCATAAGTGAGAACACAATTTATTACATGGGTTTATTACATGGGTGAGGCAAGGTACATGTGTGAGACTGCTAAGGCGAAGGTGTGCCAGCAAGTTGGCCCCATTGTCACACACGACCTTGCCTGGTTTCAGATTGTGCGGGTTGAGCTGTCAACAGCTCTTCGACAGTGTGGCTGTGCTACCTTAGACATATAAGTTTTAGGACAGTATTTTGGGGTTCACCACTGTATGGAGGACGGATTTTGTCCCATACGGATATCTGTGCCGATGTAGAAAGTGCTGAAAGGTGGTATGAGGCGGTTTGAGCTCAAAAACGCAGACCTGGTGATAGGCAGAGTCATTAGCCTACAACAGTGACCTTCCTGACATCTTATATAGCTACTAGCTATTTAGGAGAGCTCTATAGAGCACAGTATACAGCATATTGCAGCAGCATTGAATAATATATATTATAGATGGCTCAGCACTCCAAGGTTTGGTAAGCAGGGGGTTGTATATTTAATTCCTATATCTAAGTATTTTAATTTAGTTTAATAATGTTAGGTTGTGCATCTGGGACCTGCTGTTTTACAGGTTTCCTGGTGCACACCTTCACAGGTGAGGGGTTAATTGAGCTGGCTGGGTGTGGTTGATCAGGTCAGCCAATAGCCTGGGTCTGGGTGTAGATATATGCTCCAGTCCCTCTGCAAAAGGAAGCTGTATCTCCTCAGTATTGTCTGCCTGTTTATGTGTCATGTCTCCCTGCAGCTTGCTGTGTGTGTAGTGTTTGGACATCTTGCTTTGCAGCTTGCTGTGTGTTTTGTGTCCTGTGCTGCCTGATTATGTGTCTTGCTAGAGTATAGACCGCAAGACACGAGGACCCTTGATCGTTGGGCTTGCGGCTTAAGTTCATTGGCCAATGCTCAAACTAATGCCTTGTTTTTATATTCAGCTTTATCATCTGCTTTAGCGTGTGAGGTTGAGTAGTAAGTGTGTGTCATCTGTCAGTTTCCTGTATGTGCATTTGGATTGTCCATACCACCTATTCTGGGAGAGCCAGGGCTGAGGTTCCAGCGCGGGGCCGCCTTTATTGAGGCGATCGCTTCGCTGTTTGTTAGGGCCTCGCCATCTTCCCTTCAGCAAAGGGTCAGTTGTCTGTTGGTCCCCATTCTGTACTCTTTGGGTCACGTTCGTGTAGGCCCGATGCTTGTTTGCCCACACGAACGTAACAAATAATTTAGATTTTAATGAGGTTATTGAATGGTGTTTTTTCTCCTCGCGAGAGGACTCCTTGTTATAGCGAGCACCGTGAGCTGGCACCTGTCTCTGCACACCCTTGAGTACACATTGCCTGTGGAGGGTAGACCACACGCACTGACCCATCTTTGTCTTCCTCTTCGAGAGAAAAAACATGGTTGGACATCAGTGCATTCACTTTCTTGGTCTTCTCCCTCTGGTTGTTTGGGCTGCCCAATTGACATCCATAACACTGAATTATCAAACAGCTCCTCAAACAGATCTATGAAGACTGCTTCGAAGGATGTGGGGGATTTGGCACGGGTAAAGTAGAGGAGGGATGCTCATGACTAAATGGTGCAGGGTAACTGTTGTGTGCCTGTGACTGGGAGGAAGAAGAGGTGGTGGTACTTGAGGTACGCTGTGCTATACACTCTACGACCTGTTCTGCATGCTTTGGATGTAACGCACAGGCACAACCACTTCTACTGAATGGCAGCAGGCCTGCCTCCCATTCTGGAGAAAGTGGAGCTCTTGCTTCAGTGGGAGCCGCTTGAAGTGCCTGGCCTGTGCTTTACCACCTTCATCACCAGTACTGAGACGACCCCCAAGCCCTTGTTTTCTTCAGGTTTCCTTTTTATTTTATTTAATATTTTGTGTACTTTTTAGTGTAGTTTTATGTAACTTATCAGCTAACTTTGTAGTTTGCAGAAAACCACTGTTGGCTGCGTAAGGCCACTCTCACACAGGCGGTTTTTTACAGCATTTAGTGTGTGTATTTGCAGTTTCTCTGCTCAATTTTCTTTTTGTTTCATATTAACAAAATAGCAGCACCAACTAAATAAGCCCCAACCCCTGGGAGACCCGATATGTGAGAACAGAAGGCACACACTAAAGCTTGCATATAATATCCGCTCTCCCAATCTACAGACCACGTTTTGCATAAGCAGCTTCTTTCTCTGTTCCCTCCAGTAGAATGCTGCTCATGAACATCCGCTAAGGCAATGAACGCTCCATCACTAGTGACATAATGTACATTGGCCTGGGCCGAAGTACTACTGGAGATGCACATATGCTGCATCAGCGAACCCTCGGAAACTGGCCTGGTGCAGCATCACATCATCGGGTGTCAGATCTGCATCAAGAAGTAAAATAGTCTAGGACAATACATTATGAAAATGGTTGCAGTGCTCACCCCTTTAACCTCTTTCTGCCCCAGGATCTACATTTTTGTCCTGACAGGGAAAGGGTTTGCGTAATGGACATAAATGTATGTCCAATGGAGTGCGCAGGCTCAAAACCTGAGTCCACATCAGCAGCGAGAGCCGACTGTGACTCACAGCCGACCTCCTGCTGCAGCAGTGAGGAGAATGCTGATCCACGCTGTTAACCCCTTACATGCTGCAATTAATGTGGATCCCTCTGTGACATCATCAGCCCTCATCCATGTAATCATGGAAATAATGGACTGCATTACAGAAGTACTGTTGTGAACTATCAGTGTGATCATATCATCGCAGGTTCAAGTTCCCTACAGGGCATGGAAAAAAACTTTAAAAAAATAGTAACATACAAAAAAATTTTTTTTTTAATTGCACACATGCCTCTCCGTTAAAAAAAAAGAAATAAAAAACCCACATTTGGTATTGCCACATCCGTAACGACCCATACAATAATTACCCTGCACGTCAAACGCTATTAAAAAAAAAAAGCAAAAAAGGAGCCAAAATACTTTTCTCCTTCTTTTCGCCTTCCAAAAAAAAAACCCTGAAAGTCATCAGAAAAGCCATATGCACCCCAAAAATTGGTACCATTAAAAACAGCAGGTTGCACACAAAAAGCAAGTCCTCACAGAGCTCTGTCTATGGGGAAAAAAAAGTTATGGTACTTTGAATGCAAGAAAAAAAAATAGGTCCTTATTGGGCAATAGTGGAACAACCTAAGTATGTATAGAATTTTGGTATTGTTGTAATAGTACCCTCCCGCAAAAAAATGTCATTTATGCTACATGATTAACGCTGTAAGAAAAAGAAAAAAAAAAATCAATAAAAAAACAAAACACAATAGCAGAATCGATTGTTTTTCTTTCTGACGTCCAAGAAAAATGATTAAGAGTTATACAATACATTACATGTACCCAAAAATGGTACCAATAAAAATTACAACTCACCATGCAAAAAACAAGCCCTCATAGGGCCATATCAACGGAGAAACAAAGTTACAGTTTTTGAAAAGTAGAGATGAAAATCCCCCAAAAATCCTTAGGAGCAAAATAGGTTGCATCACAAAGGGGTTATTCCCATGAAATTAAGTTGTACTCTATTCACATGATAGAGATACCTAGGAGGATCTGTCTGCTAGGACCCCCACCAATCCCGAGAATAGGAGTCTGAGGTCCCTGAATGAACAGAGCAGCGATTGAGCATGTGTAGCACCACTCCATTCATTTCAATGAGCCTGCCAGAGATAGCCATGAACGTGAACTCTGCTATCTCTGGCATTCTCACTGAAATGAATGGAGTGGTGCTGCTCAACTGTTGTTCCATTCATTTAGAGACCTCCATTCTTGTAATCGGTGGGTGTTCCTGGAGGTCAGACCCCCAACCATCAGATAGTGATCACCTAAGTAAACTAGCTTTCTGTTGTTTTCCGCATAAATCAATAGTGTAAGCAAAGATATGGAACTTCATAATATATTCCCTGACAAAGAAAAATGCTTCTCTCTCTCTACATATCAGGCTCCTTTCCTCCTTCCCTGCCACCACCTTGTTTATTGGTAAAATCCGTCTTCAGTGCAGCACCAATAAAGATGGATTATTAGCTTCACTGAGGGATCAGGTTACAGCTGGTAAACATAGAAGTCCATGGAAAGCAGAGAAGGGGGTAGAGGGGAGACAGACAGATGCTGCTGCTTCTAATGTTCTTCTGACCCCCTCGCCCATGCTGGATTCACAGCTACACTGCTGTGTAATGTTCTACATGCTGCTGCTATTGAGGATGAACTATGCATAGGGGGGAACAGGATCTCCACTTCTCTGTGGGTAGTACATGGGAGACATCATGGAAGATAGCCTACACCCCCCCTCTGGAGCGGAGCTCAGGGAAACTGACAATCAGATATAGAGCCTGCAGATGGGGAAGTCATATAATGGCCACAGTTAGCGTTATTCCTTGTGTACACACAGCAGCTTACTACTCTACAACTTACAATGATAGTAGTGACGCTTTTGTCCCTTCTGGCGCGGCCTTTTTTTTCTTACTACTTTCGAAATTTCATAACTTTTTCATATTTTTGGGTAAAATAGCCATGAGGGCTTGTTTTTGGTGGGACAAATTGTATTTTTCAATAGGACGATCTAATATGCAACAATAGCGATGCCTTAGCCTCTTCTGGTTGCAGCCCTTTTTTTTGTGGGTGACAGCCACAGAGTGTGTTAAATGTGCCTCAAACTACTATGGTGGAGGCTTAAGATCCAAAAATGTTATGAGAGAATCCCTTTAACTGCTTTGGACAATCCTTTTTTGATAGAAGGGTAGCCCCAATAATTAGCTGCTCACATTGTATTGTGCTGATAAAATCAGCTGCTGTGCCTGGTGGAATCTGGCATCAAGTGATCTAGAGCAGCGCTTCCAAACTCCAGTCCACAGGGACCCCCAACAAGTCATGATTTCAGGATATCCTATGGTAACGCCACCTGTGGCAATGTCTGAGGCACCGACAATAATTACATCACCTGTGCAACACTGAGGAAATCCTGAAAACATGACCTGTTGGGGGAGCATGAGGAATGGAGTTGAGAAATACTGATCTAGAGGAGGGAATTGAAGGGAAACAGATCAAATTTGCAGATGACACAAAACTAGAAGGGATGGCTAACACTAGGAAAGAGAAAGAGAGGATTCAAAAATAGACAAATTTGAACAGTGGGCGGCGACTAATAGAATGGTATTTGACAGGGAGAAATGTAAAGTCCTACAATGTTGTATTGTTCTCTGCGATTGCAGCTCGTGTCCCGCTGTGAACTACTATCGGAACGTGAGCTGAAAGAATCTGATCAGTGCTGCCGACTGTGACAACAGCCTGCTCCGCTGATAAGAGTTCACCGCTCAATTAAAAAAAAGTAGAATTGAGGAAGGAATGACTTGTGCACGAAAACTGCACGATGTCCGTGCATTTAGACGCAACGGTTATCGCTCAGATGCGTCTGGGCACGCTGTTCGATGCGCTCGGTGCATGCACAGTGCCTTTTTTTTTTGTTTTGTAATCTCCTGCTTTCCCGCGGATCCATGGCACGTCCACAGTGACAGTTGCGGGTGTGCTGCAGGTCGGACGTCTTCCATTGACCGCAATGGAAGCCGTCCCTGCAGGATCCGCAGGAGAATAGAGCATGCTGCGATTTATTCCTGCACGTGCCATCTGCACGCTGGGCAAAAAAAAAAATCACATCCACATGCTTTTAGCTGCTCTGTGGGTGCCCATGTCCCCCTATGGGCAGCTTGATTTGCGGATCCCCCGCGCGGGTTTCGCAAATTAAATCCGCCCGTGTGCATGAGGCCTAAACATCAATGAAATGTCTGTGTAATGCATGGGCATGTTGGGTCTTGATAACGGCTAGCCACTCTGCGTGACAAATAAAGAGAGGGGAGAACAATCTGTCTTTTGGCTTTAGAATCATACAGAACTGAAACACGTTGCCGTTCAGGACTCCGGGAAAGCACAACAGCCATATTGGAACTGCAACAGCAGATATATCCATTGTCAGCTCCATTCCACAAAACCAGATATAACCAATGAAAGGATTTCTAACGGCTTAGCAGACATCAGGAGGTCTTATAATTAGAGGTGGTTTGGGGATTTGAATGGATTTTAGACACAAAAATATCCAGTTACCCAGAACAAGAGGCAAGCAGCACAGGGTCAGATTGAGTATCTGTGTTATTCAGCGCGCCTCTTGCTTGTGGCGTAATAATAGCTCTATCAGATGTGTCTCCGCCGACTGCTCTAGGTGTAATGCACCTACAGAAATTCCCATAGCTGCTGCCCAAGATAAAAGGCTTTGTCCGGTGACACGGGTTACTCTTTATTTCCACTCTGCTCGCTGATAAACTCGAGCACGCCTGGTCTGAAGGAGAACAGAACATCTTTTCTTCTGACGTTCGCCTTCCATTCCCAGGCAAACAGGAATGGTCCTAATCTGCTGCTACGGGAGGTTCAATTCCTTCCAGAAGCAGCTTTGATACAAAAAGCAGCGGTAATGCTTGGGAATCTTTTGATAAAATCACTGGGACTTTTGTAGAAATTCGGTCAGATTTCCAAGTGCTGCATAAATACCAAAAAAGAAAAGGCTAAAAATGTTTTGTTTTTTTTAAAAAGGTAGCGGATTGAAAAAAATAAAAATAAAAAAATACTGGCATGGGGCTAGTTGTTCTCCTATAAGAGAAAGGACTCTAGCACCTATAGAATAAAATTCCATTATTCAAAGTTCACTTATAGAGGTTAGCCAGGAAAAAAAATTGGGCGAATGGTGCTCAATGTGAGGGAAAAACAGAAGACACACTCACCTCACTGGATGCCCTGTAGATGTTCTGACGGTGCCCGGTCCCACATTGCTCTCTACTTCCTCCAGCATGTGACCACTGTAGCTAATCAATAATTGACACATTTTGGCAAGTGATTAACTGCAGTCGTCACATTTCCTGTTGTCCAGACTGTAACAAGGAGTAGAGAGCAGTGCAAGACCTGGTATCACTGGAACATGAACAGCGGGAGCATAGCTTCTTTTATGTTTTTCCACCGGAGTGAGCACCTTTCCCGAGAAAAATTCTTTCCTGGATGACCCCCTGTGTATGTTGTGCATCCAGGGGTTTCACCTTGCGCCCAATGGGGCCGGCGGCAGCAGCACTGACCCCATTGAGAACATATACTGAAAATCGTGATGAGAGCTGCCTCTGACTGGTCCCAGCGCTTAGCCAATCAGAGGCAGCACTCACCCATTCATGAATGGGTGAGAGCTGCCTCTGATTGGCTGAGCGCAGGGACCAATCGGAGGCAGCCCTCAGCTGTCATTCAATAGCTGAGAGCTGCCTCTGATTGGTCACAGTGCTCAGCCAAATCAGAGGCAGCCCATTCAGCAGGTGGGGATTTTAAATTCCCACCTGCTGAATACTACTGAGAGCAGTTCAGAAGAGCCGGCTGGAGGCGGCTGAGCCCCGGCAGCTGCAGAGAGGCGAGTATAGATTTTTTTATTTTTACACATTTTTAGGATGGTTTTCAGGGAAGGGCTTATATTTTAAGCCCTTCCCCGAAAATTACTACAGCGCTGGCCGGCACCCCATTGCTTTCAATGAAGCCGGCTGTATTGCCGGCTCCATTGAATTCAATGGGAGAACATTGCACTCCTCTGTGACAGCTGTGGCAGAGGATAGCGGGCAGCGCCCCCTTTGAGCGCCAAACGCACGTGTGACCAAGACATTTTGTGCGGATAAACGCTGTTAGCAGCGTATTTTCCGCTGTGACGCCAGCTTTGGTCAGGTAGTCATTGTCTTTTAAGGAATAGCCAACAACTTTGCATAGAGGTGAGCACTTGCTCAGCTTGTGCCTCCCAGACGTGGATTGGCTCATGCCGTTTTTAAAATTTTGCCCTCCCACCTAATACTCAATGGTTCCTGCAAACACATAGACATGTACGAGTAATCCTCAACTCAATAGTCCTTGCTGCTCTTCAAAACCAGCCATAGACCCTAGAAAAGAGTAGCCTTTTAGTCTTTGAAGATACGCTCACTGCTGTGGTCTTTCGCTCTTTTGACCTTCAACAGAACACAGTACTGCAGCCTCATGTAGCAGTAGCTGTTTACTCGTAGACCGCTCACACGTATTTCTGTGTGCACAGTGGACTCGACAACCAACGAGCTTGGGTTAAAATTTTAAATACATGCTTGCCGAAAAAAACTCCCACCCCCTAACTAGTCAACTAACAATGTTTTGGCCCATGTAAATGTTCCCAACAATGAATTCAGTGATAATGAAACTGAACAACGATAGCTCTGTGTAAAGGCACACAAACAACAGTCGTCTATACACTTTAGCGACTATTTTGAACAACTATTCAGATAATAGATGTCCCATGTAATGCCACCCTTCAGCAATGTAGTAGAAAGTGGAGCAAATACAAGACTATGGTCATAATAACGCTGGTATTTCCACCCTCCACTAACCGACCTCCTCCTGACATCTCCATCTCAGTGTGGGGCGCCACCATAACTCCTAGACAACATGTCCGCTGCCTTGGGGTCATATTTGACTCTGATCTCTCTTTTACCCCCTACATCCAATCTCTTGCCCGAACATGTCAGCTGCACCTCAAGAACACCGCAAGAATCCGCTCTTTTCTCACTGTGGACACGCTAAAAACACTTACTGTTGCCCTCATCCACTCCCGGCTCGATTATTGCAACTCGTTGCTGATCGGCCTCCCCTTCACCAGACTCTACCCCCTCCAATCCATCCTGAATGCGGCAGCCAGGCTCATCTTCCTGTCCAGCCGCTACTCGGATGCCTCTGCCCTGTGCCAGTCACTGCACTGGCTGCCCGTTAAATACAGAATTCAATTTAAACTCGCCACCTTCATCCACAAAGCCCTCCACAGTGCAGCGCCCCCCTATATCGCCTCCCTCATCTCAATCCATCAACCAGCCCAGGCTCTCCGCTCTGCTAACGAAACCAGACTGAGCGCCCCTTTAATTCGAACTTCTCATTCCCGCCTCCAAGAATTTCTCCAGAGCAGCACCGGTCCTCTGGAACGCACTACCAAAGGCTACCCGGGCAATACAGGACTCGCAGAACTTCAGGCGTGCTCTAAAAACACTCCTCTTCAGGGAGGCATACCGAATTCCCTAAACAAACCCCTCTGTACTCCGCCTGATAACATGCTCCCTGACCTACTGACTGCAATCCCTGCTAGCCATCATAAACCACTCCTGCAGTCATACTGTTTCTGCCGTCACACGGCTAAATGTCTGACCATTGTCTATGTGTATAGCACCCCTCACTCTCCACCTCACCATACCGTGCACATCTCCAGCCCCTTTACCTTCTGTATCACCCCATTACTTGTAGTATGTAAGCTCGTTGGAGCAGGACCCGCACCCCTATTGTTTCCATCAATTGATTACTATGTAACCGTGGTTCTGTAATGTTTGTACTTTTGTCTTTCTGTATCCCCCGTCTATGTAAGCGCTGCGGAATAGGATGGCGCTATACAAATAAAGATTATTATTATTAATAACGCCCATGTTGGAAGCCAACATGGACAACGTTAAATACAAATAGATTTCTGGATTAAACCAAATAAGACAAGAAGATCAATGGTACTGACAACAGACAGCAACAGACAGAATAATGAGGAACAATAGAAGGCCTAGAACGTATCTTGGTTGTGCAGTCTGGAAACCACCATAAACTCAAACCCTGTGGTGTCCTCAAACACTTCGGGAATTGTTGTTCATAGGGAATACACACGGAGTGGACGGTCATTGTTCTGTGAAGGCCATAAACACAATCCCTGTGATGTTTTCCAATATTTGGGAACACTGTGCCTGCTTATTAATGACCTTGGGGGTAATAGAGATTGCCTCAGACCCAAACTGTACAAAGACTTATTTTCAGTACAAATATGCCATCCACAAGATGTTGACTACTGTGAGGAGGTTGGTAAAGAATCTATATCATATTACTGGAAGCTGATTGGAGAGTCGTATCAAGAAGGGCAGAGAATAATGGAGTGAGGGGGTAGAGTTGAGTTGTGGTGTGGCTGTGACTTCACTTGATATATAGGGTTATTGAAAAAGCAGCACATTTAGGGATTTAATTGCAAAGAAGCTACAAAAGACGGGTACACAATCCACACATCACTGAAAAGAGGAAGGTTCAAAGTTTTTATGACATATCAGTAAGTTCCATTTTCTGCCAGATCGCTGCGCGGTTTCTTGTCAGTAAACTCAAGCACACAAAACGATTTCTCCTGTAGTGTCACCATTTTCCTATAATCTGTAAACGAGACACCCAGCGCTGCCATGTGGCAGAAAATGGAACTTACTTGGATGTCATAAAAACTTTGAACCTTGCTCTTTTCAGTGATGTGTGGATGGTTTACCTGTCTTTTGTAGCTTGTTTGTAATTAAATTCCCAAATCTGCTCCTTCTTTTTGATTAACCCTTTATATGCTGGGTCAAACTGCATGGATACCTGGTAGATATATTGTATAGATTTAGTATTAGAAAAAGACTTGGATATATGTATATTTGTTAATGCTTATATTCTTTCTAAGTAGATGACATTGGCAAAACCTTCCTTCATTCACACTATTGTTTTATTATTTTGGAAAATCTTTACTTTATTCTTTTTGATTATATAAGCCTATCCTTTTATGTCTGGTCTCTTCAACAATCAAAGCCATTCCAGGCCATCATCTTGGAATAAATTCATGTACACTGAGTGGCCACTTTATTTAAGACCCCCATCAAGTAGCGTATTGGACCTCCTTTGGGCTTCATAAATTTAGCATGGTCGTGGCATCCATCCACATTCAGCAGGGGTGGCATAGAAAACATTCCCTACACCATTACCCCACCTGCTTGACTTTAAGGGTTCATCGATTAATGCTGCTCGTGCCAAATTATGACCTCCCACCAGCACAGTGCAACAGAAATCTGGATTCACCTCACCAGGCAATGTTTTTCCATTGCTCAGTTACCCTTTTTAGGTTCTGTTTTGCCCACTGGAGTCTCATTTTTCTGTTTCTCTTAGATAGCAATGGCACTGGACCTGATTGTTGTTTGTTACAGCCCATCCGTGCTAAGGAATGAGGAGTTGTGTATTTGGACATGTTAGTTGGAGCACCAGAGTTGTAATTTGGCTGCAAGTTCATCACCACTGTACTGTTAGTTCATCAGAATAATTCCTTACATCCTCCTCTAACCCCTCTTCATCACGAGTGTTTACATCCACTGGATCCCCTTATGCCGGATGCTTTCCTTGATCACGCCATTCTCAGTATACTCTCCACACTGCTGCACAAGGAAACCCCACAAGGTTGGCGGTAAAATCCTGGCCCCTCTAGTCTAGCCCCGATGACCGGCCTCGATGAAAGTTGCACAGATCGCTGGATTTTCCCATTTTATGTGGATTTACACTGAAACGGATTCTCGGAAAACTTGTCACTTGATTTTATCCTGCACTCCGGGGTCTAATTTCCAAGTTACAATTGTGAAAGGCCAGGTGTCTCTAACAAAGTAGCCATTCAGTTTACGTGTCATTTTTTTGGCCACGTTTGTGTTGTTTCTGGTCAAATACAAGTCATATGTTTTAGTGAAGAACTTAATAAAATGTTGGAATGAAGAGGTCAATACTAACAAAATCCAAACATTGATTAAAAAGACAAGGTGCAAAAAAATATTTACATTAGAATCGTCAAAATCCGGGATTCTAATAAAATCCTGGACTTAGTTGTACTTGGCCGTGTTGCTCCACTATGAATACTTCTATACGTAGATGTCAAACATGATTCCAATCACTGGCTTACAACAAGCTGACGGAGGTCATTTTCTTTGACAAGCAATTAGCTTGTCTACATTAATCACAAGGAGCAACCTGAAGTGGTTACAACCAAAATTATTGCAGCTTCACCACATCTACAATTATAAACAAGGGTCGGGCATATTAAAATTCAATAACGTGTCCAAAAGAGTGCTTGACTGGAAATGTGGTGAATTACACGGGATCTCATTAATGCACCGTCTAGGCAATAATATACTGCACTTCTCAGCCAACGGTTTCCGTCTTAATACACTCAAAACCACTTACCAAGAATTTAAAGTAACACGCACTTTGTTATGTGAGTAGGACTTCTCAGAAGGAGTAGATAATTATTAGCACATTTGAACTGCAAGCTGTATATTTAACCCCTTCACATAAGAGGGCATGCATGTACATCCTCCAGCACCAAGGGTCATATGGAGCAGGCCGGGGAGCTGAGCCCACTCCATATACAGCAGGTGACAACAGCTGACATCCACCAGTAACCTTCATGATCAATACTAGTTCTGATTACGGCCATTGAACTCCTTAGATGCTGCAGTCAATGCTTATGGCAGCATCTAAGCTGGTAGACGGGGGAAAAACCTCCCCACCATTACCACATTGGTTCCCAACACTCGATCATGGGGAAACAATTGCTTTGTGAAGGTTTCCACTAAACATAACCTATTAAGCCCCACCTCTGGCAAGGTTTAATATGCAAGCCTAAGGGCTCATGTCCACGGGCAAAATGTGATTTAAAATCCGCCGCGGATCTCCCGCGCGCGGATCCGCACCCCATAGGGATGCATTGACCACCCGCGGGTAGATAAATACCCGCGGATCGTCAATAAAAGGCATTTAAAAAAAAATGGAGCATGAAAAAATCTGGACCATGCTCCATTTTCATGCGGGTCTCCCGCGGGGACGGCTCCCGCGGGCTTCTATTGAAGCCTATGGAAGCCGTCCGGATCCGCGGGAGACCTAAAATAGGAATTAAAAGCATTTACTCACCCGCAGCGGGCCGCGAAGCTCTGCTCTTCCTCACGGCCGCATCTCCCTTGCTTCGGCTCGGCGGATGTGCCCGGCACATGCGCGCGGCACGTCGACGACGTGCCGGCGACGTGCCGCCGGCGTCAGGAATTCATCCGCCGGCCGAAAATGAAGATCCGGCCGTGAGGAACAGCTGACCTTCGCCGCCCGCTACGGATAGGTAAATGCTTTTAAATTTCTATTTTCAGCGCTCATGTCCGCGGGGCAGGAGGGACCCGCTGCAGATTCTCCATGTAGAATCTGCAGCGGATCTGATTTTCCCCGTGGACATGAGGCCTTACTAGTCTAACATACTACAAAACAGAAGTATTGCAGTTTATTGTACAAGCAATCAAACTACTGCAAGTGTAAGTCTCCTTAAGGGATAAATACAAATTGCTAAAATAATTTTAAATAAATATATATATATATATAAAAAAAAGAGTATTAACAATTAAAAACAAAACCTCATTTCCTCATTTAAAAAGGGAAATTAAAGAATAAAAAATATAAACATAATTGGCATTGCTGCGTCCATAAAATATTGCATTATATATCCCTGACAGTGAATGTTGTTTTAAAAAAAATAACAAAACACCATGCCAGTATTGCAGGGTTTATTGGGCACAACGCCTATCCAAAAAATAAAAACTGATCAAAAAGTCGTTTAACTGTACCCGTAGAAACTACAGCTCACCCTGCAAAAAAAACAAGCCCTCTTACAGGCCCATCAATGGAAAAATAAAATTATGAGGCTGAGAAAGCAACAATATTTAAAAAATAGTTTGTTTTTAAAAGTCATAAACATTTCAATAGGCGAGACAACTAATAAAAAAAGTGGTTTCTCCAAATTCAACATAAAATACCACTTTTATTCAACCCCCTGAACAAAATTCCTCATAAGAGCAGATATTTGCAAAGCAGGTGTTTGCTCAAACACACCTGATGCAACTAATCAAGGCTTCGTTAGCGTCTTTTTAGACGATTTTTTATCTCGTTTGAACGAGCAAGTGACATCACAGCCAGGTCGTTTGCTCTCATGCAGCAGTTTTTGTCAGGCAGATACATGGTTGGCTCATTCAAACAAAAATTGTTCAGTCTTTCCCATTTGCTGCATAAGTGACTGAGAAGGACTGAACAAGCGCTGTGTAAACCGAACGATAAGTGAGTGAGCCAACAGTGGTTTTTATGCCTGCATAAAATGAACTATGAACGAAAAGGGAATGATTACCGTTTGTGGTTGGCTCGTGTTTAGCCCGATGATTATCGTTCACGTTTGCTCGTTTTGAACAATAATTGTTACATCTAAAGGTGCTTTTAGACGGATCAGGTGTGCTTGAGATAAAACACATGAAGTACCTCGACTGGCTAGGGCTTTGTTGTCAGACGTTTGATTACACATTAGAAATATGGAAAGGAGTAAAGACAGGGGTCCAAAAGGTTAAGGCTAATTCACAGGGGTGTATGCAGGTTTGGGTCTGTGAATACGCAGGAGTGATACGAGTATTCGCCCATCCAATTCATTAATCTCGTTGCCCATATTTTACCCCTATCGCTACATCTGCTGCTTAGCATCGAGTGCTGCTATGTATATTACTGGTGTTCGGTTATTCCCATTTGTATTCTTTATAATGTAGCCTTACTATTACCAACATCTGATCTGCCATTCACTATCCCAAACTACCAGCTTGTTAAAGTCCAAAATACACCAAGCAATAATTAATATTATTTTAATTAATACAATTACATTTCTGAATGAAGCCAATTACACACCTGGTAAGCTTTTTTGATTTGACCAGCCGCCCATGTAGCAAACTTCACATTGTCCTTCTTCATTTTTGCGCTGGCTTTGGGATTAGATGCGATGTGGATTGATGACTAGAATGATATAAGAGGTGGAAAGGTAAGAACACAAAAATGGGTTTGGAGTTTCTGATTTTCCCGAATGCTCATAAGGACAGATTAGAATCCATCCAATCTCTTAATCTTCCAGTGTTAATTTGTGCCAGCAGCATGGACTCTAAAACCCCCTGTATGTGGGACGATCGCTCCTGTGCTCGGTGAATGGAGGCGGAGAGGGTTGGGAATCATTCACAGTAAACAGGTAGCCGTTCATAGACGAATGACTGCCTGTTTACACAGAGCGATGCAGCGGCAGACCACAGCTGATTTTTAGGTTTGCATGAAAGATGCAATCAGCGACTTATAGCGGATTGGTCTTTTACGGCATGCGTTCACACTGCACAAACTGCTATCGAACGAGCGATTTGCACTATAATCGTGCTGTGTAAAAGGGGCTTAGGTGTTTCCTGGGCCGGTGTTCACATCGCTCATAATTCACAGTATACAAGAAGGTGTAATCACACAAGGCCAGGAATTTGTAACAATAACTGAAATTAGCTAAATTGCTGTAAAATAAAACAAAGTAAATAAATCTCGAACTCTGAATTGGGATGGGGGACATTCTTATAAATCCGGATTCTTGGGAATGGCCAACATTTCACATTCAAATCATCTTTAAGATGTTTGATCCTAAACCGGTTACCCATGAATCATTTTCAGACCCAACCTCCTGAAAGACTGTTAAAGGGAACCAAGTTATGGTGCTTACAGGCAGGGGCTGGGAACTCCGGGATGTACTTTTTATACTACCCCATCTCCCTGCTCCCACTTGTCACCAGTGAAAGTGGGCGCTCGGTCTGTCCGTGTGTGCACAATGACAGAAGAAAAGAGTCACTCTGTGAGAGCAGGCGCCAACTTCCTCGGATGACAACGTGGAAACAAGGAGCCGGGTAAGTATAAAAAGCGCACCCTTGTTCAATCAAAATGAAGGAAAATCCAGGATTTACTAATATTGCAGAAAAATAATTATTAAAATCTTCACCAGATTTCAGGATTGCTTAAAAGGGTTTTCCAGTAGTAAACTACTGATGGCTTATCCTCAGCATAGGTCACCGTTAACAGATTGGCGGGGAGAGGGGGCTTGACACCCAGGACCCCTGTTGATCAGCTGTTTGCTGGGCTGATGCATTTGTGTACTGAGCTGATTTATGCAGGAAGCAGACAGCTCAATTCTTACGGTAGTGGCCAGACTTGTTTTGCAGGCTAAGTTCCCACTGAAATGAATGGGAGCTTTGCCTGCAATACCAAGCCTCGCCACTGTAGTAAGAATGGAGCTGACTATTTCCTGCAAAAACTGGCTCAGTACACAAGCACGCTGACCCAATAATCACCTAATTGGCGAGGGTCCTAGGCAATAGATCCTTTCCAATCTACTACTGATGGTCTGTCCTGAGGATAAGCCATCAGTAGTTTACAACTGGACAACTCCTTTAAGTAAACATCTTTCGGATATGGAAGAACAGCAAATAAAAGCCAATGTAGACGCCCACTGGCTATGATATGTATAGCTAGGCTAGTGCCCAAACATATTCAGGCATTAAATACCGAGCTCCACTCCAAAAGACCTTTTTCATTACTAGTCAGCACTCCCTGATGACAATGTCAAGAACTCTGCCATAATTCCACCCATATCGGATGATTCGCCTTTTGCCATTAAGGACAACATGCAACAGTTTTTCGGCAAAGTTATAAAAAATGTGGATCGTTATATGCGATTATGAATTGTGTCATTGGCGGTAAATGATAATTGGAAAGGCACAATAATGAGTTCTCCAGGACACTATAAAAATAGTTCCAGAATAAATACTGCAAACTCTGTCATGATTTGGACCCACAGTGCCGCTCTTAGGGGGTCACGTGGGGGAGGAGAACATATATAGGACCCTATGCATACTTCATTCACATGCTGAACTATGTAGTTGCAGTGACCCTAATCCAGAGATCTTCTCCAAGGGAATACTTCCCTACATATAACTCAAAGCTCATAGAGCTACAAACAATTCATAAGTGCATCCAAATAACTTACTATATAAAGTCCAAATAACGCTCTCATATTGTGGTTGTTCAGCTTCAGAGACTGGGAAAAATATTTTCTAGCCAGTTCAAGGTTTTCAAGTCCACCTTGAGTGTATTTCACCTGCAAATAAGTGTAAACGATACTACGAGTGATAACATAAATGAAACATACATGCATACACAATAAGAGATGCAAATAAGCAATAGAGTTACTAAAAGAATGTAATAAGTAACAATAAGATTTGAGAGTTTTTCAAGTTTCATGTGAAATTCTGGAAATTCGGTGCCATATGCAGCAATAGGCCGGCTGCCTGCCGACTCCGCAGTGATACATGCAGCGTTTAGCGCTGACGATTGTGTGAGCAATCTGTTATATTACTCTATAGGCTGGGGCCACATGGTGACTTTGCCTTTGACACACATCGCACAAAGATCACGGTATTGCCCTGCTATATTTACAACCTACACTACGACTCAGCGCAATCTGACAATCATCCAAACCCGGATTTCTTGTGATTGTCAGGACGCAGTCACAAAGCAATCTAATTGAATTATATCAGGCTGTAATGTAGCAAAGCATAAACTGCAATGTGTTGCAGGTCAAAATCCATCATGGGCAAACTTGCAGTTAAGCCCTACCCTTAAAGGGAACCTGTCAGCTCCCTTAAGGTGAAGTAAGATTTGCAAAACCACTAAACCGATCAGTGTAAACGACAGACTGCTGAAGTCAATATGCTGGGGACAAGCACACGGATTCCAGCGGTCCGGCACTTATACTGATTAGTTTAGTGGTTTTGCAAAAAAGAGGATTTTTGTACTCACTGTAAAATCCCTTTCCCGTCTTGTCATTGGGGGACACAGCAAAGACCGTGGGATGTTCCAAAGCAGTCCCCGAGTGTGGAAAAACATAACAAAAAAAACACACACATGCGGTCAGATTACAGCTGCCTGCAACACCTTCCGACCCAGCGAGGCGTCGGCCAATGTGAGCGTATGTACTCGGTAGAACTTAGAGAATGTATGCAGCGAAGACCAAGTAGCCGCCCTACATACCTGTGAGGCAGAAGCACCGTTGTGAACTGCCCACGAGCCCCCACTGCCATAGTGGAGTGGGCTGTTACCCTAAATGGAGGAGGCCTACCCTTTGCCCGGTATGCCTCCAATACCGCCAAATGAACCCAACGAGAGATGGTCCCCTTAGAGGCCACGAGACTTCGCCTCGGACCCTCAGGAACTACAAACAAGGAATCACAACGTCTAAATGATGCTGTTAACTCTAGATAGAGCCTTAGCGCGCGAACCAGATCTAGAATATGCAATGCCTGCTCCCTCGGGTGGACCGCTGCCGGGCAGAAAGAGGGCAGAACAATATCCTCATTAATATGAAAAGCCGTCACCGCCTTGGGAAAGAAAGAGGGCACTGGACGCAAGACCACCTTATCCGCGTGGAAAACCGTGAAGGGAGGCCTGGCCAAGAGCACAGCTATCTCGGACACCCTCCGAATCGAGGTAACTGCAACCAGGAAGGCAACCTTCCAGGACAGCATCCTCCACGGTACCTCCCCCAATGGTTTGAACGGATGAGCCTGAAGGGCGTCCAGGACCAAATTTAGATCCCAGGGCGGCACCGGACCTGGATGCTAAGGGCCTGCTGAAAAAGAATGGACAAGGCAGAAACCTGGCCCTTGAGGGAGCTAAGACTGAGCCCCATTTCAAGCCCGTCCTGGAGGAAGGAAAGAAGACGGGACACAGAAAAACGCATGGGATGAAATCCCCCTTTTCACATCACAGGAAAAAAACTCTGCATACGTGATGGTACACCCTCGACGAAGGTGGTTTCCTTGCCTTAATCATTGTCTGGACCACCGAGTTTGAGAAACCGCAAGCCCTCAGGACCACGGCCTCAACAGTCATGCCGTCAAATGTAGTGTGGACAAACTCGGGTGGTAAAGGGGACCCTGTGAGAGAAGATCTTCCTGTAGAGCAAGTCGCCATGGCACGTCGGCTAGTAGGTCGAAAAGCTCTGCGTACCACGCCCGCCGCGGCCAGTCCGGAGCTATAAGAATAAACGGCATACCTTCTCTTCAGATTCTCCATAGCAAGCGAGGAATCAGGGGAACCAGGGAAATGCAAAAGGGAAGGACACCCCCGACCATGGGGCTGTCAGGGCATCCACTGCCCGGGCCCAGGGGTCCCTTGATACGGCCATGAAGACACAATGCTTCCGATTGAGACAGGAAACCATCAGATCTATGTCCGGCTGACCCCATTTCCGGCAGACTGCCTAAAAAATCTCAGGATGTAGTCCCCATTCCCCCGGATCCACTGAATCCCTGCTGAGGAAATCGGCTATCCAGTTCTCTACTTCTGGAATAAAAATGGGCGATAACGCCTGGAAATGATCTTCTGCCCATGAAAGAACCCCTTCTACCTCCGCCTAGAAAGAACCCCTTCTACCCTTCTGCTGTGGGTCCCGCCTAGGTGAATTATATAGGCGACAGCGGTCGCGTTGTCCGACTGGATCTTTACTGAACAACCCGACAGCTCAGGTGCAAAAAACTGCAGTGTCTTGACAACAGCCCGCACTTCCAACACATTGATCGGAAGGCGATACTCTTGGTTGATCCAGGTTCCCTGCGCCACCCAGCTCCTCAGCATGCCCCCCCACCCCCCACCCAGTCAGACTGGCATCCGTCGTGAGCACCTGCCACTGCAGGGGCAGAAAAGACCTGCCCCGTTGTATTCTCGGGGAGTCCAATCACTAATGGAGAGAATGCTGCGTCCTTGGCAGAATCAGAATCCCGCGATCGAGGGAGGCCACCGAGCTTGTCCCATCATGACAGAATGGACCACTGCAGGGGGCGGGCATGAAACTGTGGAAACGGAATCGCCTTGAAGGTTGACACAATGAGACCCCAAACCTTTATCCATTGTCAGATAGTCATCAGATGCCGAGACGTAAGGAGCACACCTGCTCCTGCAGATACCAACACTTCTCCGAGGGGAGACACACTCTGCCCTGGCAGGTGTCAAAAACCATCCCGAGAAACTCCATGCACTGGGATGATCCGAGCGAGGATTTTTGGCAGTTGATGACCCACCCGAATCTGGATAGGGTGTCCATCCTAATCTGCAAGTTTTCCAGGTTGCCCTGGCAAGAGGGGTCCTTGATCATGATCTGCTGCTGTTGCCGCTGCTACTGCTGACCCCAAGATTATATGAGAGAGAGAGCAGGAAAAAGACGCCAGTCATCCCTTATATCTTGCGCCTTCCACGGGGGAACCGAGGCCCAGGACAAGCGTCACTGCCGGGGCGTGACCGATGACGACACCGCTAGACACGCGCCTGTTCTCGGACACCGCTGGGTACCAGAGAAGCCTGCTATGGAGTCCCCAAGAAGAGCGTCTGCGCGAGGTGCCTCCCTCCGACGTCACCCAACAGGGCGGAGCCCCCCCTCACCCGAAAATGTGCCAGGAAAAGACATGCTGCCGTGGCCCCCAAAGTGCATCCCTGCTACCTGAGAGTACCCCAGGTAACCCCTCACCCCCCAGTGACTCAAACAGAAGGGAACCAATGGGAGGGAAGGTGGGGTGCAGTGAAGAAGCCAGAGCAGAGGGAAAAGGAGAGGAGAGCCCCTAATACTTACCATCCTGATGGTCCTGGAGAACTTTAGAGTCCTACAGCCAGCCATCACCTCTAGCAGAGCGCTCACCCCACCAATCACCTGCCCTGTGCGCAAGGGGGTTACGGACCGCACAAAACGGGGAACTCTATGGCTGGCGGGACACACGCGGAAGTACCCGGGTGGTCCTCCTTTTTCTGTTGGCTGGGCAGACAACAGAAGAATCACTCAACTTCTGTTCGCCCTCCTCGGTTGGGTTAAGACAGAGTTAAACCTCCCAGTTAGCACTGGCCCATCTGGAAAATCCTTTCAGCCCTTTGCAGGCGAGACCGTCCTCCCCCTACGGACACTAAACTGAATACTGATCAGCTGGGTGTCGGCAGGAGGGATATAGTCAGCGGGAGGGGCTAACACTTTTTTTTGCTTAGTGTCGCCTCCTAGTGGCAGTAGCTATATCCCACAGTCTTTGCTGTGTCCCACAATGACACGAGCGAGAAATCTTACTTTTGAAACTCTGCAGGACTGGACTGGACTGGAAAGGAGTCCAATGAAGCTTGTGTGTATTCATATATGCGCATGCCGCACCCTCCAGATGCTGATTGGCAGGTCCTTCTGTGTTACAGTACATCCCGAGGAACCTTTCAATCAGCACCTAGAGGGAGGAGAAGGAGGGCGCATACATATTAATAGTATATGAAAAAGTAATGGCCCGTTTACACGTAACGATAATCAGTCAAAATTAATTCAAACGAACAAATTTGAATGATAATTGTTCAGTGTAAATTGCGAAAAAAATTGATTACTATTTGTTCGCGGCTTTTTATCGCTGACTGAAACAATCACTGGGTCGCTGCCTTCTCGTTGCATGTAAACGCTCACTGCTTCACATAGGAAGTGAAGCACTGAGTGAGAAGCTAGCGATGTCTTTTAGTCTAAACACTCTGCACGCGCGCCGATGACCTTAGCGGTAACATCAGTGCTCATGCGGTCATTTAAACGACTGTCGTGTAAAAGGGCCATAAGACTTACTATACCGGTCAGTATAAGTGATAGACTGCCAAAATCAGCATGTCTGTCACCAAACCCTCCTGCCCGCAGTTCGGCCAGCTTATGGGCCTGGCAGGTTCCCTTTAAACACAACACATTGAATAAAGCAGGCTACTTACCTCAGCAAACTGCTGGTAGTAGAAGTGGTTGTGCGGGTTTGTCAGTATGAGTTCCTCCAGACAAAAGGCTGCTTTTGCATAGCTGAAGGAGGAAAACAAAGTTCTAGATTAAGATCTGTCTTACACAAAACAATGTTCTAGATCACAAAGAAAACACATTTACCCGGACGTGTGGCTTTCTTCTTTCCCTACAATGGAAAAAGTTGTGGCGAGGTTTCCCTTTCCGTAGGGAAATAACGGAGTTGTGTGCGAGTTATGCTCATGACCTGATTTTACTGCGACTCACAGGTGACAATATGTCATATCATGACTTCATCAGTCTCACACAATCTGCAACTATACACCTGAAGTTAAAAAACTATTTATCCCCTCCTGCCAAACACTTCCTTCCCGTGTGTGTTAGCTGTCACTAGATTGCAAATGGCTGATGGGCACACACCAATATTCTGCCCCCCCCGACAAAACATCGGTGGTGATAAAATTACTATGACTATATGCTGATGGCAATTGCTCACTAGTATGATCATCATACATATGCCGCAATGTTTGCTTGTCGCAATTTAAAAATTGTAACACTAAATCTTGGCTAAGTGATTTTACATTTATGGGTTCCAAATCAATACTTTGTTGTTTGTTTATATAGTGAAGGTCACTTTGAGACCTCCATCTATTAACGCGTTGGACCCCATTTGGCCTTTAGACTCGCAGCAGTTCTTCGTGGCATAGACTCCATAAGGTGTGGAAATCGTTCTGCAGCAATGTGGACAGGAAGTTTCATTTAGTTGCCGCAGGTCAGCTGGAAGTACGGATGTGTTGTGATCAGCTGACAGGAAGGGGTCATCAATTCATGCTGCTTGCACCAGAATCTGCCCTCCCATCAGCACGGTACGTTTTTCCACTGCTCGGTGATACAAGTTTTGTGCTGTTTTGCCTACTGGAGTCTCTCCTTTCTATTTGGGCTCATTCGCACAGGCATATGCACTCTCCATATGGCATGCATATTTTTTATCTATGTAATACAGACTACTGGATCCCTACTGATTTGCATTGGAGTATTCAGATTTGCATTGTTTACGTATCTGAAAAGAAAAATTGCAGCATGACCGATTTTTGTCAATATTACGAACCAAAATAGCCTATTGAAATCAATGAGATTGCGCAAATATGCAGTGAATACACACGATACGGGCATATTCACTGCGTATCTGCGAGTTAAATCAATGGGGCTTTCTTGCGTTTTTTAATTTGCAAGCATAAATACGCAGTGATCATATTTATGCACACAAAAAAAGAAAAGAAAAAAGGTGAAAATATAGATTGGACATGCCCAGTTTGGGTCCATGAATACACTGCATATTCATGGACCACAACCAAGTACACCCGTGTGAATGAGTCCTTTTTTCCTAAACAGCCATGATGTTGAAACTGGTCGCCTGCTGTTACATTCCTGCTAAGGAAAGAGGAGTTGTGAGTTTGGACACGTCAGTTGAAGCAACAGCTTTGTATTTGACTGCTCCTGACTCTGCTCCGCCTGTTTGTCCAAATGATTCCTGACATCCTCCTCTGACCCCTTTCAGGGAGGAGTTGCTTCCATCTATAGGATCCCCTCTTGCTGGATGGCTTTCCTCGATCACACATTCTCTGGATACTCTCCACACCGCTGCACAAGAAAACCCCATTAGGTTGGCAGCGAGATCCTGAACCCTCTAGTCTAGCACCGATGACCAGGCCTCCTTGGTAGTCACTCAGATCGTTGGATTTTCTCATTCTAATGTGGATTCACACGGAAAACTGGACAGTCCTGTGATTTTCTGCTGTACTCCGGGGTCAAGGGTCTGATTTCCATACAGGGAAGTGTCAATCATGACAGATTTGAGGTCTCTAATCAAGTGGCCAATCAGCATATTTAAAGGAATTAATGTGGGTTTAAGAAAAATAATTAAATTAATGGGGGAAAAAGTAAATTAAGAAAAATTAAAAAAACAAAAACACTCTCCACACCTGAAATCCCCACTGCACAACATATGAAGGAAGAAGAGAGTGCAATATGGGGTTTAGACTAATGAAAAGACATGTGCTTGTCTTCAGAGGGTGGACAGAATGCATGCGGCGATCCTGGAATAAGTGCACTAAGCTGCCGGCTAATCCCCTCATGTCAGTATTTCCTCCTGTCAATACAGCTATAAAAGCCCAACAAAAACATTACATGGCCAATAAGCAGGTTGGGATCACAGAGAGAATGCCCCATTGTCCCGGCCTCCATACCTTGGCAACTAAGCCTTGTCTTAAATATAAAGACTTTTGTCTGAGGAAGGAAATGGATTCCTTGTATTAAGAGGAATGAATCTCATGTACAAATATGCACATGGGAAAAGGAAATTATATACGTGTACGCATTTGTTATTAACGGTGCAAATCGATTACAGAGTGGAGTCACATTAGTATGACCACCAGCTAATACTCAGAGTAACCGCCGTGTGCCGCAGCAGCGAGTCGGGCCTGGAGTGACCTAAGGTGCAGGTAGGTGGTCTCTGGTATCTGGAGCCATGCTGACTGCATTCCACAGTTGCTGGAGGGTGCGTGGGGGAGGATCCGTAGAGCGAACACGATGATCAAGGTGGTCCCACAGATGCTCAATTGGGTTCAAGTCAAGGAGGAAAAGAGGCCAGGAAAGTACTTGGAAGTCGTGGTCGTGGTCCTAGCCATTGTCAGACATTTTTACCTGGATGACATGTCGCATTGTCTTGCTAGAAGATCCCAGGGAAGACCATCAGCATGTATGGGTGACATGATCTACAAGAATGGATTCATAACCAATTGGTTCAGAGTGCCTTTCACATGGATGAGCGGGCCAGGGTGTGCCAAGAAAACCTCCCCAGACCATAACGTTGCCGCCACCGGCTTGTGTTGTTCCAGCGATGGTTGTAGGGGGTTTGTTTTCTCATGTTTTTTGTCTGACACACCAACGTCCATCCATTCAATGAAGCACAAAGCGTGACTCCTAAGAGAAGGCAACCCTTTACCAATCAGCGGTGATCCAAAACCGATACTGCTGTACAAACTGAAGCCTTCTCTTCTGATGCAGCTTTGCTAGCTTACATGCAGTGACCATCCGTCTGCTGCGGAGCCCCGTATGCTGTAGGGTTCACTGAACTGTTTTAGACACATTGGGTAGCCCCCTGGGTCATTTTCATGGTGATCTGCTATACTGTAGTGTATCGGTCGGCCTTCGCGCACCTCCATGGCCAAATGGGGAAAAGTGATATGGAAAAGGATCTAGGGGTATTAGTGGATAATAGACTAAACTGGAGTAACCAATGCCAGTCAGCTGCTGCAAAGGCAAATAAAGTCTTGGGGTGCATTAAAAGAGGTATAGGGGCGAAGGACGAGAACATTATCCTTCCATTATATAAGGCACTTGTCAGGCCTCACATGGAATACTGCGTACAATTCTGGACACCGGTGCTCAGGAAAGATGTCACAGTGCTTGAAGGGGTTCAAAGAAGGGCAACTAAACTAATACATGGAATGACGGGACTGGAATACCCAGAGAGGCTATCCAAATTGGGACTATTTACTCTAGAAAAAAGAAGGTTAAGAGGCGACCAAATAACCATGTATAAGTACATGAGGGGACAACACATGGATCTCTCCCGTGATCTGTTTACACCCAGGACCACAAAGGTAACAAGAGGACATCCGCTACGATTAGAGGAAAGTAGGTTTCATCACCAACATAGAAAGGGGTTCTTTACTGTAAGAGCAGTTAGACTGTGGAACTCTCTACCGGAGGAAGTGGTGATGGCAAAATCGATAGAGGAGTTTAAAAGGGGACTTGATGTCTTTCTGGAGAAGAAGTATATTACAGGATATAAATATTAGGATAAGTGTCAATCCTGGTATACAGGCAGGTAGGAACTATTAGGGGTTGATCCAGGGAACAGTCTGATTGCCATTAGGGAGTCGGGAAGGAATTTTTCCCCCAAAAGGGCTAATTGGCTTCTGGCCTTGGGGTTTTTTGCCTTCCTCTGGATCAACACAGTAGGATAGACAGGCTGGACTAGATGGACAATGTCTTCATTCGGCCTTACATACTATGTTACTATGTTACTATGTTCACCTCTCACATCAATGGCACATGGTTGTTCACAGTTTCCATGTCGGTTATGCCAATGGTGCTAATTGTCCATTCATGATACACTTTCATTGCAGCAGCACACAAACAGTTCACAAACTGCGCTGTTTGAGTAATACCGTCACCCTCGACCCGAAAGCCAATAATCATCCCTTTTTGCTAATCTAATAAATTGCCCCTTTTATGCCTGTGAACAGACGGCCTATCACACACCTTATATACCCACCAAGCCAACCCGCGACATGTCACTTCCTTCATTGGCTACGTGCTGCCGACATCAAAAATAGGAGGTGGTCATAATAAAGGGACTCGACTTTGTACTTGTATTTACACATTTTCTTACCATTAACCCCTTCCTGCTGCAGGGCGTAAGTTTACGTCCTGGCAGCAGGGTACTTCCCGCAACAGGGCGTAAACTTACGTCTTGAGGATAGCACGGGATCACATAAGATCCCACGCTATCCCGCAGCGGGAGTCGGCTGTCAGTCACAGCCGGCGTCCCGCTGCAACGGCGGGGGGGCATCGGAGATGCGCCCCCCCCCCCCCCCCCCCCGCTGTTACCAGTCCTGTGTTACCAGTGCCTGAGATCGCTTTATAAGCGATAAGGCATGGCAGAGCAGTAGCTCTGCCATGCCTTATGACAGCGATCATCAGGGCAGTGGTCAAAGTCCCCCAGGGGGAGACAAATGTTGTAAAAGAAAACAAAGATTAAAAAAATGAATTTAAAAAAAAGTAAAAAAAAAGAGTAAAAAAAACATTTTTTATGCTTTTTCACAGATTAGCATAAAAAAAGGTAAAAAAAAAATAAAACCCCACATATTTGGTATTGTCGCGTCCGTAAAAATGCTAATTTTTAGCATTTTGCCTCACTAAAAACGCAATAAAAGTGATCAACAAATCCATATGTACCCCAAAATGGTACCAGTAAAAACTACAGCTCATCTTGCAAAAAATAAGCCCTCACAGAGCTCCGTATATCAAAAAATAAAAAAGTTACAGGACTTTCAATGCAGCGATTTAGAAAAGAAAAAAAGATTTCCAAAAAAAGGGTTTTTATTGCAGAAAAGTGGGAAAACCTAAAAAAATGTAAGAATTTTGATATCGTTGTAACCGTACCGGTCCGCAGAAAAAATGGATTGTGTCATTTATGCTGCATGATTAACGCTGTAAAAAAAAAAAAAATCTATGGCAGAATTGATGCGTTTTCTCTCCCTGCTATCATTAAAAAAAAAAAAAAAAGTTTTACAATATAGTTAATGTACCCAAAAATGACGCAGATAAAAACTACAGTTCACCATGCAAAAAACAAGCCTTCATACGGCCGCGTCGACGGAAAAATAAAAAAGTTATGGCTTTTGATAAACGGAGAAGAAAATCCGCCAAAAATTGTTGCGTTCTTAAGCCCAAAATAGGCTATGTCATGAAGGGGTTAAAGGATTGCATGACATTTAGAAAATATGGCTGAAGTTTTCCAAAAACAGCACCACATCTGGTCACAGGCTGTTTGTGGTATTGCAGCTCAGCCTCATTCCAGTGAATACTGCAATACCAGCCACAGCCCATGACCAGGTGTGGCGCTGTTTCTGGAAGAGAGGAGCCAGGTTTTTCTGACCCCCATATAACCCATTTGAGGATACATTCATACAAAGTGTAAACGGGGATTTTCCACTGTGGCAATGTAATGGGGTGTTCACTTCCAAAGTTCTCACTGTATAATTATCTGTGTGTAATGTCACTTATAGCACACTTATTCGTGGGTGGTCCGGGGGACCAGTAAACAAAAGGGAGAGCAGTAAAACACGGAGGTGCTAGATAATTCACGGTGTTCATAGCACTAACCATGCAGATGAGAGTTTTATAATTCCACACGGTGTACAAAACATCCATGCAGAATCTGCTGCAGAATTGACATGCGGTGCAGATTTTAAAATTTAACCCTTTCAATCGGCAGGATGAACTCCTCGGGTAATTCAGGCAAAAATCTGGGACAAGCATGAGATATATGCAGACTGTGTGCTGGATTCATTGTGGATTTTGGAATTCCAGCAAAATCTCTGGTGGAATTTCCGGCACGTGTGGCTGCGATCTGCAGAACTGTTCTGATTAAAGGAAAGAACTTATACTTTGTACAATGAAATCAACACGAGCCGTGCCTGCGATTACAAGCGCCGGCCACATCACAGGGGTCGGAGCACAAACTTCCACTCCGACCCCTGTGTCAGCGGGTGCACAATCAGCTGATCGGTCGGGGTCCCAAGCGACAGACCCGAGTCTATCAACTATTGATGACCTATCCTGAGGATAGGTCGTCAGTAGTATTCTACCTGGAAAACCCCTTTAGGCTGGGTTCACACAGGGCAGATTTGCTGCGGAAATTCCATCCGGAACTTCGCTGCAGCAAATCCACCTGCAGCCACTAATCCCGGGATTAGCCAGCCATGTGGACGAGATTTGTCAAAAATCACATCCACACTAGGTGGCGAATCAGTCGCGGCAAAGCTGGCGCTGCGGCGCGGATTTCCCGACTGCAGCATGTCAATTTTTTTCCCATTGCGGCCACTCTCTCCTCTATGGGAGCACCGGCCACAAAGGAAAAGCATGCAGCCAAGCCACTCCAAAACCCGCGGCTAAGTGCTGCGGATTTTGAAGCAACGCTTTGCCGGTGGAAATCTCACGTTTTTTTGCCAGGATTCTGCCCTAAGGGCCCCTGGAGATGTCTGCAGGTAGCCTTAAAGTGGTTATCCCAAGATTGATTTCTAGCACCTTTTCACAGATGGGTAGAGGCGAGACCCCTCTGATTACACTTATCACTTATGCCCAGGTTAGACGGAACGAATATCGTTCAGTTTAAATATGAGCCAGCAAATGAACGCCAAGTGAAAATCATGAGTTTCTCGCTTGTCGCGCAGTTTCAGCCGGCATAAAAACCAGTGCCGGCCCGTGCTGTTTAAACCCTGCCAGTTCAGGTTTTCACATAGGAATGTAAAACCCTCTGTGTGATAAGTTCCCGAGGACTACACGATTCTCAACTACAATCATGCAGTCCAAATAGACTGCCCAAGCACGAACAAGCTGGTGATCACGTCACCAGCTTGTTCCGTTGGGGCAAACAATAATCGTGAGATTCTGGGCCTGTGGGAAAAGGGCCCTTACCCTATGGATAGGCGATTTGAGAAATCCCCCTTTAAGTGACTTTACATTCCCGTATAACCACCTTCACAGTCCTCTACGTACAAGAAATGTGTTCAGCGACTTACTCAAGTTCATTGATATAAAGCTCCGCCAGTTCGTGCCAAGCTTCTTGGTCACCTACAAATCTGCAACAAGAAGGTCAAACGCTTGAGAAATATGGGAAGGGTGGGAAAGAAGGCTTGGAAAAAAAGAAAAAGGTGCTAAATCAAATGCAAATTCCATTTTAATTAAAAAAAATATATATAACAGAAGTGCAAAACAAAATCCCCTTGTAAAACACTCACTGTTCCAGATACTCATTCAGCTCTCGAATTGCTTCTGCGTTTCTCCCCTGGGCTTTGCGAATGGCAATCTTCCTCTTTCTTGTCGCCTATAGGTTGACATTAAGAAAGGATTAGGCTCTGGGTAAAGAAGGCAATTTAACTGTGCAAATTATTATCTCAATGCCAGAGGAATTCCAGTGTTTGGCCGGAGTATATAAACACACGCTATGCTGATCCACTGACACAATGCAGGACTCATCCAGCGATCACATTACGTATGCCCGCCTATTGATACGAAGACTATGCATCACTTCATCCACAGAAGGCTCCCGTCAGAATGTAGTAATTACAAAGCAGCGGGGAAGGCTAATCCTGCGCTCCCATTCAGGATTGTATCTCTCCTTCCTGTCACTGCAATAATCTCTGCAGGGGGAGGATAAAGGTCTTACTGGCCCCCGAATACAATTTAAGGGGCTTGTAATAGCTCTAAGCCAAGGATGGACACAATACCGGAGGACGTTAGGAGCCAGATGACCCTTTCACTGGCCCAGCGACGAGGTTGTTAGACAAAAACCCCAAAAAGTTAAGATGCCCAAAGAAAAAGGTCCAGATGCATGTTGGCTTATGTGGGATTTCTCCAGCATTGCTTTATGTGTACACATTAATAGAAGAGCTGTCACAGATTTCCTAGGTTCCAGGAGAATAACTAGTTTTCGACTCCTTTGTGGAAGGGATGCGCAGAGCATATGTGCAACAGCTGCACAGGGGCCCAGTAGGTAAGGGGGACCACCGCCTCCTTAAAAGCAGCTTCCTACTGCCTATCAGTTTACATTGTAATCAACATTATTCAACACTCACTGCAACTTAAGTTTAGTTGCCAAATTTACAAACTTTTAGGTGTTTGCAAAAACACAAACAAGAAGAATTAAGACTGCTTTCACATCATAGGCCCAATGTCCACAGGCGGATCGGATTCTGCATGTGGAAGCCCGCAGAGGAATCTGACTCTGCCCATGGCGAAGACACTGCTTACCCATCCGGGTCTTCTATTTTCTTTACTGCGTATGTGTGATGAAGCGGCATCCTATGCGCCGACGCACACGTGCTGTGGAGTTCTTTTTTAAACTCCTGCTTTCCAGCGGATTCCGTGGCTTGTCCGAAATTCAATTACGGACGGGCTGCTTCTATTGGCTTCAATGGAAACTGTCCATGCAGGAACCGCAGTGAAATGGAGCATGCTGCGATTTGTTTTCAGACCAAAAGATCCACAAAACAAAACTGTATGCTGTAATTCACGTGCGGACTCCTATGCTTCCCTATGGGCAGCTTAGTTTGCAGATCTTCCGTGCGGACTCCTATGCTTCCCTATGGGCAGCTTGATTTGCAGATCTTCCGTGTGGACTCCACAAATCAGATCTGCCTTTGACATTGGGCCTACGTAGGGGCTCAGTTTATGGTTTTTGTCTCTGCTCCATTTTTGGTGGGGTGAAAAAAAAAAAACAGATCAATTTTTTCCCCCACTGATTTCAATAGATTTCAAAAACTGGATAGCAAATGGAAAGGCTTCAGTTTGCTTCTGTTACATTAGGTGTATGGAAGCTTTCAATAACACATCTATAAGGCCTTCCTCAGCTGTCGTAAGCAGCCAAGAATGAGCAAACATTACCGAGGGGGGTCTCGGCAACGGACACCCACAGATCAATACTTATGACATGTCTCTATAACATGTCAAAAGTTTTCTGAAAGTGCAAGTAGAAGAGATATATAAAAAGACACTGAATGTTCCTAGAGATACAGCTGGAAGTCGTTCACAAGTTTAAAGTTAAAGGGGTTTCCTGGGACATTGAAAAAAAATATAGGGGCTTGAAATGGTGTAAAATGAAGAAAAACTGAATACTTCCCTATTCCAGCAATTCTACGTCCAGCACTGCAGCCCCGATATCCGCCACATGTTGGCGCTGCACAAGTAATTGCTCAGCCACTCACAGGCTTCAGGGACCATGAAAGAATCAACTTTTTTTCCCCCCTTACACATTTTTAAGCCCCATTTTTAAGCCCTTTAAAAAAAGAACACTGGCTTCACTACCTGGACGTGGCAGAAAGAGGAAGCTATCACCGCTGCCACCACAGGAGGCAGAAGGTCAAAAGCCCTGACATGACTGCCAAACACCGGCAGCGCGATTTGATGGCAGCAGGCACTAAGGTTTGTGTTTGCACATAAAGGCACATACTAAAACAATGAAGGTCTTCACACCTGAACTCCAAGATGTCCACCTCTATTGACCAAAAAGTACAAGAACAGTCATCTCTGGAATACGCCCAGAACCGTATAAATAAGCCACAGACCCTTGGGATTCTGTTCTGTGAAGCAATGAACAAAACTGGAACTCTTTGGGCCTCTGGATCAGCGTTCTGTCTGGAGGATGAAGGATGCCTACGCTGGATAGAACCCCCTGCCTACAGTAAAGCATGGCAGATGCTCTGGGGATGCTTTACTCCTTTTGGTACTGGAAACCCGCAGCGTGGAGGACAAGATGGATTTAATCAGGTATCAGGAAATCCTTGGAGAAAACCTCATGTCTTCTGTGAGGAAGCTGAAGCTTGGCATCATTGGACCTTCCAAAGATCTTAAGCAGACCTCAAAGTCCAACAAGCAATACAGTATAAAATACAATAACTTCCGTGCTCCTTCGGTCCAAAAAATAGGGGTTACCTGATATAATATTAATATAGTAATATTATCTGTTTTTTACAGCCATATGCAACGCGTTTCAGCCCTGGTAGGCCTTTTTCTTTGTTTTTCTTCTCTCTGCCTTCCAAGAGCCATAATTGTTATATTTTTACATAGCGGTATGAGGACTTGTTTTTTGTGGGGCGAGTTGTATTTTCTAATAGTACTATTTAACGTACCGCATAATGAACAAAAAAGCTTTAAAAAAAATTTTAAGTGGGGAAAATTGAAAATAAAATACAATTGTGCCATTTTTGGGGTGTTCAGATCTTATAGCGCTCCAAGTACAGTAAAAACGACATATGACGTTTGTTCTATGGGTCAGTATGATCACGCTGATACAAAATGTATATAGTTTTTATTGAGTTTCTATTTTTAAAAAGTTAATAAAATTTTTTCTTTAACAAAAATTGCTTTCTGTCAGCATATTCTGAGACCCGATGATTGGGCTGTATGAGGGCTCATTTTTTTGCAGGGTTAAGTTTTGTTTTTATTGGTACCATTTTGGGGAAACCTGCATCTTTTTGATCACTTTCTATTCTAATTTTTGTGAGCTGGGATAACAAAAAAAAAACAAAACAAAACACAATTTTGGCATTCTGTACTTTCTTTTGTACGGCCTCCACTATGCAGGATAAGTATTGTGATATTTTAATAGTTTGGACTTACCCTGCAATACCAAATTGGTGGGGTTTCTAACTGTTTAGATTTTTTTATGGGAAAAACTAGAAACTAAATTAATTAAATCTTTATTTTTTTCATACATTTTACTTGACCTTGCAATTATTTGATCACTTGTACTACATACTGCAATACTACAGTATAGCAGTATATAGTAATTTTTGATGTTGCCAATTCTTGATGTTCAAGAATTGGGAGCACTGTAACTGCAGAAATCAACGGCCGTTGCGCAGCAGATTTGAGTCAGAATACGCACTGATCGGGCCAATTTGTTTCTATTGTGGATTTTGTCAACTGAATTTTCCCCTACAAAAAATCCGCAGCATTTCCGCTACGTGTGAACAAACCCTTAAACAGGGATTGCGCCGACTGAAAAATTGACTTTTTCAGAGAGCACAAAGCCAAGTAAATCAAGATGATCACAATGAGATCACATGACCTGCTTGAAGAGAAGAATGTTTTGGAATTCTCCGATAGAATGGAATAACTAGACAAGGTAATACTAGCCAAGTTATACATAGTGTGTGTGTGTGTGTGGGGGGGGGGGGGGGGGGGGGACTATTTACATAATTCACTGCAGTGGCCCTTTAAATCACCATGAGCTTCTGAAATACCAGGCACAATCTACGGACAAGGGGGCAGTGTTTCAGAGGAGAACAAAGCAAGCCCACCAAACAGGAGGTGTGGTGTTTAATGAAGTTTTCAGGCATAAATATTATTGATGACCTATCATCAGGATAAGTCATTAATAGTGATCGGCCGGGGACTGCCGCTCAGAACCCTGACTGATCAGCTGTGCGGGCGCATGCTGTCATCGCCAAAATAAGAGGTCAGAGTAAGCCTCCCACCGACCTCCGTGTAGTGGCCGGTGCTTGTAAGTGCAGGCACGGCTCTCATTGAAATCAGTGGGGGCCGAACCTGCAGTGACAAGCCCTGGCCACTACATGGGAGGTCGGCAGGAAAGCTTCCACTCTTACCTCTGTGTTATTGCGGCACCGACAGCAGGTGCCCGCTCAGCTGATCGATCAGGGTCCTGAGCGGCGGACCCCGGCCAATCAATTATTGATGACATATCCTGATGATAGGTCATCAATAGTATTTACCTGGAAAACCCCTTTAAGCTCTGCAGATAGCAATAAACGTGCAGCTGAGCGGCGCGGGGAACACAAGCCCGAGTGTAACTACATAGGGGTATAAATAGCCGGGAATGTCAATAGGCTAAACAAATTGGATTGGATCAGGTTTTCGTTTTTTGCAAGGCTACAGACATCTCGGCCATGTGGATTTAACTTACTAAAATACCATAGAGTACAAAGCCCTGCTCCACCGACGGGCTGCGCACGGAGCATTTAATTGGCTGTGCGGTTAAGTGATTTTTCCAGTAATGTATCAGGATCCTGGATGATTTACAGGGCTTGTCAGGCAGACTGGACCAGAATGTTTTGAGGACTGTCCAGTAACACATTATGTGGGATTGCTCTACCGCCGGCTCGCCAGAATCAGTGTTACCCGTGCCGTCTGGAGCTCAATAGTTAAGGAAACCTTGAGCCCATCATTTATCTTAATTTGATGCATAACACAGCAAACAAAGACGCATTTACCTGAAGAAACCGGAGCAGAAATACAGCTTTATCCTGACATCAAGGGGATTACACGTGCAGCAGAGACGAGTTTGTAGGGTGCAGCAAGGTTGAGTTTGGTCATGTGACATACCACATTTAATATCACAGTATGCTTGCTGTTGTAGCCTCCATTTACACGGAGTGATAAATCGTTCCCACGAGCGGAGGATGACAGAGTTCGCTCGTGCAGCCTGTTTATACAGGTAAATAAATCGTAATTTCGTTCAGAATCGTGTTCGCAAATCGCCGTTCACAATTATTGCCCTTATCAATCGCTCTTCACACGCAGCCATGTGCGAAAGAGCGAATGATTATTTTTATGGCTGCATAAAATGAACGGAAAACGAATAAATTCTTGTCTGGCGTTCAATTGTTGGCTGTGTTTACACTTCACGATTATTGCTAAAATTTGCACGATTGTTGCATGTAAAAGGGCCTTTATAGGGGACAGCAAAGGCGGCAATCAATCTTTACGCTACGAGGTATCGCAGTGCGCAAAAACAATGTGGTGTCAGATTCAGCTCAGCTATATCTCAGATGTAGCAATGCTGGATTAGTCACTTGGCGTAACATTAGCGAAGGCCGGCTTTACACAAGCGTAAGTGCATTTGCACTCGCCTGAGTGCAGCGTTTTTGCAGAATGAACACTGCTTTTTTTTGCACGCACATAGGTGTAGTTTACTGTACTCTTTGTGCCCAGCAAACAAAGGCGCAACGATTGAAAGAGTTCCAGATGTGTTCTTTTTCCAGTGGAATTACGCAGTGTTTCACGCATCTCCTTGCGGATTACGCTCCCCTCCCCCCCATTGAGTTCTATGGGGACCTTTGGTGCACAAATATGCAGAAAAATAGAGCATGTTCTATTTTTTTTTTTGCATGACGGAAATGCGCACAAAATACGGAATTGTGAATGAACCCATTGAAATCAATGAATTCTATTCTCTGTGTATCGCACACAAATATGCCCTTTGAAGCCGGCCGAAAGGTACAAAATTCCTACTGCCTGTAGCCACCACTAGGGGGAAGCGTAAGACCTCACTGAATCCTACTTGCACAGAAAATGACAGAATGCAGTGAGCCTCCCGCCAGTGGTGGAAGTGGAGCTCTGCATCAGAAAACTGGAGCTGTGGCCGATATACAGTGCTGTGCAAAAGTTTTAGGCAGGTGTGGAAAAATGCTGAAATTTATTATTATTATTTGTCAATTAACAAAATGTAAAGTTACTGAACAAAAGAGAAATCTAAATCAAATCAATATTTGCTGTGAGCGTTAGAGATGAGCTAATATACTCGTTTCGAGTAATTACTCGATCGAGCACCGCGATTTTTGAGTACTTCCGTACTCGGGTGAAAAGATTCAGGGGCCGCCGGGGGGAGGCGTGGCGGAGCGGGGGGTAGCAGCAGCGGGGAACAGGGGGGAGCCCTCTCTCTCTCCCTCTCCCCACTCCCCGCTGCAACGCCCCACTTACCCACGGCGCCCCCCGAATCTTTTCGCCCGAGTACGGAAGTACTCGAAAATCGCGGTGCGCGGGGGAAAAAGTGGCGTGGCCGAGTATTTTCGCTCATCTCTAGTGAGCGCCCTTTACCTTCAAAACAGCATCAATACGTCTAGGTGCACTTGCAAGATTGTGGTCAGGTGTATGATTAACCAATTATACCAAACAGGTGAGAATGAAGCAAAAATAGCTGTGTAGGAGGTTTAAGACTGGGTGAAGAAAAGCTAAACTTGTTACACAGGCGAGGTTGTGGAAAACAGTTTGATGTCATACACCATGGCAGGACTAAGCACAGCAGGAAGACACAAGGTAGTTATACGACATCAGTGAGGTCTCTTCAAGGCAAAGATTTCACAGCAGAATGGGGTTTCAAGATCTGATATTCAAGCTACTTTGAAAAAGCACAAAGTAATAGGCAATGTTGAGGACAGTAGACGTAGTGGTCGGCCAAGGATACTTAGTGCAGCACATGAAAGAAAAATCAGGCTTACTTCCCTTTGAAATCGGAAGATGTCCAGCAGTGCCATCAGCTCAGAACTGGCAAAAAACTGTTGGACCCGGGTACACCCATCTACTGTTCGGAGAAGTCTGGCCAAAAGTGATATATTTATGGAAGAATTGAGTCCAAAAATCCATACTTTCACCATAAAAACAAGCCCAAGTGAATCAACTATGCATGAAAACATTGGAACTGAAGTGTATAAAAATGGCAGCAAGTGTTCTAGACTGATGAGTCAAAATATCTGGCTGTAACAAAAAAGTTTGTTCGCCAAAGAACTGGAGAGCGGTACAATGCTGAGTGTCTGCAGGCAGCAGTGAAACATGGTGGAGAGCGGTACAATAATGAGTGTCCGCAGGCAGCAGTGAAACATGGTGGAGAGCGGTACAATAATGAGTGTCTGCAGGCAGCAGTGAAGCATGGTGGAGAGCGGTACAATGCTGAGTGTCTGCAGGCAGCAGTGAAACATGGTGGAGAGCGGTACAATAATGAGTGTCCGCAGGCAGCAGTGAAACATGGTGGAGAGCGGTACAATAATGAGTGTCCGCAGGCAGCAGTGAAACATGGTGGAGAGCGGTACAATAATGAGTGTCTGCAGGCAGCAGTGAAGCATGGATGAAAGCGGTAAAATGATGAGTGTCTGCAGGCAGCAGTGAAGCGCGGTGGAAGTTCCTCACAGGTTTGGGGCTGCATTTCAGAAAATGGAATTGGGGGTTTGGTCAGGATTAGAGATTAGCGAACACTGTCGGATAAAGCAGTTACTCAAGCGAGCATTGCTCTTCTCGAGTAACTGCTTACTGGTCCGAGCAGGCTCTGGGGGGGGGGGGGGGGGAGGCAGGGGTGAGCGGGGAGGAGAGATCTCTCTCACTCTCCCCCCCGCCGCGGCCCCGAGCCTGCTCGGACTAGTAAGCAGTTACTCTAGAAGAGCGATACTCGCTCGAGTAACTGCTTTATCCGAGCGTGCTTGCTCATCTATAGTCAGGATTAATGGTGTCCTCAGTGCTCATAAATACAGGCAGATACTTATCCATCATGCATTACCATCAGGGAGGCATCTGACTGGCTCCATATTTATTCTGCAGAAGCACAACAACCCCAAACATCCAGCCAATGTCATTAAGAACCACCTTCAGTGTAAATAAGAACAAGGAGTCCTGGAAGATATGATATGATCCCAGAGCCCTGATCTCACTATGATCCAGTCTGTCTGGGATTACCTGAAGAGATAGAAGGATTTGAATGAGCTAGATCCACAGAAGATCTGTGCTCAATTCTCCAAAATGTTTGGAACAACCTCCCTGCAGAGTTCCTTCAAAAACTGTATGCAAGTGTACCTGGAAGAACTGCTGCCGTTTTGAAGGCAAGGGCGGTCACACCAAATATTGATGTGGTGTAGATTTCTCTTTTGTTCATTCACTTTGCACTTTGTTAATAAAGTATTAACACTTCTATTTTTAAAGCATTTTTACTTTGCAGCATTTTTTGCAAAGTACTTTAGGTCTGGTAACAAAATGACTTTCACAGCTGCTGAAATCACATCTACACTGCTCAGTACTGCCGTATAATGCCCTTCATGCTGCTTGTTCTTATGAGAGTGTGCTATTCTGAGAGATAGCAAAGATACCCTGCTCTTCTAATGTGTGCAGTATGTATGGGAAATATCATAGCAGCTAGTCCATATATAGCCACCAGCTCAGAGAAAACTGAGAATTAAAGATAAAGTCTGCAGATGGAAAATGGTGATAAATCCAGATTAGAGGACATATAATGGCCAGATGTAGTGTTATTCCTCAAGTACTAGGGTTGAAAGGGATACAGTTTCTCCTTGTGTAGACCACTTGGTAGGCATGAGGTGGCTTAACCTTTTCCAATCCAATTTGTATTCTGGTTTTCCTAGGGGGCTTACTCTTTTTCTGCTGTTATACAACGGTGCTATCTGCTGGCTAAAGCCAGTACTGCATGAGGTGACACATTGGATAGGTTCCGACAGCAGAGAAGCTGGCAATATATAGTAAGAGAACCCCGAAGGATGTCTTCCAACGTCGGAGTTGTTCAGCCCTAAATGCTAATGTCTTTAGATGTCAGACAGTGGATTGGAAAGGGTTAAGAGGCCATGCAATTCTTTTGGGGAAATTTGGTATGGAAAAATAATGCTACAGCATCTCTGCAGCACCACCTGTTAGAAGGTAGCTTTCCTACAAGGCAATGTCTGACCTTTTAACAGGCCTTGTAATAGGACTAAGAATATAAAAGTCAATGCCAGAAGGAAAAGACACTCACAGCTCTGGCTTATATTCCCGACCATTGTTACAAGGCCTGTTAAAAAAGTCAGAAATTGACTTGCAAGAGTGCTACCTTCTAAAAAGTGGCGCTGCAGAGGCACTGCTCCATCTTCAAGACGCGAACACAGGCAAACCACGTGCGGTTACCACGGCTTGGCAGCAATGTGTACAGGCGCGAGCCAAACACCTGTGTGTAATCCAGTTCTTTGACTGCTGACCTGGCCCCCCACTGTACTGGCTGAAAAGTTATACAAAGAGTTAGCCTATTGTAGTGACACAATAGCTGGGTAACAGAAAAAAGAACTAAAATATTCCAAGTAGCAAGATTGGCCGATCATATACATGTAGCCACATACAGATATGGGCATCATATATGGTTATTTGGAAGTCTTTGATGCTCTAGATACATTGTCAGAAGGAATAAAAAGTTCTCGGAAGTAGTTTATTATTGGCGGCATTGGGACTTTATGTGCAAGCACTCCAAGGTTAACAATCTTTCATCCGAAGTTATAGTAAAAAGGGATTACATTTCACTCCTATTTCGAGAAAACTGCTTATATACACAGCAATTAGGCTATCTTAATAAAGCATTAGCATCTAATTAGGCCGCAGGCACGATCTTTATTTTCCTGACTTATTCCAAGGCCGTAGATGTAGAGATTGAGGAGCTATTCCGGGAGGCCCGCATAGATTGCTGTTGCGGCCTACGGTTTCAAACACTGTACTATTGTTCTGAACGTCCCAGTTCTCAAGTCGAAGGCTAGATCCACAGTGAAGACTGACAGAGGACCTTGGTTGGGATGGGTAGGTTTTATAAGTGGATATGAGCAGAACTAGATCTGCTCTAGCACACTTGGGGGTAGGGTAGCTAGTGCCCAGCTCCACGTGAGGGTCCACAAGTTCTCATATACAATGAATGGCCACTTACAGCTCCCAGTCCTTTCACTCGGCCCGTGGCCCCAGAGTGCAGCATAAAGTCACGCGATGAGATTTCAGTGGATCAGTATAAGTGTGAATCCACATTAAATGGGATCTGAGCGACTTCCAACGAGGCCCAGTCATCGGTGCTGGACTAGCTGGGGCCAGGATTTCACTGCCATTCATGTGGGATTTTCTTGAGCAACAGTGGGATTTTCTTGAGTAACAGTGTTAAAGAGTATACAGAGAATAGTGTGATCAAGGAAAAACATCTAGCGAAAGGGGATACTGAGGACGTAAAAAACCCATAGACGAAATGGGTCAGAGGAGGATGTCAGGAATCGTTTTACCCAAAAGCACTGCAGTCAAGGAAATTGCGGCTGTATACACCGCTGGTGCTTCAACTAATGTGTCCAAACAGACAACTAAATATTCCAGCAGACGACCAGTTCTAGCACTATTGTATGAAGAAGAAACAGAAAGGCGAGACTTCAGTGGGCAAAAGAACACAAAAATTGGATCACTGAGCAGCAGAAAAACATCACCTGGTCAGATGAATTCAGCTTTTTGTTGCACCGTGCTGATGGGAGGTCAGAATTTGGGGCAACGGCATGAATTGATGAGCCCTTCTTGTAAGTATCTACATCTAATTAGCTACAACTACAAGGAGCTTCCTGTCCGCAGGGGCCAATAATCCTGCAGGACAATTTCAAAATTTCTATCTAAATCACGACGAATTCTGGCGATTCTGAAAGGCAAAAAGGTCCAACGCGCTACTAGATGGGGGTTTCCAAGTGGTCATTCGGTGTACGACTCTACTAGCAATCCTTTGGTTGCCGTTTGCTTTCTTACCGTTCGGTCTACCGCCAACATGGTGGGGGCCCATTTGACTTTCCTACGGGGTCCTATGAGTTCTAGCAGAACTGTGATCTCCAAGCCTGCATCGATGGGGAAGGGCAGTAGGTTCAGAGTAGTGATTGGCACGACGGGGAAGGAAGATTTTTGGATCGGATCTTGTGGCTTGGAGGAACTTTTTAAGGGATGCAGAAGTTTGAGCAGACACATGCAGAATATCGTAGCTGTTTGTTATTTCACCGCTGAACAGACATAAGCACGAGTCAGGAGGTGGATAGCAACTAGCGGGGGTATACTCGGGCACAGCAAATATTTCCAGTGGCACGTCTGGCACTGACCTTTCTTGTAAGCTGTTTGCAATTACAATTTTTGACAGCTTTTGATCTAATTTTGCCATTTTAAATTAAATTAAAAAGCAGCTGGTGTTCACACTGGGCGCATTATGCTGCCGACAATACCCGCTTCAGCACTTTATAGGCTAGAAAATAAATGGCTTCACATCAGTTTACGAGGCGAGTGTCTCCCACGGATGGTCAGAAGGCTCCTTGGCCCGGGTGACGCTTGTCGTCTGGTGAATAGAAAGGTTTCTGATGAATTGTCAGGTATGGAGATTGTTTATGTATCATCTACCTGCTAATTATTTCCATACGGAGATGTGGCTGCGGAGGGGGAGGGGGGTGGAGGTCTTTGGATTCGAAGTGCGGCTTTTGCTGAGTTTATCTTGGCATCGGTAACAGACTATCACTTTTTCTTGTGTGTGCGCGCTGACACATGGAGCTGCTTAGATTAGGGGAGAAAATAAAATACACGGACTTTTATATCAGCCAACAGAATAGGAACGCTCACTGGACGCAGCAGAGGGTTATTAAAGGGGTATTACAGTTATCGTATACGTATCTAATGTACAGTACGTTCCGTATCCATTCCACGCAGTGCGATCCTCAGCTTCTCAGATCAATCGCTAAGAACGAAGGAATAGCGTGCTGACCGACAAGGAACTGACTGTCACTGAGGATGCAGGCAGCTGAACAGGAGATGGCAGCCGTCAGTGAAAAATACGGTGCAGTGATGTGTTGCCGTTCGGTAAACTCCTGCAAAACTGCAGCAAAAAGTGTAATTTAAAGAGGTTTTCTCATTAAAGGCATTTATTCCCATCTATCAGACAGTATGATCGCTGGAGATACAATGGCTGGGACACCAAGCGATGCCAAAACCAGTGCACCTGAGTGCCCCATTTGAATGGCGCGGTGGTGCACGTGTGATCATGGCTCCATTCACTTCTATAGGGTGGAGGGCGATAGCCAAGGAAAGTGAATGGAGTGACGGTTGAGCATGTGCATGCCGCTCTATTCACGTGGGGCATTTGAGTGTAACAGGCTCATGATCTCCAGCGATCCTACTGTCCATTGGGATAGAGTATATATGCCTGATGGGGAAAAGCCCTTTAAAGGTGCACTGTCCCCACATAGCACCATGAACTAAGCTATGGTGCTGCTCCAGGAGGTGACGGAGACCGGGAGATGTCATTTTCAGACTCACCGGCTCCCCGTGTGGAATTCAGAATGACCGTTTTTTACTCCTGTATATCTGCAAAAGGAACTGAAACAGGATCCAATTCTTACATTTCTGTATTTCTTAGCAATGGATCAGTAAAATATGGACAGCGTTCATGTTTTTTTGCAACCCCATTGACATAAATGTGTGAGTTTGGTCTGTAAATCGGACCCGAATGGTGAGGACTACGTGTTTGTGTGACTACTAAAGGTCTTTCCGAGTCTGGTCCATTGTAGTCCTGAACAGCGCACAGACCAAAAATACGTGAATTATGCCGTTATTATGCTCTGATGCAGTTAGGCCTCGCTCACACGGCTTGTACATGGACAGATCCAAGGCGGATTTTTGCTTTGACCGTCTAACTGTTTGATCTGCAACAGAATTTGGAGACTTGAAATTCTGCCGTGGATTTTAATGCAGATTCGCACGCAGATGTAGCTCCTGCCAATAGGGAAAATCGGTGAGCAGCAGCTGAACGCGGTTTACACACCACAACATGTCGATTCTCTCTCTGCAATGTGGATTTCATAATGTGTGCGAAAAAAAAGCGATTTTCATTAAACGGAATGCTAAAACGATGCAGATCATAGAACCAGCGTCTGTATCGGTGGCAACTTTCTGCCCAGTGAGCAAGGACTTGTGGTGAAATACATGTGGAAAAACGAGCATGCTGCGGATTTCCAAATCTCAGCGCTTTCCGCAGCAAATTCCGCCCACTGTGTGTGGATACAACAAAGCTTTTACACAGCACTAAGGAAAGCAAATGTGTACAAAAGTAATCCAACTGAACAAGGTCTTTGGAGGTGATTACATCCAGTAGGTCCACAGGCAAGAATATATTTATGCAGAATATAGCTCATACGTTCTGAGCACATATTGCTGTTCACACTACGCCCATCCTTCATCACCATTTTTAAAGGGCCACTCTGTATAACACATATTTTTCCATGCCTGCTCCCCCCTCATCTGATTGCCTGTCACATTCTGGAGGTCTCGTCTGTGTATTCCATCCACTTCCCTGCAGTGCAGCCTCCTGTCTGATGCTTATCAGGCACCATATTGAGGCTGAGATTTTTACTTCAAGTTGCACATCTACCCCATGATGCATCAGCACAGCATTAGCTGAGACTATACCATTTCTTCCTGCTGGGGGGAAAGTTTAACTATCATTGTCTCTTATATTTACTTAAATAAGCTACAAACTATAATTATACAGTCAGGAGGATAAGCTGTGATCTCCTCTATTATAGCTGACCGTCTGGTGTCCCGCGCCACAGACCCCCACTGATTGGATACTGATGGCCTATCCTGAGGATAGGTCATTGAAATCTCAGTGTTAGAAAACCCATTAAAAAGGGGTTATCATTCCCTTAAAAAACGGATGACTTGTCCTCAAGAGAAAGAGAGAAAAAAGCGAGAGGGAGAGAGGCTAAGCTCTACTACACACGCAGGTATACGTCCTCAGCTCTGCTCCACCCGCAGGTATACGCCCTCAGCTCTGCTCCACCCGCAGGTATACGCCCTCAGCTCTGCTCCACCCGCAGGTATACGCCCTCAGCTCTGCTCCACCCGCAGGTATACGCCCTCAGCTCTGCTCCACCCGCAGGTATACGCCCTCAGCTCTGCTCCACCCGCAGGTATACGCCCTCAGCTCTGCTCCACCCGCAGGTATACGCCCTCAGCTCTGCTCCACCCGCAGGTATACGCCCTCAGCTCTGCTCCACCCGCAGGTATACGCCCTCAGCTCTACTACACACGCAGGTATACGTCCTCAGCTCTGCTCCACCCGCAGGTATACGCCCTCAGCTCTGCTCCACCCGCAGGTATACGCCCTCAGCTCTGCTCCACCCGCAGGTATACGCCCTCAGCTCTGCTCCACCCGCAGGTATACGCCCTCAGCTCTGCTCCACCCGCAGGTATACGCCCTCAGCTCTGCTCCACCCGCAGGTATACGCCCTCAGCTCTGCTCCACCCGCAGGTATACGCCCTCAGCTCTGCTCCACCCGCAGGTATACGCCCTCAGCTCTGCTCCACCCGCAGGTATACGCCCTCAGCTCTGCTCCACCCGCAGGTATACGCCCTCAGCTCTGCTCCACCCGCAGGTATACGCCCTCAGCTCTGCTCCACCCGCAGGTATACGCCCTCAGCTCTGCTCCACCCGCAGGTATACGCCCTCAGCTCTGCTCCACCCGCAGGTATACGCCCTCAGCTCTGCTCCACCCGCAGGTATACGCCCTCAGCTCTGCTCCACCCGCAGGTATACGCCCTCAGCTCTGCTACATGCAGGTATACGCCCTCAGCTCTGCTACACGCAGGTATATAGTGGTCTACAGCTCAGTGACTGTAGTAGATCCAATCTGTAAAGTATACTAGAGATACAAGATATTACTGTAGGATACACTACATATACTGAGGGGCTTCACTGAAACATATAATATACTTAGTGGTATAATATACTGACATGTAATATACACTAATTGACTGTTGCCATATCCCTAAAATGTGAAAGACCAAGCCATGGCCGGCGAACAGTTCAAGCCAAATCCTCGGCTCGACAGTTCTTAAAACATTAACAACCATTTTCCCAAACATTTTATGTTTGTGTATCGAACATTGGGTCAATCTAGTTTCAAGAAAGTTGGGAATGAGTTAAGTAGATGGATTTGTCCTCAATGGTATTTGTGACGTGGGCAATCAATAAAGTGTTATTTAATTTCGGGAGGCCTGAATCCATGGAATCATTGTGTTTTGCAAGTCATCATATGATATTCATGTTGATACTACACCGGCTTTATTGTTCCAGAACTACTTCATACAAGCGACCTATATAGAAACCGGAACATTCGGCTATTTCATCTACAACAATACAGATTCGCCAAAGCCTGTCATTTCTAGGAAGAAAAGCTATTATATTATTAATTTCTGCGCTTTTCTGCTATTTAAAGTGCAAGGAAAACAATACGTCCAAGTTAATAAAAAAAAAATAATTAAAAGAAATATATTTCCCTGTGGGAGAGCGAGAATGATCTGGAGCAATATTTTGCTAGCCAAGAGTATGCACTCAGCCGGCTTCTCTCAAATTACCTATAACAGTCACAATATTTGACTTACTGTGTTGGTTGGATCTTCTTGTAATATCCTGTCATATATCTGGAGAGCATCATCATACCTGTTCCAAAAAGGAAAGAGAAAACCGCTTATGGAAAATGAGTTCCAGAAAACATACATCGAAAGAAACATCCCAACGAGTCAGCGTAAAAAAAGATAGATTCAGCTCCCCAGGAAAATACTTCTAAACAGTTCGTGTTACCATGTAAATTGCAATCAGGAGAATGTACAATATTCCTGAGCGTGTCTTGTAAGGTGTCTGGTGCAGGCGATGAAAACGAGGACAAGCCTACGTGCCGGGCATTTCCTGCTCAAAGAAAGGAGATTCAATTCATTTAACTCTTCAACGATCTGTGACGGATACCTATCAGTCATGGACCGCAAGGTGATGTATGGAGCCATCAGCCATTTCTGACAGCCGCCTGCTACGGTTAGCGCTAGCTGATGAAATGTAAGGGCAAGACGCTGCTCCGACCCGTGTAGTGGTCAGTACTTGTAACTGCATACACAGCTCTCATTGATTTCAGTGAGACCCCAGCCTGCAATTATGATCGACGGCCACTACAAAGGAGTCAAAGCAGTGGCTTCCGTTTCTAATCTGGTATATCCTAGCAGAGACTAGAAGACCCCTTTAAGCACTATTTAATAGGGTGATAATAAAAAGTACAATATACTGTAATACTTAGAGGGGTATTGCAGTGATGGGTCATTTTTTTTTCCATTTTCACCCATCACCTACTTTGGAGGACAGAATAGTATAGTCAACTGCACTATTCTCTCTGCCACAAATTCCAGGAAAGAAAGAACATCTGGGATTCCAATTGGATGTTGTTTCAGCCAATCCCAACGATGTCCTGCGATGAAAAGCCTGGACGCACACAAAGCCGCTGTGTGAACCAATCCTTAATGGGGTTTTCCCACAAAACAAAGTTATCCAACTATCTACACAGCATAGGGGAAAGTGAGCTGATGGGTAGGAATCCAACCGCCAATGCTGAAAACAGGGGTTCCAAATGGATGGAGCGGCCATTGAGCGTGTGCACCTCCACTCCAATCATTTCAACAGGACTGTCAGAGAAAGCCAAGCACTTAAACTTGGCTATCACCGGCAGTCCCGTTGAAATGAATGGAGCGGGAGTGTGCATGCTTGATTGCTGCGCCATGCAGGATATACAATCTTTGTAAAAAAAAATTAAAAATTCAGACGCTAGAAGTTGTTGTTTTTCTGCAAAACTCGTCCTGATGAGAGTTGTGGTGTGATTAGATGGACAGTCTTGTCACCGGAGGCTCTAAAAGTGGTTCCCCCTTGGCCTATAAGAGGCTCTTGGAGGCTCCTTGCGTGTAGTGACCTCTTCTATCGCTTGTGTACAGCTTGTTGACCACTAGACTCCTCTACGACGCAGAGAAGAGATGTCACCCCGTTACCAGAGTCTGAGGGGGGGTTATTCTGAGCGGTCCTGAAAAAATTGTTAGGAGGTGTTGGGACCACTGGATATATGAGGGCACACAAGGTGAACGGGATCAAGACGCCCCCGACCGACCACCAGTACAGAGGAGCGCCTGACAAACACCAGCAGCTGCAACGGTTTTGTTGTCCGCCACCCAGAGACAGGTGGCGCCATCATTATACCCCGGTGTCTGTCGAAACCATTTCCAGGCGTTTGGCTGAAGAATATTTGGTCTCACAGCCCCCATTACCTGTACTGCCTTTAACACCCACCCACATTTACAGTGATGTTGTAAAGGACGAAACTGGACTGCTGGTCTTCAGCGACAAATCCAGGTTTAGTTTTGGCACCGATGACGGTCGTATTCGTGTCTGGAGAACTAGAAGTGAGTGCCTCAATCCTGTCTTTGCGGCACACTGCCCCATGCTGGTGTGATGGTCCTGGGGGGGAGGGGGGGGGGGGGGGGCATTGCATACGACAGTTGGTCACCCCTAGTAGTGGTCCGAGGGACAATGACAGCTCAGCGATATGTTCAGGACATCCTGCACCCACATGTGTTCCTCTCATGGCGGCATCCAAGAGGCTTCCAGCAGGATAATGCTCGGCCGCACACACAAGGGGGTCACAGTAGGCAGGACCAGATGAGGTTATGAGGACTGGACCGCTGCACCTCTACTGACACCCCCGAATTATTTCCTAGCAGTTGGAATGTCACGCTGATCAGGTCCCTGACTATATGTAATCCAGCTGAACTGATGACTTCTATTTTATTGCTGGCTATCTAAATCACCAATAAAGGAGAATTTAACCCTAAACTTTCTAGTATTTTGATTGCTTCTGGAGCACTGCGCTGAAGCGCCAATTTTTTGTCTTCAGGGACCTCATTCGCAGGATTGGTTGGGATCACAGCAGTCTGACTGCCACCGATCAGTTAGTTATCCCCTATATTGTGTATAGGGGATAACTTTGTTTTATGGGAATACCCCTTTAACATACTCTGTGTGTTCTATCCCTGAGCGAAATCATTAAAGGGGTTGTTTGGGTGAAGACAGACACTTTTTATTTTCTAAACTTGGGCGCAAGCATGCTAAAACAATAAATGTAGCCGTACCAACCTATTGGTTCCCCAGGGATCCAGTGTCGCAGCTCCCATGTTCTCCTGGTCTTTGCTTAGGAATGGCTACCACCTACCTGCTGCAGTCAATCAGAGACTTCAGCGGTCACATGTTGTTTCCCAGGCATCATGATTCCCTGCATCTGAGCCATTATGGCAAGAGAACGGAACGTGACCACTGAGTCTCTGATTGGCTGCAGCAATCATGTGGTAGCCATTCGCAAAGAAAGACCAGGAGGACCACAGGAGCTGCAGCACTGGATCGCTGGGGGGGTACAACCTATGTTTGCTTTTAGGTGTAAACGTACACCCTCCAGAGTCGGGGTTTGTATAGAGCGGGATCCGGATCCGATAGGTCACATTGGCCAGCAAGAGCCGCTCATGCTGATCACAGCTGCTAACCCTTTAAATGCCACTGTCAGTTCTGACAACAGCATATGAATGTTCCGATCGGAGTTCATGGGTCTCGAACATTACAGCTGCTATGAGATTGCAAGGTGCCATCAGTTGCCATGGCAACTAGGGGCCTACTGAAAGCCCCTAGGGCTGCCATGAATGCCTATCTAGGCACATCTTGATAAACTACTTATCAAAATTAGGTATAATGTAATACTATGGGGACTAAAGAAAAAAAAAAGTCGCATTGAAGGTGTTTTCCAGTGAAATACTACTGATGGCCCGTCATCAGGATGAGCCATCAATAGTTTATCGGCCACGGTCCGTCACTTGGGACCCGACCGATCAGAGGAGTGAGCACATGCTGTCAGCACCTCAAATACAGAGAGGTCGGAGCTGAAGCAGCAGAAGCCTCCGCGCCAACCTCTGTGTAGTGGTCGGTGCTTGTAACTGCAGACACAGCTCATATTGAAATCAGTTACAAGCACCGGCCACTATACGGAGGTTGGCACGGAGTTTGGCGCTGAGGCGTCTGCTCCGACCTCTGTGTATTTGGAGTAGAAGTCTCTGCACCAACCTCCCACGTAGTGGCCGGCACTTGTAACTGCAGGCACAGCTCTCATTGAAATCAATGGGAGGCATGCCTGTAGTTACAAGCGCTGGCCACTACATAGAGGTCGGCGCGGAAGCTTCCGCGCCGACCTCTGAGCATTTGCGGCGCAGAAAGCATGCGCCCGCTTAGCTGATCAGTCGGGATCCCAAGCGCCATCAACTATTGATGACCTATCCTGATGATAGGTCATCAATAGTATTTCCCTGGAAAACCCCTTTAAATTAGAAAAAATAAAAAAAGGTGGCAAAAATGATTTTAAAAAACAACCTTTTCCATATTTATAATAAAAACATCAAAATAAAACAAAACAAAAACATATTTGGTATCACCGCATCTGTAAAAGCCTGATCATTATTTTTCCCACAAGGTAAACGTCATGAGAAAAGAAAAAACATTGTCAGAATTGCCCTATTTTTGGTCAACCCAGTCTCCAAGAAAAAAACACATTGGAGAACAAAAAGTAGTACGTACTTCAAAATGGCACAAATAGAAACAACAGAAAGATACAAAAATTATGTTGGTCAGAAGATGGAGACAAAAAAAATATATATATATTTTTCAAAACATTTTCTCATTTTTAAAAATAGTACAGGGGAAAAACAAAGCTTAAAAAAATTGGTATAGTTTGAATTGTACTGACCCAAAGAATAAAGTTATCATTTTTGCCGTTCTGTGTACATGGTAAAAACAATATCCCTGCAAATATGGCAAAATCTCATTTTTTTTTCCCATTTCACTCCACTTAGAATGTTTTTTACGTTTTTCAGTACATTATGTGGTCCCTCTGAATAGTAACATTGAAAAATACAACTTGTCCCGCAAAAATGAAGCCCTCAGGCAGCAACGTTGATGGAAAAAAAGAGTTATGAATTTAGGAGAAACCAGAATTTTTTTTTTTAAAAAGGGACGTGTCCTTAAGGGGGTTAAAAAAAATAAATAAATAAAAATTGTCCACACCCAAACAACCCCTTTAATGTCTTATCAGCCTGGGTGAAACCACTATCCCTCTGGTGGGTCTCTAGGACAGCGTTGTCCCACTAGGCCTCTGGCTTTCTTCGTGCGGCTGGTGGTGGTACAGCTCAGCCTATAGTGAAGAACGTGAATGTAAGTACCTGAGACATGGCTTCCGCCGTTGCCAAAAGTGCTGCTGTATTTGCAAAAATCATTACCCGTGAATACATTTCAGGAAGCAATCCAAAGACATATACAAGAAAAACAGCCCGCATTCATGAAGAAGAAACAAAGAGAAGAGCCAACATCTGCAACGTACATGGTATCGATTATCTTACCTTTCCATGGCCTCGAATCTCATGCCATTGAGTTTCTTTACCCTGTGGCTGCCAGGAAACTGCCTTCGGAGTTCTTGTAGACATGACTTCAAACAAGCAGAGCGGGCACGGATTAATGGTCAGCATTAAAAACAGATTTCTCCTTAAAGAACCTAACATTTTTTAATATGAAGGGTTAAAAGAAAAAAAAAAAAAAGGAGTAAAAGAGTATAGACCTTGGAGGTCTCACCCGAAATATCAGGTGGGTGTAATTTAGGGAAGAATTAGATTTACAATTATTTCACGCTGTCCAGCCCACTACCCACTGCACGTAGCGTAAATACCAGATTTCACCTGTATTTTAAAGTTCGGCGTGGCAATTAATCAGAAAACACAAGTGTTAGCTGTCGCTGCTAATGCTCGTGTAATAGCACCCTAATTGGACACATTGATATCCCAGAGTGGTTTGAGGGACTCGGGGTGATGCTATGATTCTTAAAGGAGCTTTGCCATTTTGGCTCATCAAGGCCGAAACGGGAAAACTCGGTCTCCCTATCGGAAATAGCTGAGCGCTGTATTACGCCATTTCCATAGTTCCCATTTGCTTCAATGGGAGTTATGCAAACAGTGCTATGCTGAAGCGCTATGCATATATCAGACTGATCAGCCGGGTGGCCGGTAATTCCAGCGGCGGATTCCCATCTAGGCTATGAAAATCCAAGATGCGAATACCTCTTTAAAAGGTTCCCTAATCTTTTTGAACTGCTTTCTGGACTATCAGGTAAGATCTCTGATGCTAGGCTACAGGAATTTTTGTGTCCTGTCACTTTTAATTCGGGCTCCTGCGTTTCTGTTGACACTAAAGATTACTGAAAATGTTCTTGATCTGCAACAACTTGAAAACTTTTGGATAGTTTTTAAGTCAAACAAATTGTGCACTTTCTTGGACGGAGAACAGAAAAACATTGTAGGATGATGAAAAAGTATGATAAATATGCATGACATAACCACACGAACTTAAACACGGCGCGGCATATGCCGAAGGAGCAAGGAACATGTCTGGGAACATGTGCAGCGATGTTTTACTGCGAGACTGATGTATAGTGAGGAAATCTCCACTGCAGCTTCATTTCAAAAAGATTATAACTCTGAGCGGGCCGAAAACCAGAAAAATATGATAGTGCTGGCAAGACTTTAAAAACAAACAGGACACTGAAAGGAGCTCGAGAGAAAATAATTACAGGGGGAAAAAAGAGCAAAAAGAAATCATTCAACAGAAAAGGAAAAAAGCGCTATTATATGTATTAAAGGGGTCGTTCAGGCAGAAAAAAACCTATTTTTTGAAAAGAGCTCAGAGCAGTGGCAAAAACATAAAAAATAGCCACAGTCACCTCACCTGATCCCCTGCCACCGCTGCCCGATGCCCCACAGCTCAACCAGAAGTGCATGGGGACCACAAGGACCGGAAACAAGCGGAGACGGGCAAAACCAGATGAACTGTTCCACAGCAGGTGAGTATACATTGATTTTTAACATTTTTTAAGCAGCCTTTGCGATTTTTTTTTGATTTACAAAATCTATGTGTTGGACGACTCCTTAAAGCAGTTTTCCGAGACTTAAAAGATTATAGTATGAAGATGGTGTAAATTAAAAAACAGAAAGGAAAACTAATCTGCTCCAGCGGCTGCCCATCTAGCGCTGGAGCCCAAATGCCCAGAAGCTGGAAAACGTGGCGGGTGATTACACAATGTTTACTGTGTATAGGACTGCTCAGCAAATCACAGGCTTCAGTGGTGATTCTTCTAAGGCCACTGAAACTTGTCAATGGCTGATTGGTCACATTCACACTGTACAGCTTGAGATCACACACTGCTTCTTCTAGGCTCCGAGTGACGGTCACCAAGGCTTCAGCATGGGATGAGGAGCTGCTGGAGTAGGTGAGTATACATTTTAGCTTTATTTTACACCATTTTTGGCTCGTAATTGGAAAGTGTGTGTAAATTTCCACAAAAATGTAAAATATCAAAAAAAAAAAAAAAATTATGTCCCTGTTGGGGACTTGAACCTGCGATGCTATAGTCTCACTAATACTACATTGCAGTACTTCTGTACTGCAATGCATTATCACTTATGATAGTGATCACAGGCCATGGCAGACCTGGATGCCATTGTCTGGCATCCAGTTGCTACGATGACCCATCAGCCCTCCGCAACTACATGCCAGAGAGCTGATGACATCACAGAAGGAGGATCTTCCCTCTGTGAACTGTTTATTTGCTGCGATCTACAATCACAGCATGTAAGGGGTTATGGTGTCACCAATCCCTGTTGTTGCGGCAAGAGGCTGGTTGTCAGTCATAGAAGCTGAGCCTGCGCCATACATAGGATGTAAGTTTACATCTATTCGCAGGAACTCCTTCCCAGCCAGGACGTGCAATTATGCCTTGGGGCAGGAAGGAGTTAAAGGGGTTGTCTGTTTACAAATCAACTTTTTAAAATTAGAGCCCAATGGATTAAAACATTGAAATAAACGGCACTTGCCTGCCCTCAGCCCCTGCGATCCAGTGCTGCAGCCTCATGATGCTCCTAGTCTCTGTTGATGTCAGGTGACCGCTGTCTACCTATTAGAGGCTGCAGAGTCACCATTCTGAACTTCTGGCACCACAGCGCCCGGGGTGTGAGCGCTGATGTCAGAACAGGCGGTGACACTGCGGTCTCTAATTGGCAGGCAGTGGTCACCTGACTTCTGGTGTCAGCAGTGACCGAGAGAATCGCACTGCTGCAATACTAGATCGCCGGGGCTGAGGATAGGCAAGTACCATTTATTTTAATCCATTGGGATTAAACAGTTAATTGTAAGCAGCTAACACAACCAATGATCCTAGAGATATGTCACAACGTTAGAAGATGAGAATATCCCTTTAACAGAGGACACATGAAGTAGGGGAGAAGAAAGAGATCTATTACTTACCACTGCTATATCATCACGGCCACAATCTAAGGCGGCGATCATCACTTGCTCATGTATTATCCAAACTGTCCAGACAGAATAAACATGAAGACAATCAGTAAAGGAACCTCTGCTCCAAACAGATTCAGAATTTCCCCCCTGCAATATGAATCCGCCTGCATGTAGGCCAACTAAACGAGCGTCGATCTCGTTGATCAGCGCTCATCAAATAGCTGTTATTGACACACGTAATGAGACCCTAACTTTAGCTGCATTGTCCAATGGTAGTGTAAAATTCACCTCCTGTCATCATAGGCTCAGGCAGCTGTTCCTTCCCTCCCCCATGCTTTACACAGCAGCTCTGCTTGTTCTGATCAGACAATCACAAGCTCATCAAGCAAATCAGGATAACAAAAGTTAAATGGGGTTTTACAGGCAGCGCCCGCTGTCACTGCCTGTGTAGTGGCGAGCGCATGTAACTGCAGGCTGGGGTACCAATTATTTCAAGAAGAGCTGCACCTGCAGTTACGAGCGCCGGCCACTATATAGGGGACGGAGCAGCGGCTCTGACAGTGAGCACTAAAACCCCTATAGAGGAAAAAAATAACAAAAAACAAGCTACTAATACACCAGCAAAAAAGATCATCCGGTAATTATCAGACAGGGAGAAACGAGCCTCAGTAAGTGGAGACCTGAACATCCTCATTCATAAATCAAGTTTTTAGAATAAACATATTTTTAAAAATGTTGTCGATTTTTTTTTTTACTTTTGATGTCCTGATGTACACTATGTTAACTAAAGTATTAGGACACACATAGATGGTGAGAACATTTGATTTTATTCACATTGATCAATACGGCGTTGGGCGGCCTTTGGCCTCAATGACTGCAGTAAGCCTTCTAGACCACTTTCAACCAAATTCACTTCAGAGATTGATGCGGGGGATGACAGGTGAGCACAGAAACGTTGTCCTAGTTCACCCCAAGGATGCTCGATGGGATTGAGAGCTGGACTTGGAGTTGGCCAATGAAGTTTGCAGATGTTCTGCTCCTCAAACCAAACCGCAACACTTTGTGCTGTATGACATGGGGCTCGGTCATGTTGGTAGAGACACGGCGCTGTACCAGAGCATTGCCACAGTTAGGTAATGCCACATTGAACCTCCTCCAAGCCGTACTGTTGAGACGTTGCACTCCAGGCAACTGATCAGAAGATGGTGTACTGTGATTCATCTCTGCACAACACTTGCTTCCATTCATTTATAGTCCAACAACCATGTTCCAAGCACCATCACAGGCACCGCTGTTCATTCACTGCTGTGATGTTGGACTTTTGTGCAGCCGCTCATCCATGGCGGGGATTGGCGACCCTTCACATTCCGTTCCCTACAGATGGTTCTGGTAACGACAGATGTTCCAATGGCCTGTGGGACCTCCTGAGTGATTGTTTCGGCAAATAATGTGCGTAATGCCTTTACAGATCGTACAAGGCTTAGTTTGTCCAAATTCTGGCAGCGGGATGCGGACCCGCGCCCCTGCAGAGACCTGCGGCTCACCCGCTCCTGGTGTCTTCCATCTCTGCTATGCGCCGGCTGCGCAGAGCACAGCCAGACCATCACTACTGACAGCCCGACACAGAAATAGAACATGCCGCAATTTTTGTTTTCTGTGTGCGTTCTCACGTGGACAAATCGCGGCTGTGTGCGTAGGATTGCATTTTCTAATGCAATCCTATGGCAGCGGGCACGGGTGGAAATTCTGTGGGAAATCCCGCTCCGGAATTTCTGCCCGTTGTAGGGGGGCCTTGGGCTGTTGACAGCCAGGTGACGCCCCCCGTTTCTGATTGGCTGCAGGGCTGGTTTCACTTCCTCAGCCTCAGAGGTCCTGTGCAGTGCGTTTTTCATATCGCATTGTCGGGCGGCCATCTGCCTTTGCCGCTCATAATAAGGGTGATGTGACCCTCAGTGAAAATGAGTTTGACACCACTGTTGTAGAGGCCAGGCATGTGGGAACCATGATTAAAATGCAAAGATCTTTCTGAAAGGGAATGTATCACATTGTGTGTGCGTGTGTGTGTAATAGACACACACACGATGTGATACATTCCCTTTAATCATGATCTGGGATATGCAGTCTGAAAAATGTTGCCTGAGCTCCGTCCACATGATATTTATCCATTCCAATTACTTGGACAAGGTCTTTTCTTGCCATGCATTTTTGGAGCACAACCGGGCATGATAATTATAGGACACGGGGGCCAAAACATATTCTTTGAAAGAGTAACAAGCCATACACTGTGATTCTGAATGTACATTGGTTTTTGTGCACTCTCGACTGCATTAGAACTATGGAAAACTAAAAGGTGAAAGGAAAAATAAGGTAATAAAGTGCTGGAAAGTCACATAGAAACAATGAGGTTTAGGCAAAAAGGAAATCAAATCCAAGATCAAGTAGGATCTACGGTGTTAGAGCAAGTTAGGAAAGTATGCAGCCAGGGCAGACGAGAGGGTCCTTATCTGTCACTGACATCTATGTATATATTCAGGAATGACTACAATGTTAGAAGAAAAGCAACTGATGGCGGTTCAAATCCGCGCTGCCTTCAAAAAGACTCGCCGCTCCAATGTCTTAACCAAGACTTTAAAAGAACGCTAAACATAGAAAATACACAAAAATATCCCAGCACTTCCTCCCTTAAGCTCTTCCTTTCTTTTGATCCCATTTTGCTTTTTATTGTAATTACAACTGCGAAACATATAAAGAAATTTTCTGTGCGTGTCCTAGGAGTTCAGCCATGTTCCTCCTCCCATTCACTGCCCTGGCTAAAAGATGACTGACTGCAGCAGGAGCCTCCCCCCATGTCCTTTCTGCAGTAGGAGAAACAGATGGATAAGCATTGCCCCTCAGTTGGTCTCTAGCCCAAAATGGAGGAAATCGGCAAATTATTAAAGAGGTACGAGGGGCATTCATTAAAGATTTCCCCTGACCCACTTCAATTTATCACAGGATGCTGAAACTGCACATGTGTAATATAAGTCTCTGAAGGTTATGTGCCAATTTGCAACTCTGAACTGATAACGGTCTTTCTTTTACAGGTGCTGCAGTGGTGCGAGGTCTGATAATGGACCCAGTGGAATACAGAGCAGTCATTAAGTTTCTTTACTAGAAAGTCCACACACCAAGGGAGACGTTCGATGAGATGAAAGAGGTTTTTAGGGAGGATTCCCAATCATATGATGTAGTCAAGAACCGGCATCGTCAATTTCAAATGTGGTCGGACTTCGTTGGAAACGACTCCAATTCTAGGGCGACCCCACTCCGCTATGGGTGAACATACCATCCAGCAAGTGGAGGCTGCCATTTTGGAAAATCGACACGTAACCTTTCATGACCTAGCTCAAAATGTCAAGATCAGTGTGGGGTCCGTGGCAAAAATCATCCAAGACCATCTTCAAATGCATAAGGTATCTGCTCGCTAGGTACCCTGACTGCTCACATCTTTCCTAGAAGCAGGAACGAGTCAAATGCTCCCAGGGTCGTTTGACGATGTGCCATGGAAACCAGGAGGACTTTTTCAACAGACTGATCACACATGATGAAATCTGGGTCCATCACTATGATCTGGAGGGTAAAGTCCAGTCGACGGAATGGAAGCATGCGGACTCACCTCCTCAAAAGAAGGCACGTGCCCAACCCTCAGCAGGCAAGGTCATGCTCACAGGCTTTAGGGACCGGCACGGAGGAGTCTTGATGATTTTCCTAGCAAAGAGTACCACAATTACTGGGGCATACTATGCTTCACTGCAAACTCACATGTTGCCTCGTATCATCGGACTTCCACCTCTTTCGAACAATGAAGTTATTTTTGAAGGACAAGCATTTTCCAGATGATGAGACTCTGATTTCCGAAGTCACAACGTGGCTTTTGGAGCAACCTCTCGACTTCTACAAGCGAGTTTACAATTGTATAAAGACATGGGAGAAGTGTGTCCGCCTAGGTGGCACCTATGTAGAAAAGGACTAATAACTGGGCCAAGTTTTGCTGCTCTCAGTCCACAGGAAGGGGGTCAGGGGAAATCTTTAATGAACAGCCCTTGTATCCTCATCTGAGACTTTCATGGTACATCTTCAGGATACGCCATGACAATCTGCCAGATGCGGGTCTCACCTTTGAATGTGATGCACCAGGCTGGTTGGGACTTATTAAAACAGCCAAGTGGGCTTCACTGCACTCTTTCCTTAACTCCCACAGAAGTTAAAGGGGTATTCAGAGTTATTTAAAAAAAAAATATATATATTTATTTATTTATTATATATACACACACATACAGGACTGTGCAAAAAGTTTAGTCTAAACCCACCTATCCTGGCTCCTCTTTGCTCTAGTGCTGCCTCTCCATTCATCTCTACAGATCTGTGTTTGCAAGCTGTAGTCAGGCAGAAGATCAGAAGGCACAGCCTGCTCTTGCTGCGGATGGCACAGGCTCAGCTTCTTAGCGCCCGTGCCATCCACAGCACGCAAGTTTACATTCATTAGTGAGAATCCCTTCCCAGCTAGGACGTACATTTACATCCTGGGGTGGGAAGGGGTTGTCTGTTTACATATCAACTTTTAAAAATTAAACCCCAATGGATTCAAATAATAAAATAAAAACAGTATTTACCTGTCCTCAGCCCCTGACGGTCTAGGGCAGCCACACCCCCTCCTGACAAGCCCTGCCCACTTTTTGAATAAGTGGCAGGATCAGTACAAATAGCTAAAGAGTTGCAATTTTTTGCACAGAAACTGAGGACTTTTTTTTAATGCCGGAAAGTGGCATAAATGCTTTAATAAATATGACCCATAATTTGGAAAACCCCTTGCATGGGAGTTACAGAAACAGTGTAATACTGTGTGCTATGGTGTGTCTGTAACTGGGGAGCTGTGTAGCTCGTTTTACTATGCTGTTTGCATCTGTCTCGTTTAGTTTTATGGAAGTTATGGGAACCAGGTAGCGAAGCCTGCTTTGCCATTTCCTCAAGTCCCAACCACCCATTTCAGCCAAGTGAGACATGCATCTATCACACTTTCATGACATATCCTGTGGGTATGCCATGAAAATCTCAGGTGGGAACAACCCTTTAACACGGTGTTCTCTACAAGATTTCTACAAAATGATTTATTTCGGGAACATGCAGAAAATCTGGTTGAGCTTTGCTTACAGTCATCAGGAGTCTGAACTTTGATAAGCTGATGGCAATAATGATGTTATTTGTGTATTTTAGTACACTATTGTGCCAAAAGTGATGGCACAGCAGTATGTACAGTACATATGAAGTTTCATTACTTCAGGAAATACTTGGGAACGTCCACACCTGTATAGGTTGTGGAGTGTCATCTTGTGAGTGAGGCTGAACACTGGACAACGTGAATTATCGGAGTTCGAGACGTGAATTATCGGAGTTCGAATTAGGCATGATATTGGGTGCCAAATGGATGGGACGTTCCATTTCTGAAGTCGTGCGGGCATTTAACATGTGTGTACCAGAAAAACATCATAGAAGGTATTACCACCCACAGTAGACAGTGCAGTTACCACCACGGGCACTTAATGATCGCAACTGGTGGCGTCTGACTCGAATTGTCCCTGCAAACAGACAAAAGACTCTGGTAGAAATCACATCCACATTCAGTGCAGGAGACCACACACACATATATCCTGCAGGTCAGTGCAGAGGTCTTTAGCTTCCATGGGATATGGGAGCAGAAGACCCACCAGAGCACCTCTGTTATCACTAACGACAGCAGACACAGTGCTTCTGGGCCTATAGGGTTATTAACTGGACCCTAAAAGACTGGGACATGTCAGAGTACCAATTATTTCAGGCTGGTGACAGAGCTCATGTCTTCAGTTGACTCCATGAACCAAAGCTGTCAACAAGGCACTGTACAAGCGGGTGATGGTTCCATACTGGTGTATAGTGTGTGTTCTCATGACATGGGTTGGGTCCACTGGTCTACCTAAACACATCAATTAGCAGTTCCTACCAGGTTTCACTGCTTGGTGACCATTTGCAGCCCTTCATGGTCTTCATGTACCCCCACAATGTTGGGATATTCCTGCAGGTTAATGTACTGTGCCATTGGGCCCAAGTTGTCCAAAATTGATTTGAGGAGAATTCTGACGAGTTCCTATGTCCTGCACATTCGCCCAACATGAGCTCATCAAACATATATAGGATGTGGTGGAGAGGTCCATTCATAGCCAAGATCCTGCACTTAATACCATGGAACTGTGGGTGCCTATCCAGACATCATGGTTCAACATCCCTCCAGATGTCTTCTGTCCACTTGTGGAACCAATGCCATGCTAAGATCATAACATCATAGAATGGTAGAGTTGGAAGGGACCTCTGGGGTCATCGAATCCTTTCTCTCTTCTCTAGTGTTGGATATCCTTTCTAGCTTTGTGTCATCTTCAAATTTGATCAGATGCCCCTCAATTCCCTCCTCAAGATAATTTATAAAAATGCTGAACAACACTGGGCCTAAGACAGAGCCTGGTCAATCCCATATTTGGTCATTTTTTCACTAAGGATGGTACAAGATACTTTGTCAAATGCTTTACTAAAGTCAAGGTTTATTATATCTACCAATTCTGTTATAGAAGGAAAATAGATTAGTCTGACATAACTTGTTTGTTACAAACTCATGCTGGCACTTGTTAATTTCCCTATTCTCACAGAAGTACTTGCATACATGCTGTTTAATAATTTGTTCAAAGATCTTTCCTGGTACAGAAGTCAGGCTCACAGGCCTGTAGTTTCCTGGGTCCACCTTCTTTCTCTGTTGGAAGATGAGGACAACATTTGCCCTTTTCCAATCTCCTGGGGCTCTCCTGTTCTCCAGGAATTTTCATAGATTATGACGGGTGGTTCAGCAATTACCTCTGCTGCTTCCTTCAGTATCCTAGGATGTAATTCATCTGGACCTGGAGACTTGAATTCATGTAAGTTAGCTAAAATGTTCCCTCACCATCTCTCTGCTTATAGATAACCTGAATTATTTTATTCCCCAATAGCACAGGGAAGATCAGCTGATGTTACATTTACTTTCTGAGAGAAAACAAATACAAAATAGGAATTTAAAAGTTCAGCTTTCTCAATATCATTCTTAACCAATTTACTTTTTTCATCCTGTAAACTTCTTATAGAATCTTTGACTTTTCTTTTGCTTTTGACATACCCCCAAAATGCTTTTTTATTGCTTTTGGCCTATCTTACAAGCCTCAATTCCTTATTAACTTTAGCTTTTCTGACACTTGCCCTACAGTTTCTGCAGACTGCATTATATTCTTTTTTAGATATTACCCCCTCTTTCTATTTGCTAAACATATTTTTCTTCCTTTTTAGCATGTGTGTAAGTTCTGAGTTCATCCATCCTGATCTCTTTAAATGCTGCAATTTGCCGGGCTAAAGGGAGTCCTACACAATATTAGTTCCTGTCCCATGATTTTTTGGCATGTCGGGGTATATAAATGTTGTACTACCACTCCAAACCTTTCGATCCCAATTCCTTTTCCATTAAAACATCAGTATATGAATTTTTATAGTAGCTTTTTTGGATAGAAATGAACACTGCACATCTGCCAATGTTTTTTTAATAACCTATAACTGAGAACCAACGAGCCTGATTAACTGATTGTGACGGATTAGAGAGCATTGGACGGTGCGTCTGGAAACACAGACAACGGTGAACTAAAACTATACGTGACCCCACCTGTGCTGTAATACCAGATCCGTAAAGCTTCCAGGACCTGCATTCAGTCTTAAATGTATAAATCAACTTTCTCAGCCGGGTCCCAAACTAAACAGCAAAGCAACTTTTTTTTTTAACTTCGGTTTTGCTTGAGCATTAAAGAAAAAAAAAAGCTCTTGTACTGCCAAAGTTCACAGCTTTGAAAGATAAATGAGCTTTTACTATTGGAACTCTGTTTAATATTGTTTAAAGGTACCAAATAATAGTGCTGTGCCAAAGTGGGTCGGATTTCCTATATGTTAGGTGACCATTTCCTGGAATATGTTATTCTTGGAAAGCACGTAGCTCACAGGAGACCTAATTATCAGCAGAACGCAATCCTGTTGAGACCAAGCAAGGGGTACCCGAGCAAGAGATGGAATACATAACAAGTGCTGTAAGCGCCGGCTTAGATGACCCACTGAGTGATGACAGCGTTGCAAGCCAATACAAAGTGGACTTCTCTGCCAAGCAGATATTTTACAGATCTTTCATAGCAAACAAATTACAATTAAGCTCACCCAAAGCTCATTCACAGGACAGCATGGAGTCCGATATTCACTATTTGCAAGAGCCCTCACTAAAATGTCGATATAGTAAAAGCTTACGATGTGAGGGATACATGTTCCAGAATGATGTTATATTAAAGGGACTGTCCAGTCAACAGCTTAAAAATTATACGCATGTTCCTGGCTATAGGGTATGCTCTTCTGCTATTTATTTTCATAAGGGTTTGCTCTTTGGTTGCTTTTAGGGCAGTTCCAATAAGAGAGAGCTGTGATATCTGGCTACAGTGTCTACAGGAAGTCTGAGACACACCCAATGTCTTATCATTGGTTCAGGCAGACACACCCCCAGTCTCATCATTGGTTTGGGCAGATACATCCCCTTCTCATCAGCAGGTAAGGCTGCTTTTCTATTCACATCATGTTTAAGAGGTTGTGACATGAGACACAACCTCTTTCAGTCTGCGGGGCCTTGTGCGAACAGCTGGTTCACTGGAAAACAGTTGGTTTTGTTGAGTAAGTCACGATCTGCCAAGCACTACCTCGGCAGCGGCCAAATATAGTATTAGAGGATGGCATAAGATCTGCCAGATCAGGAGCCACTCTAAAATAGCGAATTACCATTCCAAGTCAAAGAGGGGGAGTTCTGATTGAGGGAACTACTCCATGACATGCAAATGCCCTAAAGGGGGATATATACAGAGGTGGTCTTTTATCCAGCCTTTTAAAAAAAAGGAAAAACAAAACATGGCACCAAATACTAAAAAATAACAGAGGCAATACTTACCTCTCCAATCCACCATATAAATTCCAATGTTCTCCCCGGCCTTTGTTTACAAGATGAGTGGCTGCAGCGGTCACATACTGTACTCTGAGGATCACCCCTCACCAATGGCAGTCAGAAGTACGAAATTTGACTGCAGTGGCCATTTGTCAGCTGCTTGTAAAGAAAGCCTAAGGATACTATCATTGCTTCTGTGGTGGCTTGGTGAAATACAGAAGCAGGCAAATGTCACCATTTTTGTTATTTTATACCGATTGGTGGAGTTTTTATTAATTTTTTTTCAGATAATCCCTTTAAATCTGGGCTCACCCAACTGTATGGTAAAACACTGCATAAAATTTTTTTTTTTACCAGCGCAGGGAACTACTTATCCTTGCGTATTGTCGTGTTTTTGCCTGTGCATGAACAGCGTACAATAACCCTCCCAATTAACCCCCGGGTGTACCAACCAGCCACACAGACAAAACCCATTCCAACAGTAATCCAGAACACAAGTGCACAGAGAACTCAAACCCCCAGCAGAGTAGCACACCCAACATAACAGGAACCTAAAAAGTAACTTAAAAAAGAGTTGTCCGAGTTGTAGCAGTTCTTTTAAACCGGCTACCCATACTTGTTTTGGATGGTCTGATATATACAATGTATAGTCTCTAGAGATGAGCGAGCACGCTCGTTTAAGGCTTCTAAACGAGGAGCAGAGGCCTTTAATCCCACGCCATACATCTGCTATCTGACAGGATTAAAGGCCAGGACCAAGCGCCGTATAGGGGTCAATGACACTATCAGTTGATGAAGTCGGCTGATCGTTTGTTCTTGTACACGACCAGTGATGAAATGAGTGTTCGTAGGAACGTTCGGGCCCACTAAAGCAGCCCAAGTTAAAGGACCTTTACACACGTCTGATCTTCCCCCAGAAGATCGTTTATCAGTTTCCTGCAGCAGGTCAGGCTGCTTATCACCCGTCTTCATTAATGGTCACACAAATGTCTATAGGATATATATAGTGCTATATACGGTGCACAAGCTCCTCCCAATCACAAGAGGGGAAGGGGGGGATAAAGCAAAGACTGTCCGCTATTACAGGTTATGTGTTACCTATGCGGAGAGGGAAGCCTGGCGGAGACATTATGCAGCATAGGACATGGGCCTTAAGCGTTTCTGAATTTATTATCTTTTTTGACAGACATAACATTCTTGCATTTAATAAATCCGCAGGGGTCACAAAATGAGCCCCTCTTGTGCGGCTGCGGCACCAGGAGAGTTGTAATTCCAGGCAGACCTGGAGTTCTGTTCTGGATCATCACCGTCCTACTGTCTGGGGAGCTTTGCCGGCGACTCCCTAGTGTGACCCTACAGGTCATTACCTCGCAGACAGCAGGGGCCTCATTTCTGGGTTCGCTGACTTTGAATAGCTGGGGGTGAAGTTCTGAACGCTCTGTTACACCAGTCCTCAAATACTCTGGTTGGAAACAGCCAACAATAAAAGAGCAGATTTTCATTACAAAAAAAAATGGCAAATTTCATCCTTTTTGAAAGCATTTGGAAAGATACGCAGCCATAGAAGGTAATGAGAAACACACTTTTTATTACCGCGCTCTGGGCTGCGCACAACTCCGTTCCTATATAAACTTCTCCTGACACTGAAAGAAAAAAGCTGGGTCCCCTGTGGGGTATTACAGCAGAACAGGTGTTCCCAGCACCAGAGCATCTTATCGAGACAGAATACACTTACTATCGTCTCCCAGTTTGGACGCATGCTCATTTATCAACTCTTCGCCCACTTCAATGATTTGCTCGCTGTTCCTGTAGTTCTCCTCCCGCCAAGTCTTCATCTTGTCACGCATTTCTGCAAAAGAAATGTTAAATGTTACATCGCAGGTACAGAAAATAAAAATAAATTAAAAGGCACAGAAACTTCCATTAACCCCGCCACCCAATCCTTATCCAAAATTTACCTCCAACTTATGCATTCCTCTGCAGCGGGTGGGCATTTACCATTGCAATCAAAAAATTATTCACCCCCCCATCAAACGCAAATAAGGTTTATTTGCTAAATTTACAAACTTTCAGCCGTTTGCAAAAAAATTAAACAAGAATAATTTAAATAGCTCAATACAACTAATATAACAAGCAGTTTCTTCAAATTCACCACCAAATGCCACTTTTAAAAGAGTTGGACCAGAATTGCAAGTTATCCCCGATCCACAGGATAGGAGATAACTTGCTGATCAGTGGGATGGATTTTCAATTGATCCTGTAAATGTGCCCCTCCTACTCGTCACTATGGGGTCGCTTCTTCCCCTGCAGTGCTATCAGAATGAATGGATTGCTGGCTGAGTATGTGCGGTCGGAGCTCCATTCATTTTGACAGGGCTGAGGCAAAAACATAAGCGCTTGTTGCTCGGTTAGCTCCAGCAGCCATAATAAAAATGAATAAAAACGCTTGCACGACCAGTGCTTCATTCAGTCTACTCCGAACTGCAGGGGGTGCATTACAAACACAGTGAGGAGGAAGGGGGAAACGGATCCCCAGCTCTCGGGATTGGTGGGCCCTTAGCAGACAGACCTCCACCAAGCAACAAGTTATTCACCACCTTGTGGATAGGGGATAACTTGTTGTTCTTGTAACACTCCTTTACTGACTACTGCAGTCTCAGAATTGTTCAACCCTTGAAGAGAGTCCCTCATAAGAGAACATATTTGCAAATCACGTATTGTCTCAAGCACACCTGGTGCAACTAATCAAGGGGCTTCATGAGTTACTTCAGGTGTAATTGAGACGGAACATATCAAACACTTGGACCAGCTTGGGTTTTGTTGACTGTGAGGTTTGATCACGTTAGAAACATGGCTAAGTCAAGAGAGTGTTCCAAAAAGTTAAAGGGGCTGTCCAGTTTAAAACTACTGATGGCCTATCCTTGGAAAAGGTCATCAGTAACAACTTGCTGGGGATCCGTTGTCAGGGAGGCAGGTGGTCAAAAACTCTCAAGTGACTGCAAAAGACCTGCAGCAAGATTTAGTGGCAGCGGCACTCAGGTTAGCCTTTGCACAGTAAGGCGAATACTAAATGCTGAAGGTCGTCTCAAAACAATATAAATAAGCCACAGAAGTTTGAGATTGAGTTCTGTGCAGTGATGAACAAAACTTGAGGTCTCAAGAATTAGATTAGTGTTATGTCTTTAGGAAGTAGGAGGAAGAATGAAGCCTACGCTGAAACAAACCCCTCTGCCTACAGTGAAGCATGGCGGTGGCTCGGTGAGGCTCTTGGGCTGCTTTGCTGCCTTTAGCACCGGGAACCTGTAGCGCGTGGAGGGCAAGATGGATTGAGTCAAGTATCAGGAATCCTTGAAGAAAACCTCATGCTTTCTGTGAGGAAGCTGAAGCTTGGGCGTCATGGGACCTTTCAACAGGACAATGATCCTAAGTATACCTGAAAGTCCACCAAGACTTGGTTTCAGAAGACGTCCTGGAAGATACTGCCTCACTCCAATTACAGACGATACGGCCTCTGAACACTATTGTGATCCCAACTGCACTATATGCATCTGACACACAGAAAGTGGCCACACGTATCAATCAGTGACTTGATGCTTTCCAACAACCATGCCTTGGTCCCTGCCCAAGGCTACTTACCATGATCGCATTAGGAATGAAGAAATGCACTGCCACTCTGGAACACAGCCACTCCCAAGTCATCGAACACTGACACATTCTACACCTCCGAGACCAGACTGTCAAATATCACTATCTCATGGGATCCAAAAATGGGAAGTGTTAGTGGGGAACGCAAAAGATCACCTGGCAACGTAAATTTAGAGAGGACAGCCAAAACTGCTGTTTTTGCCAACGATAGTGTTCTTTTGTCACCTGATGCACCAAAAGGCACAGGAGGACCTACGTCTGTTCAGCCATAGGTATAGAAAAACAAAAACCCGCCTGTCAGTCATGTAATGGACACCAACAGCGCTCAATTCCATTCAGTTTCCATCACTTTACCAGAAACAACAGTACTGCATGCTGCACTATTTCCTTTGGCATTTAATCCTTTTTTGGATTCAGGGTTTCCTAGGGGGTTCTCTCTTTCTGCCATTATACAATGGCGCCATCTGCTGGCTAGTACTTCGGTATGGGACATGCTGGAGAGGCCAGTAATATACAGTAAGAATACCCTGCTGGACGTCTTCCGACATCGGAACTGTACAGCCTTCAATCAGAATGTCTTTAGACGTCAGACAGTGGATTGGAAAGGGTTAAGATGAAAACCCTAGGTAGAAACTCCAACAGCAATTTGAAGTAAGCCCAAGTAGCCATGGTCTAGACTGAAAACAGTTGTATCCGCCAGATTTTGGTGAGGATCTGCAGTAGATTTCACCCCTTTAACTTAAATTCAATTAAGGCCTCATGTCCACGGGGAAAATCAGGCCCGCCGCGGATTCTTCATGTTGAATCCGTAGCGGGTCCCTCCTTCCCCCGCAGACATGAGGCCTAAAAATCAGAATAAACTCACCTGCTCCGGACGATGCGGATCTTCCTTCCTTCGCGGCCGGATCTTCTTTCTTCGGCCCGGCGGATGTGCTCGGCACGCCGGCAGCGTGCCGGCACATCCACCAGGCCGAAGAAAGAAGATCCGGCCGCGAAGAAGGGAAGAACCGCATCGTCCGGAGCAGGTGAGTTAATTCTGGTACGGGTCTCCCACGGATCCAGATGGCTTCCATAGGCTTCAATAAAAGCCTGCGGGAGCCATCCCCGTGGGAGACTCACACGAAAATGGTCCATTTTTTTTCCCGCACGTGGATCCGCGCCTGACGGGAAAAATGACATCCGCAGGTATTTAACTACCTGCGGGTGTCCAATGCATCCCTATGGGGCGCGGATCCGCGTGCGGGAGAAACGCTGCAGATTTTAAGCCCGTGGACATGAGGCCTAAAGGGGTGAAATCTGCACCAAACTCTGTAGCAAACGGTGCAGATTTTGAAACAGATCTTGGTGCGGATTGGCTGAAAATTTTTTCAGCTGTGGAAAACCCGCAGCAAATCAGCATCCCTTGAAGTCTATGGCAGAAATCTGCAAGGTTTTTCCAGCAAATCCGCTGCTAAAATTGAGATGCTGTGGATTTATATTCTGCACTGCAAGTCAATTTCCGCACTGATTAAGTGGATTCGTTCCGCAGCTTGTGGACGATATTTTGAAAATCTCATCCGTATTGCTGCTATTGTAAATGACACGGATTTTCTATGAGAAAAATGTGCAAGAAAAATCAGCAGAAAACCCACCCCATTTTACCAAGCCCTGATGCCGTTTCCACACAGCTGAGATCACCACGCGAGTTTTGTGCATTGCGATCTGACCAAATATGAATCCCATTCCTTTGAATGGGGTCATACACATGAGCGATCTTTGGGCGTGCCCATTGTTTTCAATGGAGCCAGCAACAGCATCGCACCATGAGCTAGGTGCACGCGATGCCACGTTTTCCCATTTAAAGCAATGGGAAAAGCTCAGTGATCCTCGAAGTAGGATCGCTACATCCCCAAAGTGATGCTAGGCGGTTTTGTTATAAAAATGCCTCACATCCGCGGGGAAATTGTATGTTGACGAGCGCGACATAATGCTCACAGTGTGAAGTTAGCCTTAGGGTATATTCACCCCTAAACAGAAAAGTTGCACATTTTCAACAGCAGAATTGCCTGCAGAGGGTTTGCAGAGTTTTACAGCACAAATAATGTGGATTTCAAGAAATCCTACTGACATGCTTTGGAAAAAATCCATAGTGTAAAAGTGTAAATTGACCGGGGTGTGGATTTTAAATCCGCAGTATGTCAATTTGCGATGTGGAATTTCATAGATTTCACCCTTACAAATCCCTTGCAGTATTCACAATGTGATATTTTAATAATTTGGACCGCTAGAGATGCAGCGATACCAATCTTTACATTTGCTTTAACTTTTTGATGCAACAAAAGGAAAAAGTTTTTTTTTTTAACTCTAATTTGCTTTTTTTTTTTTTTTACTCGTATTTACTTTTTTTTAGTCCCCATAGGGAAACAGAACATGCGACTATTTAATTACTCACACAATATAATGTGATACTACGACGTTGCATTTTGCTTCATTTGGACAAGACACCTATTATGACATGACACAGGCACGTCTTAATAGGCAATCAACCACGGCAGCCCAAGAAACATTCAGAGTATCACAAGCCCAATTGCTACACTTACAATGCTGCTGTCAGAATTGACAGTGCCATTTAAAGGGTTACCAGCTGCGATCACAACCGTCTCTGATTGCACTTGTTGCCGGCCAGTGTCAAAGATGGCCAATACCCACCACGTACGGAGCGGGTTTGGCTCCCGAGCCAGCTTCAAACAATGACACCTGGCATGTATGGTGCACAGTGGGAAGGGGATCATATTCAAGGTACCAACTACAATAACTCCCAGGAGGCAACTGCGCCATTCTCTTACTAGATGTCATATGAGACTTTGATGAAGGATGCAACAATATAATCCTGGACTCCGTTCTCACATAGAAGGAAACAGAACGAAGGGAAGCCGGCATGATGAAAAGGCGCAAGAAACCAAAAACTCTTCTGAAATATGGCAGAGTGGCGAGAAATGCATTTACATAGAATTTTTAATTTTTCTTTTAAACCCGACCGAAACCACCCCCGGGTAGAGTCTCCGACAAGACGCTAAGAGCAAACGCTTTTTGATGTAAGGATATTGTAATGGAGAGGTATGGATATCAGCGAGTGTGAAGACATCAGGAAAACGAGCACAGGCCAAAAATACACAAAGTAAAATGTCAGCCGGCCAACGTTCCCGACTCCCCAAATACTTGGCGCCTGCTGCAATCCCCACACCAGTGTAAACTATCGCAGGACGGACGGGGCTGTGCTATCATGAAGCTCGCTCTGCTGCTAACACGTTTGTCACCCAAATGTGGAATTAGTCATTCTGGTAAATCCGGAAAAAAGGAAAAGACAGAAGGATTATTTCTCGGAGGAATAGTGTTGTAGCACATGGCTTTCTGACACCTTGTATTCGCCAGTGCGCGGCCGTTGCGATGAAACATCTGTACTGGACAGGAAGAGAGAGGTGTTAGAGAGTCACCGCAGACTCACACCCAACCAGGACTCATCCAGACAAATCCAGCTTTCATCATGGAGACGGATCAAATGTATAAGGTGGCAAATGACATCTATATAAAGGGCGGCGCGCTCCGCAGATCCCCTATATAGATGGCTGCCGAGCATCAGGAGCTCCTTGTAATACAAAGCAGAAAGAGAAGCTATCTCATCGGTGTTAGGCCAAATTCACACGGACGGACGCAACTTTTTGGGCCTGATATTGTGCTTGCCAACGTGCATTTATCACACAGATGCGAGACGTTTTTGAATGAAATTCCGGTCATCAGAGGATTGAAAGTGTTGTTCATTGATTTCAGTGGGAAAAAAAAATAAGAAAAAAAAAAAAAAAAATCACATTGCACTCGCATTCACATCACATGTCAGGCGATTTCTTTAACCCCTTTTTTTTCCATTTTTGGGTTTTCCTCAGTTTTTAAAAAAATCATGACTCTTATTTATCCAGTGGTGTAGATGACTGAGGGTTATTTTTTGCTGGACGAGTTGTATTTTTCAAATGGTACTATTTACTGTACCACGTAATGTACTGAAAAACTTTTAAAAAATTTTTAGTGGAGAGAAATGGAGAGAATCTTTGGGTGCGACTTGCTTCTGCAGCGCACACATTGCAACAAAAATGACATGATATCTTTACTTTATGGGTCACTACGTTTACTACAATACCAAATTTATATACATTTTTTTTGTTGTAATACTTTGATTTTTTTTTTTTAAACATTTAATTTTTTAAAATTATTTTCTGCCGCCATCTTCTGATAGCGATAGCTTTTTATTTTCAGTCAACATAGTTGAGCGAGGGCTCATTTTTTGCGGGATGTCCTGTAATTTACGTAGTATCAATTCGAAATACATACGACTTTTTGATCGCTTTCTATTGCGTTTTTTCTGGGAGACAGGGTGACTGAAAAAGTGCACTTGCGGTGTTGTTCATTTTTTTTTCAGACGTCGTTCACCATGCAGGGTCAATAATGCGCTACTTTGATAGATCAGACTCTTACGGACGCGGCAATACCAAATATGTATTTTTCTTTTATGATTTAGATTTTTTAATTAGAGATATAGCAAAAGGGGGGTGATTTAAACTTTTACTACGTTTTTTTTTTGTTTTTTTTTTAAGCCCCCGTGGGGGACTACAACATGCAATGCTTTGATCACTCCTGCAGTATGACGTAATGCTATACGGGTATGGCTTGATAGGCAGTCTGCTAAGGCAGCCCTGGGGCCTTTCAGAAGTCCCCCGGCTGCCATGACACCTGCCCGACTCCCCCGATCTCAGTGCGGGTGGGCCATGCGGGACCCTCGAACATTGTTCGGGGCATTTAAAGGGTTAATAGCCGCAATCAGCCACGCGACCGGTTGCAGTTATTGCCCACAGGTGTGTCAGCTGTAATAAACAGCTGACGCCCACGCTATATGAAGAGAGTTCGCCCCGCGACCTCTCTTTATACATACCCCAACGCTCCAGGATGTAAATGTACGTCCTGGAGTGGGAATGGGGTTAAAAAGCAGTGAGTAAATTATAGTAATTAAATTCTATACAACCTGTGGTGGCAGGCGTGTATGGAGCATGCGCATGAGCCAAGCCCACTCCATAGAAAGCAGGTGGTGACTGTCTTTGACAGCTGAGAGCCGACCACAACGGCAATAACTCTGATCGCCGCCATTAACCACTGTCAGTATTGGCCCTTTTAAATGGACTGACTGACAATAGACTCCCTCTGTCTCCTGAATGACCCCACAATTAGATCATGAAGTGTAGTTCAGGTGGGTACTGATGTATCTTGTCTCCACCTGAAGAATGGGTGAAGACAAGATGCATGCCGACAACCAACGCCCACAACTTGATTGGCTGGGCAGGAGAATGGGTGCCCATCATCTCCCTTCGTGCCTTGTGTCACTCACACCTCCGCCGCTCTCCCTTGTCCCCTTCCCAGCTCCTGCGCTGTCAGTCTCCTCACTGCCGTCATATACTGCAGCAATTATGCGAGGCCGGCCGGCGATGAGACTGACAGCGGCTGACCGACTGGGCCGGAACAGGGAGGGGAGAAGGCAGAGTGCCAGGGCCAGTGACAGGTGAGGGGATGGAAGTGTGTACGTGGCAGACACATTGTAGCGCTGATGGAAGGCTGGCGAGCAGAGTCTCCATGGTGGATGCACTGCACCGGAGGCGGAAGGCGACAACTTCTAGGAGGGGGATGATTACAGCGGGGGAGATGGAATGGCGGAGGGGGGAGGGGGGGACACTGTCCCGGAGCCACCCCGGCGGGGAAAGAGTGACAGCCCCGACAGCAGCAGAGATGGGATGTCACAGCCAGGGAGATGAAGGGCACCCATCCTCCTGCCCAGCCAATCAAGTTGCGAGCGTTGGTTGTAGGCATGCATTTTGTCTCCACCCATTCTTCTGGTGGAGACAAGATACACCAGTACCATTCAGGTGTTATAGCAGTGTTATAGTAGGCTGGGGCCTTGTATATGCCCCCAGGTTTGCTGTGAATTTTTGTCTATTAAGCCGTGCCAGTCATAAAGCTTAATAGAATCCCTGTAGAAATGCAAAACGCCAAAGTGATCAAACGACAGCTAGTTTAAGTTCCCTATGGGCACTATACAAAGAAATGAAAAAGTTTTTTTAAAACCATTACAAAAAATAAAACAAAAAAAAAATAACCATTTAGTAACGCCACGTCCATAAAAGTCTGATCTACTAAAATAACTTATTATTTATCCTGTATGGTGAATGCTATTAGAAAAAAAAAATACACAATGCAAACTTTTGCACATTTTTTGATCATCCCATCTCTGAGGTACACTCTGATAAAAAGCTACCAAACTAAGGCTGCCTGTCCAAGGGCATATTTTCATTGCGTTCCCTGCAGCGATAATCCGGCCACGGGGAACACAGTAAACGCTTTCCATAGCGTTGGTATGAAAAGCGCAGCCGCCCTGTCCACGAGTGGCCGGCATATCGCGATTCTCCGTAGTGGGCCTATCTGTTAGATAGGCTCAGTGTGGAGAACCGTCAGCTGGCTCCTGCTCCCCAGGGGTGGGATATTGCTACGCCCATGGACAGGCAGCCTAAGAAGCCCAAACAGCTACCAATAGAAACTGAAAGTCATCCAGCAAAAAACAACCTCCCACACAACTCCATCAACAGAGAAAAGAAAAAGTATGGTGATCAGAAGATGGCGACAGAAAGCAATTTTTACTTTCATTTGTAACAGTAGTGATACAAATAGAACCAACAAAAAACTACCGTGAATAAATTTGGTATCTCCACAATCGTGCTGACCTGCAGAATAACGCCAACATCTCTAATCTGCCGCATCATCTAAACTATAAAAATACCTCCCCAAATGTCGCAATTGTGATTTTTGCCATTACACCCCACTTAGAGATTCTGAAGTTTTTCAGTACATTAAATATGACCTTAGAGAGATACAACTTCTCCTGCTAAAAACAAGCCCTCAGATGGCTAGGTCCGTGAAAATACACCAGCTATAGTTTTTCGAAAGTGGCGAGAAAAAAACAAAATATACAAAATGGCTGGGAAGCGAATGGGTTAAAGGGGTTGTATTAGAATCAACTTTTATCACCTAGTCACAGGATAGGTGATAAAAGTCAGATCTATGGGGGGGGGGGTCTCACCCTCCAAAGAATGAAAACCACACATCCTGTCTCCTCCTCACGAAAGTCCATTTTTTTATTTACCTAATGCACACTGGGCTCTGTTTTCTGATTGGCTAGCACTGATCACATGACCAATTCTGGCCAATCAGAGAACAGATATAATGCACTTGCAGTCTAACACTACGAAAGCACTGCGGGGACTAGGTAGTCTGAAGATTATGTCGCCGTCTTCGATGCTCAAAAACAAAACCCAAAACTTGCAGATTGGATGGAGGGCAGAGAAGAACAACTGCAAGTAACGTACCCCTCCTCCTCTGGTCCTGGGACACATTTTGTCCTGAAACGGGAGGGTCGCTTTAAAAAGACATGTAAGACGAGCTGATAGGCACTAAACGCACACCTAGACCACTGCTTTATATGGTTTAGAAAATGCATTCTCATACCCCCCTCCTTAGGGAATCCTGGGGAATAGAGGGGGGTCCTCTGTTCAACACCTTCATCTTTTGAACAGAGTGGAGACAGGTTACAAAGAACGTCTCTGGAAGACCCCACCCGTCCTACATCATAATGGACAAGACACAGATTTCAATATAAACTTTCTTCCCCATTGACCCATATTAGTTCTAACAGTCCTCTTACCTGAAATGACCTCCCTGGAGTTAATGCAATGCTAAACTGACCTAGGTAGGGAGCTCTCGCACATAAGAGGCATTTCCTCCGAGGTGGATACATTTCCCAGATTCACTTTAGAACAGCACTTAGTGCAAAAACAACCCTGTTAATTGCAGCCAGTACTTAGGACGGCATTAGGAGCTTTGCTAAACCAGATTTTCTTTCAAAGGGAAGTACTGGTGATGTTCCACACAGAAAATTTAGTGCTCCCAGACTTCCTTTTGGACACTGCAGCGTCACGTCAGTTGTTTGGCCTGGCCGCCGGCGTGTTTTATCTGGTTACGAATATTCCGTCTCTTTTGTGGAAAAGACAAAATCTGCTTTCTTTCTCTGGTCTTTTCAGCCGTAATTAAAGGCTCAGGGATTTTTGAGGATGAATAAAAGTTTATTGGTTGTGATGTTTATAGTGACAGCTTAATATAGATCACCTGTTACTGGACTGCGGGCTGACGCTGAGCCATGGAAATGCGTAGACGCGAGCAGATGTTAGACCGATACAAAGGTAGCTCTGTTCTGTCCGCTCGTGTATTGTAATACTAGCATGCAAGCAAAAAGTGGAAGAAAATTTCCACGAGAGGTCCCCGTCACATCGTTCTAAAAAAAAGAAATTATGGATGATGAGCAATATGGCTGTTGCATTCACGGGGGTCGTCTTCCAGCTTTTCCAGACAGCTGAAAATTGACCCTCTAGGCATTATACAGTGATAGGCGAAAAAACATTTGATCGCAATTCCTATGGAAGCTAGCATTGCCACTATACACGGACGTGCCAAAAGTCATGGGATAGCGGCATGTAAATTGATGGTGAAGTGGCGTTGCCTGAGATACCGTATTGGGAATGGCCACACCTGTATAAGTTGTACGGTGAGTGAGGTTGACCACTGGCCAGCACTTCATCTGAGGTTGCTAACTGGACCTTAGAAGTGGGTGGCACAGACCCCTTGAATCCATGGACCCCCGTTGCGATTAAGGTATTGTGCGGGCTGGTGGTGGTTCCATATTGGTGTTTTCATGACATGGGTTGGGTCTACTGGTAAGCCTTAACACATCAGTGACCAGTGCCCGCTACGTTTGCTGACCGTTTGCAGCCCTTCATGTACCCAAACAATGACGGGGTATTAAATAATACAATATATACTCAAGTGGAAACTGAAAGTGTTACACCCAGACACAGCTGCAGAAAATTTATGAAACTTGGATAAAGTCTCCCCATAGGAAGGGTAGTGATTCATTAAAAACTGGATGAAGTACATGTATTAGTATGCAAATTATGAGGCCCTTCATTAAACAAAACGCAACATTGTTTTAATTTATAGGTCGTAAAGTGTGTTATGTAAGAAGGTCCTTTTGGGTCCACAGATTGTTGGTGACTAGGTAGCCGAGTCTTAAGTGTTCCAACTCCATAACCAAAATGTCTGAGAGGTGTCGGATAATTGGTATGTTTGAAATGGGGGTATCATCTTGTGAAATCCCCTGGAGGACGGGCAGCACAATGTCAGTGCAGAGAGTGATTACTTCATGGACACAGGAAGGCTCTGGTACTCACAGGCCAGGCACAGGTCCACGCAGAAGGTCAACTTCATGTGAAGACCACCAAATTGTGTGAATGGCAGTTGCTGATGGACGGGTGACTTCAGCACAGATCTGAGCAGGGGTTAGAGTCACAGTCACCTCAACAATTGCAAATCACTTGCCTGAGCTCGCGGGGTTGCATTCTCAGACCCCCACGAATGAAGAACAATTGTGCTTAGAGAAGAGTCCCGATTCCATCTGGGGCAAAGTGATAATTGTGAATATATCAGTCGGCGTTCTGTAGAAAGGGTCAACCCTACTGTGATTTCAGAGTGCCACATAGGTCCAATCCCTGGAGCCAGGGTTTGGGGGTCAATCAGTTATGGCATCCGGACTGAGTTGGTGGTTGCTGAAGGTACAATGACTGCCTGCCGGTATGTAGGCGGAGTGGTACACCCTCTTGTCATACCACTATCCAAAACAGTATCTTCCAACAGGATAATGCCCGTCCACATATAGCAGACATCACAAGACACGTCTTGCAAGATATCACGACCATGAATTAGCCCACGTAGTCCCCAACTTTATCCCCAATAGAGCGTGTCTGAGATGCTATAGGTAGACGCGTTATGTCACATGGCCACCCACCACAAACTGTATAACTGACTGCACAAGTCATGCAGGCATGAAGAGACCCCAACAAGTTATCCGAATGCTCACTGATTCAATGCCTGCAAGGATCCAAGAGTGTACAGGTGCTCATGGAGGGCACGCTTTTACTGAAAAGTAATAAACTTTCTCTTGCGGTGCATTAAAAGAGGTATAGGGGCGAGAACATTATCCTCCCACTATATAAGGCACTTGTCAGGCCTCACATGGAATACTGTGTACAGTTCTGGACACCGGGGCTCAGGAAACATGTAGCATTGCTTGAGGGGGTTCAAAGAAGGGTAACTAAATTAATAAACGGAATGGGAGGACTGGAATACCCAGAGAGGCTATCAAAATTGGGATTATTCACCCTGGAAAATAGATGGCTATGGGTTGATCAAATAACTATGTGTAAATCCATTAGGGGACAATACAAGGATCTCTCCCATGATCTGTTTATACCCAGGACTGTGACGGTAATGAGAGGGCATCCGCTACATCTAGAAGAAAGCAGGTTTCATCACCAACACAAGGGGGTTCTTTACTGTAAGAGCAGTGAGACTGTAGAACTCTCTGCCTGAGGACGTGGTGATGGCAAAATCCATAGAGGAGTTCAAGAGGCGACTAGATGTCTTTCTACTAGAGCGGAAGGATATTACAGGATATAGACATTAGGTGACCAGCGGGGTTGTTGATCTCAAATGTTGAACCAGGGATTACTCTGGCTGCCATTATGGAGTCAGGAAGGAATTTTGTTTTCCTCCAAATGAGCTAAATTGGCTTGTTGGTTTTTCTTTCGCCTTCCTCTAGACCAACAGGGGGGAGGGGGGTGTTGAAACGGGCTGAACTAGATGGACATTGTCTTCATTCATCCTAATATACTATGTTACTAAACTTTATGTGATTCATAGCGACTTGCTCTCATTTATTCCGGATAGGACTATGTACATATCTTGAAATGTTTCATTCCACCAATTAGTCATAACATGAAACCTGACGGTCTAATGTTGCTTAAAGTGGTTTTCTGGGACTTTACTATTGATGGCCTATCCTGGGTATAGTTCATCAATAGCTGATCAAAGGTCTGCCTCTCAGGATCTCCTCCGATCTGCGAATTCCTGGGCCTACTGTCAGTGCACATAGAGCAGGGAAGTAGACAGCACTGTCAACCTTGCAGTGGCCTGGGTTAGTATCGCAGGCATGGTTCTCATTGAATTCAATGGGAGTGGTGACTGCAATAGTTACTGGGGCCAATACGGAAAGAGCTAAGAGCTATCTGCCACTACACCCGGCAAACAGCTGACCAGTGGGGATCCCAAGCGGCAAAGACCTGGCGATCAACTACTGGATGGCCTATCCTGAGGATAGGTCATCAATGATAAAACCCTAGAAAACTCCTTTCAAAGTCTCCCTAGTTCTGCGTATACAGCTGTCACCCAGGTCATCATCTTCCATAGTCCCGTTCTCATGATCATGTGCCCGTTGTAGTCGCTTTCAACAGTCAACAGGGATCTACAGACACTCTGATCGGTTTTGCAGCTACACCTCAATGACCTGGGGAGGGGGGGTGATATATTAACACTAAAGTTTCATATTCCAGTCTTCATATTATCCTCGTTGGTGAATGATGCACCCAATATATGAAGAGGCCCTCCTTGGCTCCTCCATGTGCCCACACAGAAATCTATACCAGCTAGGAGCTGGCATAGTAGTATTGTGGTATACTTTACGATTGTTTCTGTTCATGGCCAATTTTTCAGGAAAGTGGGGTAGAGCGACATACCTGTCAAAATGTCGCAAATTTTGGCGAAAATGGGCAAAATGTTTTAAGCCAGAACCTGATGTAAACTGGGCTATAAAGACCACCAGGCTGTTTTTGTCCTATATGACAGACACTTTTTAGGGATTTTGCCATGTGGAGGTTTTACTGTCCTATTTTTTTTTTATCTTCAGATGCCAAAATTTTTGCAGTTTTTTCCTTGCTATTTTTTAAATATATTTTTAACTGAACTTTTCTTTTGTTCTTTTTTTTTTTATTAGGGGTACTTTACAGTTTATTTTTAAAATTAGTATATTTACGCTAAAATAAAGTACAGGAATGGGCTCCTCATTTTGTTTTGGACGTTTTGCTACATAATTTGTATAGTCTAGGATTACAGGGTGCGTACAGCGACTGTTTTGTTTGGCGTGGGCTGTCGTTTTCTTTTTTATATATACTTTTATTTTATTCTGTATGGTTTTACATAATTTTGTAAATTTTTTTTTTTTTTTTTTTTTTTTACCATGCATGTTCCCCTATGACTTCATGTAAGACCTCTAGGGGTCATTCACATTGTCTTTTTTGTTTAATTTTACACTTTTCCACTGTAACTTGATCATCCATAGGACCCGCATTCACAGGAGCTCCAGTTACAGGGTATACCATCCCTTGTAGTTACAGTAGTCACTAACAGAGCTGATCAGGTTCTGCTAGGACCCTGCAGCTCTGCTGGGCAGGGGAAACCAGCAGTCACGTGATCGTAGGGTCGAATAGCAAAAGTGACAATTCCACTTTCTCTCTTCACTGCGCAGCGTTCATTGAGTGCTATGTAGTCTGCAAGAGAGAAGGCAGTGGTGGTTAAAAACCACTTCTGCCTTCTCCTCCGGGTCCTTGGCTGTGCCTGCTACATTGAATAAGCTTTAATCTTGCACCCTATTTTTACCATTGTCTGGAATTAACCACTTCCCTGAGTCCGTCGTCAGGCATGTGTTCGGGAGGAAAATTTTAAATTTGTCTCCAACGCATGCCATGCGACGTGCAAGAGCGGCTCGGGCCCCATTGAAATCAATGGGAAATGATTGTTATCCGCTGCCACTGCTGTAACAGCAGTGGCAGAGGATTTCTTCATCCCCGCTGCAGTCTCCTCATCGTTGAACACTGTGACAGTGCTGTCAGTGTTCGCTGAGGAGGGAAAACCCCGTGGTGATGATTTTTGGGGATTTTTAAATCCCTGCCGGCTGAAAGCGCTGTCTCTGATTGGCTGAGCGCTCAGCCAATCACAGGCAGCCCTCAGCCGTTCTTTGAATGACACCTAAGTGCTGCCTGTGATTGATCACAGCGCTCGGACATTCACAGGTAACGCTCGGTTCATTCATTGAATTCTACGAGGGCTCAGCCAATCAGAGACAGTGCTTCTAGACGGTGGGGATTTTAAATCCCCGCCGGCTGAAAGATCTTCAGTGCAAAGCCGGGGAGACATTTATGGTGTTTAGTCCTTCAGGGGTTAAAGGGCTTTATCATGCAAATACTATTGATAACTTATCCTCAGGAACGGTCATCAATAGTTGATCGGCTGGGGTCCACTGCTGGTGACCCCGGCTGACCATCACCGCAGGATGCAGGGGTCGGAGTAGAAGCCATTGGCTCCAACCCCTGTGTAGAGACCGGAGCGTGTAACTGAAGGCACAGCACTCATCAATTTTAATGACAACTGTGACTGCAATTAAGAGCGCCGGCCACTACATGGGGGTAGGAGCTAACTGCTTCTGCTGTGATCCCTGTATATAGCGACACAGACAGTGAGCACCTGATTAGCCGATCAATTTGATGACCTATCCTGATAATAAGTCATCAATAGTATTTGCCTGGAAAACCCCTTTAATTTTTTTTCTCTACTGACTGGCGGACCTGTGTGGTGTATAGTAATGCATAAAAAATGCAGATAAGCAGCAGTGGATATGGACAGCACTTGGAATCCACAAAGCCCATATCAGCGTATAGCCAAAGCACAGCAGATTTGTGTGGTGTTGTTAAAGGACAATCAGAGCATATGGACTTTATAGAGGGGCGCACTTTACATACCGCATCGCCACACTCTTCCCTGGATTATTCTATAAGGCCCAACGTCCACTGGTGGATTTGAATTGCGGAATACGCAGATGTATTGAGGATTTGTAGGCAGATACCTCTCTGGTTGCTTGGAGACCAAGCGGGGAGGTGGGGGAAGGCAGTCACTTTGGGCTTGCGATTTGTTTTTCTCCGTGCGGATGATCCGCAGTGCATCCGCGTACAAAAAATTATATCTCATCCGCGATCACCGGCAATTATTTAAAAATAATTTCCGCACTGACACGCAGGTCTTCAGCTGCAGAAATCCACATGCGGAATTTGTGCGCGCCATCGGCATGAGGCCTAAATTAGCTGCTCTGATAATGTTGTGATACTTCAAGGAAGGATCGCCGACGTGATCACATCTAACGTGCGTCTTGGGTTAGCTGATGGTTCTCTCTCCACGGACATCAAAAGCGGCTGTTACATTTGTGCAAGGCGCAATTACGATGCGCCCCATGGATGTCACCAGAATGTTAGACTTAGGGTTCATTCACACGACCGTATGCGGAAAACGCAGTTTCATAGCGCGGGTTGCGTATGCATTGTATTGCGTATTTATTGCTGCCCATACACAATGTATTGCATCTGGACAGCGTTGCACATGCTGCCTATACCAATGTATAGGGCTCACGCTGCGTAATACGCCAAGAAATAGAGCATGCTGCGATCATTTTCTTTCACATATCTACGCGGTGTGTTTATACGCTAATATGAATGGATTAATGAAAATCCATTTATGTTCATTGACTCCATTCACAACATATTACGCGTGCGCAATACGTGGTGAAAATATGCCCGTGTGAATGAGCCCTAAGGCGTAACAATGTCCACAATGGAACAACATATACATGTATTACAGAACTGAAACAATGGAAACACAGAACGCTCTCTCTAACCAATTACGGCTTGGTGGTCCCCTGCCTAAAAAGCAAGGTGATCGTCCTGATAAGGACTGCCCGACGTCTTGAATCTAAGGGACCTAGCCTGTCCCTAGCTGAAGGACAGGGAAGGCTATACATCTAGAAGGTGGAAATGCTAACACCAAACAGCCACACCAAAGACCTCCGACAGAATTAGGCACAGGCATCCGACAACCGGACAGAGAGAGAAGAAACAGGACTTATTTCAGGCGTCCAACAACCATTTGGACAGAACTCGACTCAGGCATTCACCCACTAAAGGATGAGCGGAACAAACAAGACTCAGATGTCCGACAACCATTCGAATGGGTGGTAAGAGGGGTAACTGACAGGAATCAGGCCTCCGACCACCATCAGACGACGAGAAAAAGCAAGACACGACTCAGGTATATTACCCTCATTGAACTGGTAGAACAAACAGGACTCAGGCTTCCGACCACCATTAGGACGGATGGCACAAACAAGACGGCACTTAAGACCAAACAAGGATTACACTAGACAAACAGACATCTACACAGAAGAATAACCACAGCCCATGTAAGTTCGGGACTGGAATGAATACCTCTGTTAGGGCTGGTTGGCCGGCTAGTGGAAACACTTCCCAGTTAGCCAATCAGTCCATAGACCACAGAAGATATTAAAACAGAGAAGGGAACACTAAATACTGAGAGATTCCCTACAAACTACTCCCAAGGGAACTTCTGCAGTGACAGGAAACACTGCTTGACAGGGGTTATGCACGCAATCCCGTGGACCAGGGTAACATCATTATGCCACCCTCGCTTCACTTCCTGTTTGCGTTTGGCAAGCCAGAAGAGCTGCATTCAAAATTCTGCTGAAGCGTCACATGAGACTAGTGAAAATTGCCAGGAATATACGGTACACTTGTTGCACCACAGCATCTGTGTACAGACCAGTGTTGGGCTGTAGGGTGGCGTAATGTTATGCAAACTGGAAGCTTACAGGAAGCAGAATTTTGGACGCAGTTTAGATGTAAAAAAAGTAGATCTTGGTGCAAAACAAACCGCAAGCCATGACCACAATCAACATAAAATAGCGCTTCCAATTTTACATTTGCATGTTTTAGATGATTTAGAGGTAACTAAACTTCTTAAAAACTTCGTCTGTCTGATAGTGATATGTCAAAAGTTTTGATCAGTTGGGGTCAGGGCGCTGAGACCCTCACCAATTGCCAAAACTAGAGGGCAGAAGCATTTATCTGCTGTGAGCCGTGTACGGGCTCTAACGCGATCCGTATACTGCTTGTGACAACGGACGAACGTTTCTGCCTGTTCATTTTGGCAATCGGCAAGGTTCTCAGCAGCTGAACCCCATCAATCAAAGTTTCTGACAAGTCACTATGGCATCTAAGAAGTTTTTAAAAAGTTTAATTATACTTTTTTTTTGTTGAAATCTTAAAGCGGCGGAGTCTTACCTTCCCAGGTCACATCGTACATGTCCGAAACCTTGGCCATCGTCTGTAACAAGGAAATTAAAAAAAATATTAAATAAGTCATATTCTAACACAGAAGTATATATTATTAACCCCTTACGAGATTTGTATGTGTGCACACATTTGCACTGTATTTTTGCGCATCGGCGTTGGGTATTTGTAAGTGTGTTTTTCTTACCGTACTTCTTGAGAGCGCAAAAAAAAAACACGCCAACGCTCTCAGACATTGAGATGGCCAATTCGTGTTGTGAGTTCAAGATGTGTTCTTTCCCTGTGCAAATGCGCGGGAAAGAGGGCCTGAATTGCGCATGCCAAATCCGTGCATGTGAACGATCCCATTGAAATCAATGGGTTCTATTTTCTGCGTATTGCACACAAATATGTTCATATGAATCCAGCCTGAAAAATAAATTGTTTTCTTGTTCTGTAGCTCGCATCCTTTTTTCCTATTAGAGCGGTTGAATGAGCCCGTTTATTGGGGGACGTGTACTTTCTTACCATTTTAGGGGACGTCTATGACAGCAATGCATTTTCAGTCATTTAATATGGAACTTCCCTCGTGTTTCTTTTTATTCGTCATTTTTCATAAACCCAGTGCTTTGTACTGAATAGTATATATATGTGTGTGTATGTGTATATATATATATATATATATTTGTTACAACAAGTATGTGGAGACTATTTTATGGTATACTAGCTGATATACCCGGCTTCACCCGAGTTAATTTGGTGCAAGTGTTTGCGTGTTGTTTGCACAGAAAATTTTATGAAATCATGGTGACTTCAGGGGAACTGAAGAATAAAATATGTTCCCCATTTTGCAAAGTTCTTCGCATTACCCAGGAAACCCCACAAAGAGGAGACCGTGCATTTTTTGCACTAAGGGTCTCCCTCACACAGACGTTTTTGTACAGCGTTAAGCACTGCACTAAACACTGTACAACACTCCCATTCACTTCAATGGGGCGGTATTATTGTATCTTGACGCCACCGGTAGCTAGGGGTTTGACAGGAGTAAAGCCCCTCTCACACCCCCAGCTCCCAATTGGCTGAATTCCTGAAGGAGCGTTAAGGTCCTTTAGCAGCATCTTGCATCTCCCCTGGGAGCGGGGCTGTGCCTCCCCTAGCTCACTGCTCTGTCAGGCCACTGTACTGTCTGGAGTGATGTGCCTAATAGAAGGCCGTCGAGTGTGACGACAACCCGGACTTCCGTCCGCGGCCTTCAGTAATGTGTGCCTGTCACCAGTCCCCAGACCCCACAGTTGTAAGTGTGCCGTCACCAGGGTACTGGCATCTGCGGCCATGGGCTCTGATGTGTTGTGCAGACACCTCTTCTCACTATCATCATCGTGGCCATGGCATTTCCGTTCACACAACGTTTTGGTCTAAGTCCCAACCCTACTGACATGGTCACCGCTGAACAGTGGAGTGGGAACTTCACCCAAAAGTCATGGGACGTAGCAGTGAAGAAGCGGAGGCAGAGGCCCACTGGCAGGGGAGCTGCAAGAGGGACTGTATCCAGACGCTGCTAAAGGACCTTAACGAATGCAGCCAATCAGGAGTTAGGGGTGTGACAGGGGTGTTCCTCCATCCAAGCCTTGTCAAACCTCTAGCTTCCGGTGGCGTCAAGATACAATAATACCCAATGTGGATGCTCACACAGGTGTCAGAATGCTGCACTTTGACAGCGATGCATGTTCTATCTTTGGCAGTTTTCAGCTGTCCGTCGCCCATTGAAAACGCGACACAACTTGGTACCGCATTTTTGGCAGTGTTAATCGCACACCGATATTCGGGGAAGTTGAAATATAAGCCCTACCCGGAAAACCAGCCCTAGCTACAGTAGATGGAAAAAAAACAAAACACAATCCTCGCCTAGCGGGTGCCGTCAGGGTCCCTCCCAGTGGTCTTTGGCGCTGCTCCGGGCTTCCCGTGTACTGACATCATCTGTTGCTGATAGCGAGGTTTGAGAACCCCGACTCCATCAATAGATTGCTGTGATTGGTTCTCCACGCTGGCTCAGCCAATCAGAGGTGGGGTTCGATGCACCAATCACAGCCATTCATTGACAGCAATAGATGATCTGTCAGTACATCTGGCAGCCAATGTGTAGCAAATAGAAGCCATTGATTTCAATGGTTTCTCCACACAATTTTTTTCCGTGCGCATTTTGAGCGCGGGGATGAAAACGTGACGTCTCTATTCCGCGTGCGAAAACCGCAGGTCTGAATGGCCCGATGTGTTTGGGCTTTTAGCACCACGTAACGCGCTTGTGCGAGTCCTGAGGAACAGCTCTCCTTACATCGACAGAACAGAATTGCCCATGGCAACCAATCAGAATTAGTCGTTCAATTTCAAAAGGGCATGTGATATGAGATTGAATCTGATTGGTTGCCATAGGCAATAAGCTCCCTTGCTCAGAGCAACCAATCACGTCGCTTCTTACATATTACAATCTGGCTCAGAAAAATTTAAGCCGGAATCTGATTGGCTGCTACAAACCAAGCCTCTAAAGAGTAGCGGGGGCCGCAGACCGTGCTGTCATGTCACACACTGCTGCCCAGGTTGTCTACTGCAGCAGGCATGATCCACGCGGCCCACTGCGGCTTCCGTCTGTCAGCAGGGCATAGCGCATGAGGATGACAGCCGGGAAGCCGCCGCGGTGCGCTGTGTTATCTACGCCTTGACTGCCGTGTATAATAAGGGGGTCTCATTATTACCTCCCGGTACTTACTACAAGCCGGACGGGGATGATTGGTGGAAGCTGAAGCCGGGACTAGACGTCTGACGTCACTACGTTATGGGGGGACGTACTGTGCGTGCTACGTCAGCTGCTGGAGGGAGGCGGTGCAGCGGGTGTGGAGGGCAGGGTTGTCATGGAAACGCTAGTAACAGAGCACTGCGGCCTGCTTCATGTCAGAAGCAGATGTATTGGTGTGCATGTAAAAACACGAATTATTTCATACATAGCTAGTAAATAATGGCATAGAGCAAATGCAGGTAGTTGCTCCAGGCTCCTCCCACACGAGCGTCCGTAAACACTGCAAGCAGAGCTGCATTTTGTGCACGTTTGCCAGCGCTTTTACTGCATATTTTTGCGCAGTAACAACGCAGACAAGCAGGCTGATGATGTCACAGCTTTTTTCTCCTTTCCTGGTGGTTTAGTAACCTGCGTGAAAAACGCGATTTAGGCCGCCTGCAGACGGGCGGGTCGGATCCGGTGGAGAGAATTCTCGCCGCGGGTCCTGACCCGAGTGCCTGCAGGGACCAGCGCGTACTCAGCCGCGCCCGCCGGCTCCAGCTCTTTGATGTGCATGCGCAGACTGGAGCCGGCGGCGGGTGAGTGACATTTCTGTGTGGGGCTAGAAATAGAGCATGCTGCGATGTGTTTGCCGTGCGATATTTCGTGCAGCTAAATCGCGGCTGTCTGCATAGGATTGCGTTTGTTAACGCAATCCTATGCAGGCTTCCAGCGGCGGGAAATCCCGCCGCGGAATTTCCGCTCGTGTGCAGGGGGCCTTACTGAGTTAAACAATGGCGGGAAGGTGCGTCCTGCCTTATCTTTTTTCGCCCGTACTGTTAACGGACAAGAGTCCCAATAGTGAAAATGAAACCACTGAAATCAATAGTTTCGCTTTTTCGCGTTATAAACACGTCTGCACTGCCGGACAAAAAAACATTTGTGTGTTTAAGAAAGGTGACCAGACGTCCAGATTTAGGCGGGACAGCCATTTGTAGTCCTATTCGGATATCTGGTCACCATAGTGATTACCAGCCGGGATGCCACAGCTCCCTGCCGGTAATCACTTTGCAGCGTCGCGGCGGATGCACATACTGACGGCAGTGTGTGCTACAGGATCTTCCTCCCCCAACCTCTCTAGTTCCTCAAGAGGAGAAGGGAGGAGGCACTGCTATGGGTGCACACACACTTCCTCCTGCAGCAGTGCCGAAAAGAGAAGAAATAGCAGCACTCTGAAGGCCAAGAAGAGGGTAAGTATATTGGTTTTATGGGGGCTCTACTAATACTGTTACTACTGAGGTCGATATATGTCAGCCCCAGTAGTAATAGTATTAGCACTGAGGCCACTGTGGGGGCCACTATTATTACTGGGGCTTCTGTGGAGGACACTATTACTACTGATGGCCACTGTGGGGGTCACTATTACTATTGAGACCATTGTGGGGAACACTATTACTACTAAGGGCCACTGTGGGGGACACTGTTACTACTGAGGGCTACTATGGAGGACACTATTACTACTGGGGCTACTGTGGAGGACACTATTACTACTGTGGGGAACACTATTACTACTGAGGGCTACTGTGGAGGACACTATTACTACTGAGGGCTATTGTGGGGATCACTACTACTACTGAGGGCTACTATGGAGGACACTATTACTACTGGGGCTACTGTGGAGGACACTATTACTACTGTGGGGAACACTATTACTACTGAGGGCTACTGTGGAGGACACTATTACTACTGAGGGCTATTGTGGGGATCACTACTACTACTGAGGGCTACTGTGGGGGACACTATTACTACTGGGGCTACTGTGGAGGACACTATTACTACTGTGGGGGACACTATTACTACTGAGGGCTACTGTGGAGGACACTATTACTACTGGGGCTACTGTGGAGATCACTACTACTACTGAGGGCCACTGTGGGGACACTATTACTACTGAAGGCTACTATGGGGTTACTATTACTACTGAGGGCTACTGTGGGGTCACTATTACTACTGAGGGCTACTGTGGGGGACACTATTACTACTGAGGGCTACTGTGGGGGACACTATTACCTCTGAGGGCTACTGTGGAGGACACTATTACTACTGAGGGCTACTGTGGGGTCACTATTACTACTGAGGGCTACTGTGGGGTCACTATTACTACTGAGGGCTACTGTGGGGGACACTATTACTACTGAGGGCTACTGTTTGGGACACTATTACTACTGAGGCCCCTATGCTCAGGAAAGATGTAGCAGAGCTTGAGGGGGTCCAAAGAAGGGCAACTAAACTAATATATAACGAGGGGACTGGACTCTACCCAGAGAGACTATCAAAATTGGGATTATTTACCCTGGAAAAAAGACGGCTAAGGGGCAAATAACTATGTATAAATACATGAAGGGACAATACAAGGATCTCTCCCATGATCTGTTTATACCCAGGACTGCATCAGTAACAAAAGGGCATCCGCTACGTCTGGAAGAAAACAGGTTTCATTACCAACACATAAGGGGGTTCTTTACTGTAAGAGCAGTGAGACTGTGGAACTCTGCCTGAGGACTTGGTGATGGCAAAATCCATAGAGGAGTTTAAGAGGGGACTAGATGTCTTTTTAGAGTGCTATGATATTGCAGGATATGGACATTAGGTGACCAGCGGGTTGTTGATTCGGGTCTTACAGACAGGTAGGAAGTATCAGAGGTTGATCCAGGGATTATTCTGACTGCCATTATGGAATCGGGAAGAAATTGTTCCCCCAAAAGGGCTAATTGGCTTCTGCCTCTGGGGTTTTTTGCATTCCTCTGGATTAACAATGAAGCTGAAACAGGCTGAACTAGATGGACATTGTCTTCATTCAGCCTAACATACTATGTTTTTTTATGTTACTATTTCCACTGGGGCTACTGTAGGGGGATACTATTTCTACTGGGGCTACTGTGGGGAACACTATTTCTACTGGGGCTACTGCGGAGGACACTATTACTACTGGGGCTACTGTGGAGGACGCTATTACTACTGGGGCTACTGTGGAGGACACTATTACTACTGAGGGCCACTGTGGGGGTCGCTATTACTATTAAGACAACTGTGGAGGACACTATTACTACTGAGGGCTACTGTGGGATCACTATTACTACTGAGAGCTACTGTGGGGTCACTATTACTACTGAGGGCTACTGTGGGGGACACTATTACTACTGAGGGCTACTGTGGAGGGCACTATTACTACTGAGGGCTACTGTGGGGTCACTATTTCCACTGGGGCTACTGTAGGGGGATACTATTTCTACTGGGGCTACTGTGGGGAACACTATTTCTACTGGGGCTACTGTGTAGGACACTATTACTATTGAGCGCCACTGTGGGGGTCACTATTACTACTGACGGCTACTGTGGGGGACACTATTACTAATGAGGCTACTGTGGAGGACGCTATTACTACTGGGGCTACTGTGGAGGACACTATTACTACTGAGGGCCACTGTGGGGGTCGCTATTACTGTTAAGACAACTGTGGAGGACACTATTACTACTGAGGGCTACTGTGGGATCACTATTACTACTGAGAGCTACTGTGGGGTCACTATTACTACTGAGGGCTACTGTGGGGGACACTATTACTACTGAGGGCTACAGTGGAGGGCACTATTACTACTGAGGGCTACTGTGGAGGGCACTATTACTACTGAGGGCTACTGTGGAGGGCACTATTACTACTGAGGGCTACTGTGGAGGGCACTATTACTACTGAGGGCTACTGTGGGGTCACTATTACTACTTCATTTGCGGGTGCCCATATTTCCCTATGGGCGGCTTGATTTGCTGCTATCTACGTGGGTGCTCTGAGCAGATTCCGCAAGTCAAATCCGCCCATCGACATTGGGCCTTAGAGTGCTTTCACACACGCTAGAATATTCTGCAATACATTACAGAATATTTTGCCCTGCAAAATTTGCATATCTAAATGCAGATTTTTGATGCAGAATTGCCAACAACATTAAAGGGGTATTTCAGTTACTTCATGTTTTTTTCAAGTTTTCACACAACCACTGGATAGGTGAAAACTGATAGATCGATGGAGGTGCAAGCGCTGGAATTTCCACCCATCCTGAAAAAGGGGGTCCCGCCTCCTCCATCTTTCTGGCTGCAGTCCCTTCAGTGGGGAGGAGATTGGATAGAGTGGCGGTTGCACTTGTGCAGTGCTGATCTATTAATTTTCAACGGGTCTGACCAAGTAGCCGAGGACAAGCTGTAGTTTTCATGGATAACATCTTTGGGAGCATATGACATTTTGATCACTTCTTGTTCCAGATTTTAGAGGTGATATTAGCAAAGAAAAATGCAATTTGGACATTTTTACGGCATTCACTATATGGGATAAATGACATTTACTTAATTCCGCAGCTCAGTGAAATTCTGTTGATAAATTTATGTTTTGGGGGTTTTACTACTTTTGCACAATAAAAACACTTTAAAATGGGAAAGAAAATTGTGTCACCATATTCAAAAGCTCATAACATCTTTATTTTTCTGTCAGTGGAGCTGTAGTTTTTATTGGTGCCATTTTTGTTTCATATAACCTTTTTGATTGCCTTTTATTCCATTTTTTGTAAGGCGGAATATGAAAAATTAAAAATTTTGGCTGTTTTTTTTTTCACAGCAATCACCATACTGGCTACATAATCACATGATAATGCTTTCCTGTGGGTCATTATGAAAGCCAATTTTGTGGTGCGTTTTTTTATTATCTTTTTTTACATCATTAGGCCTCCCTCACACAGGGCGTTTGCAGAAACGCAGCATTTTTCAACGCTGCGTTACTGCAGATTCTGCCCCATTTCAGCAGCGCTGGCATACTTTATGCCAGCGTTTTGGCTGTGTTTTCAGCTCGGCTGAAAATGCAGCCAAGGATGCTGATGATAAGAAAAAAAAAAAAGCAATACTCACCTAGCCGCTGCAGTCCGGGTCGCAGCCGCTGGTCTCTGCCGCTGATCTGGGCTTCCTCGGCACTCCCAAGTCTATTGCCATAGGCCAGGTTTGAGAACCCCGCCTCCGACAATAGAGTGCTGTGATTGATTGTCGGTGCTTGCTCGATGCCCAATCACAGCCCTTCATTGACTGTCTCAGCCAATCAGAGCTTGCCGGCGCTGATTGGCTGAGACAGTCAATGAAGGGCTGTGATTGGGCATCGAGCGTGCCGATAACCAATCACAGCACTCTATTGCCGGAGGCGGGGTTCTCAAACCTGGCCTATGGCAATAGACTTGTGAGTGCAGGGGAAGCCCGGATCAGCGGCAGAGACCAGCGGCCGCGACCCGGACTGCAGTGGCTAGGTGAGTATTGCTTTCTTTTTTTTGTCTAACTGGGACTGATTTTCGGGGTAGGGCTTCTATTACAAGCCCTCACCCCAAAAATCGGCGAGCGGTTAACGCTGCCAAAAACGCGGCACCAAGTGTTGCCGCATTTTTAGCAGTGCTAAAACCGCTGCCCATTCATTTCAATGGGCGACGCAGGGCTGAAAACGGCCAAAAATAGAACATGCATCGCTGTCAAAGCGCAGCGTTGGAAGGCGCTGCGTTTTCAGCCCTGTGTGAGCAGCCCCATTGAAATGAATGGGAGTGTTGTACAGCGTCTAGTGCTGGGCTGAAAAGGCAGCGCTAAACGCTGTATAAAACGCCCTGTGTGAGGGAGGCCTAAGGGTAATAGGGTTTTTTTTTATGTAAGTTAAGAAACAACAACTTTTTGTTTTACTCCCACTAAGAAACTTGAACTACAGTTACATTAACCGCTTATATAAGACACTGCAATGCTTCAGTTTTGCAGTGTATTATACAGTAGCAGCCTCTGACAGAACCTAATAAGCTTTTGTAGGTGGCAGACCTGAAGTTCATTCTTAGGCCTACAGCTGCCATAGCAACCCATTGGCAACTTGTGATTATGTCACTGGTGTCAAAGGGGTACAGAAGAAGCTCCCTCCTGCTGTAAACCACTTAGATGCATACAGCATTTAAGGGGTTAAATGGTCAGGAGTGGAGGTTTCTCCAATCCTGGATATTAGAGCAGAAACCTGGCTTTCATTAGACCACAAAAAGGCACGTGTGTCGGAATAAGGCCTCCGCGTCAGATTCTGCAGCCTGTAAACACCCTAACACAGGCGTAGAATTCGCTGACTGTAACAAGCACCAATTGACAGAAGCATATTGATCAACGCTCGATCACTTCTCTTTACACATGGCAGGTGATCAGCTTTATGAGGACAAATTATTGTTAATATGATTGGTTGCCCCATTAGAACTTTTAGTGGTCAGTTGTACAACCCCAATTCTAAAAAAGCTGGGAAGCTGTGTAAAATGTAAATGTAAGGAAAAAAAGAATGCCATGATTTGGAAAACCTCCACATACTGCTCAGAATTGATAGTGCCTTTCAGGATGTTTAAGGGTGCTTTCACACCTGAGCTGGGGATTCTGCTTTCCTGCTCTGTTCAGGGACCAGGAAAGGGGAATGGATCCGTCTGTGGATGGAACCGAACATATATATATATATATATAATGAGGTCTGCCTGTTTTCTGCACAGCTGCCCGGTTTTGGGATGGAAGAAAAAGTGTAAATGTGAAACCGGCCTAAGCTGCCCATGCTACAGGCACTAATGCAACTACATACCGTCAGAGATGCAGGCTTTTGAACAGTGCGCTGATAACAAACTGGATGGTCTCTCTCCTCTTGAGTCCTTGGGACACAACAGCTGTGGTTTCCAAAAAGAATTTTAAATTTTGATTCATCAGACCACAGAACAAATTTCCATTTTGCCTCAGTCCATTTTAAATGAGCTTTGGCCCAGAGAAGACGCCATTTCTACATTGTGTCAATAATTAGCTTCTTCTTTGCATGATATACCTTTAAGGGTGGCTTCACACGAGCGTGTGTTTGTGCGTGTACATGTCCGTACTTTGCAGGTGCGTGCCTGCAAAGATAGGACTTGCGTGCACCATTGGGAATGCACGCATTGTTTTCAATGGAGCCGCAGCTGCTGCCGGCAGCTCCATTGAAAACAATGCTCTGCCGGCCCCCTGCATTCTTTTTCAGGGAAGGGCTGTACATATAAGCCCTTCCCTGAAAAAGAAACATTTTAGTGTAAAAAAAAAAATATATATATATACTTATCTCTCTGCCGCTGCCGTGGCCCCCGCGGGGATGAAGAACACATCTGCCGCATGCGGCAGATGTTTCATTCACCCCTGCTAGTTAAAAGAATTCCCTGCTGCTACATCTGCCACATCTGTGGCAGATGCAGCAGAGGAATTCTTCAATTCTCTACCGCAGCTGTCACACATGTCAGCTGCAGTAGAGGATTCTGTTGCTAATTGATTTCAGGGAAGAGCTTTAAATATAACCCCTTCCCTGAAAATCAAGTAAAAGTACTGTAAAAAAAAAAATACATACTTACCTCCCTTCGGCTGTCGGGGCTCAGCCGCGGTTTCTCCTGGCTTTCCCTGGCTCTCTAGTGCTGATCTTTCAGCAGGCGGGGATTTAAAATCCCTGCCTGCTGAAAGAGCTGTTTGTGATTGGCTGACGTGTTCAGCCAATCACAGGCAGCTCTCGCCGAATGTATGATGGCATGTTTTTACTGCAGCACTTCAGAATAGAACACACATGGGCTGGATGGGCATATCTGTCTCAGGTTCATGCTGCATGTAGTTTGTGCAGCATGAACCTGGCGACAGGTTCCTTAAAGGGGTTGTCCGGCCACACAGGGTAAAAATTTTTATAATGCTGCTGCTTTCCTTTCAGTAAGGATAGTAACAGACAGCATACAGGGGCTCAAACCGGCCGGCAGATCAGCTGCAATGTCAGTTTCTTACCTTAGACTCTGATCTTCACTGCAGCTTTCAAAGATGGCGCTCTGTGCTGCCTTCTCACATGCCCTGCGCTCTCCCTCCTCTGTGTGCGCGCTCCCGATGGCAGTAAGAGACATGAAAAGGCAGGATTTCCCTCAGCTCACGTCCTAGCCCCGCCCACGACACGCCCACCTCTATTCAACTGCTCTACAGTCTCTCCCCGCCCAGGCCCCGCCCCCTGCTAAAGTAAAGTAAAACATTTCCCCACACACACATGCCCTCATAGTGCCCCTCTCACAATGACCCCCCCCCCCACTTCTGTCAGCCGGGTCCATGCACATACACATCACTGCACCCCCCCCCTGCACACATCCATCCATCCATCCATCGATCTCTCCCTCCCCACACACCCCCCCTACCCCCGGGACTTCTGTCAGCCGGGTCCATGCACATACACATCACTGCACCCCCCCCCCCTGCTCACATCCATCCATCCATCGATCTCTCCCTCTCCACACACACCCCCTTCCCCCGGGACTTCTGACAGCCGGTCTCCAGACACCACGAACACACACATCACTGCACCCCCCCTGCACACATCCACCCATCCATCTCTCCCTCTCCAACTCCTCCTCTCCAACATTTCCAACATTTCTCCCCTTCTCCCCTACTCCCCCTACTCCCCTTCTCCCCTTTCACATACTTTTCAAGTCCCAATGGTGTCTCCTTGGCTCTTCTCCAAGCAGCAGCGGCAGGCAGTCACTCACTCCGCTCTGGTATATGAAACCAGGAAGTGAGTGTACTGCGCATGCGCCGACCGGCGGCGCGCGTCCCCTGCGATGATTGGGTAAAGAGCGCGGTCCCGGCAGAAGAACGAAGGACTGCGCATGCGCGGAAGGGAATAGGTGCGTTCCAGCGCCGACGAGAGCTGCTGCCAGCCCGACAAGAAATACAGATGATTTCTTGTCGTAACCACGGACGACCGAGGGTCAACACAGGGGGGGGCACTACTAAAGGTAAGTGAATAACTTCTGTTTGCAACATTTTCAATGCACAATGTACATTACAAAGTGCATGGAAATGTGCAAACAGAAGTAATGAGATATGATGTTTATGGCCGGACAACCCATTTAAGTAAGTGCTGCCGCCTCTTCACTGTATATCAGGCACAGTGTTGCACATTGCACAATATCTGTGCCTGGTATTTCAGCTCAATCCCATTCACTTGAATGGGAGTGAGTAGCACATTGGCCATGTGACTAATAATAATATCATAGACTGAAGAAGGGGCCCTAGTGTTTGCCTGAATGCCATGATTCCTTCAGTTGATTGACAAGGGGGGCCTGGAGTCAGACCTCCAGCTCAGGATAGGTCATCCATATTAGAGGCTAGGTGGCCACATAAGTGTTCAGCTCTGTCTATTAATTTCTATGGGAGTTACAGAAACAGTCTGGTAGTGGGACCCGCACCTGTAAGACATTTATAGCATATCCTGGGAACGTGCCATAAATTTCTGAGATGGGAACACTATAAGCCATACTTGCATAGGATTGAACTCTCATTACTGAGAAAATTGTAAAAAGTGAGCCCCGCTGCTTCCAAAAAAAAGTGTATATAAATAGATATAATAAAGTAAAAACATAAATATAATAAAAAGTTATGACTCTCCAGACCAGCTCACCAGGAACGTTCAATAAATGGTTTGGGCACCTCAACTACACTTTTCCTCAGTTTACCTCACGGCAGAAGGAATACAATGTAAGGAAGATCACTTGTTGGGAGGGTCTGCTTTCTATTACATCAACTCTTCCATATGTCAGTATAAGAAGGTTTGTCCTGGTGGGATGTAATGACGAGGATAACTTCTTACACTTTAAAGTAAGATACATGTGAAGTACGAGGTGTGAGATTTCATCTGCAACATGGCTAAGTATAAATACCTCCACATGACAATGGAAATGTGATATCCAGGTCTTGAAGAGTTTCTCCTTTTTGGTGTGAAGCAGATAAAGTTTAGTTTTTTTTTGTCTATTTATGTTGTTTTTTTAAATTTACTTTTATTGTTACTTAAACTGAAGGCACTTTTCAATGCAATCAACTTTTGATATCCCTTTTTGGAGTCGTAGCCACATCATCACACAGACCTGTACATAGTATGTTAAACTGAAGGGAGACAATGTCCATCTAGTTCAGCCTGTTTCCACCCCATCCTTCTTGATCCAGATGAAGGCAAAAAAAACAATGAGGCAGAAGCCAATTAGCCCTTTTGGGGGGAAAAAATCCTTCCTAACTCCATAATGGCAGTTAGAATAATCGCTGGAACAACGTTTGAAAGTGCCTACCTGACTCCAAGACCCGGATTAACAACCCCGCTGGTCACCTTATGTCTATATCCTGTAATATCCTTTCGCTCTAGAAAGACATCTAGTCTCTCTTAAACTCCTCTGTGGATTTTGCCATCACCACATCCTTAGGCAGAGTTCCACAGTCTCACTGCTCTTACAGTAAGGAACCCCCTTCTATGTTGGGCATGAAACCTTCTTTCCTCTAGACGTAGCGGATGTCCTCTTGTTCCCGTCACAGTCCTGGGTATAAACAGACCATGGGAAAGATCCTTGTATTGTCCCCTAATGTGTTTATACATTCCCGGTGTATAAGTCGACAGTTGGGGGGTCGTCTTATACGCAGGAAAATCCGGTAGTTATTTCATCGCCCCTTAACTGTCTTTTTTCCAGGGTGAATAATAGGAGTTTGAATAGTAGTTGTAGTACAATAAATGTAGGTTAACTGCATAGATGAAAACTTTAATCAGAGGCTGTGGGCTATCAAACCAATGATCTTTACTAGCATCTGACCCAAAAGCACAGCAAAAACGCAACACAGTTTTGTTGTTCAAACGGAGACTCGTTCCCATTACACATTGTGCCGGACGTACGTTTAAGGGTTGGACAGTTTCATGTAGAAACTATATCTTTGTACCTATATGAGGGCCTGCCTTCTGATATTATCCTTGGATTACCCTGGTTTATGATTCATAACCCGATTGTCAAATGGGTTTCTGATGACATTATACCAGCTGTACATATAATTACTGTATGTACAGGACATATCCAGGTTACATCAGCATCACTGTATATAGGGGATGTATATCTCCTGCATATAGTGATATGGAGCATGCTGGGGTAACCTGAGTATCTCCTGTATATAATTATATATGTACTACTGGTATAAGCTAGACATCTCCTGTATATAGTAATATAGAGCATCCTGGGGTAATATGCGCAGTGGAGATTTTTTTTTTTTAAATCTCCTGCTTTCCCGCGGAATCCGTGGCCCGTCTGGAATTCCATTGACTTCAATGGAAGCCGTCCGTGCAGGATCCGCAGCAAAATTGAGCATGCTACAATTTGTTTTCCGGACCAGAATGTCAGCAAAACAAATCTGCATGCTTTAATTAAGCTGTCTCCCTATGGGTGACTTGAATTGTGGATCGTCCATGCAGGTGGCCTGCATGGATTCAGCAGTTCAAATCCACCCGTGGGCATGAGACCTATCTCTCCTCTTTAGCTCTTTTATATTTTTCACCCCAAGAGAAACCGCATATAACCAGTATGAATTCCCTAAACTCAGATTGCCTGCAGATGCCGTGTATAGGCCAGAGGTGGCTGCCGCAACCCCTCCTGTTCTGCCAGTCTTAGCTAATAAGCATGAAGTTGGCTTACATATACAACATTGAAACAAAATGGGAGTTACAGAGAGAACATTTGAGGAGGCGTTAGTCATGGCAGGGTCTACCTTTGGTTTCTACACCAACTCCGGATATCTTAGGTACAGTTCCCGTGAACAAGGTTGCCAGGACGGAGCTGCACAAACCCCATGTGGCTTTATACCCTAGCCCTCTCTGAAGACACAAAAGGACGACATGTAGAGCCATCAGTTCGTTATTACTACTCTGCAGGATATGTAGCGGAAAGGAGACCGCTGAGCTATCATTGCTTATTTTTGGAGTTAAAAACCTTCAACATTAGAGGCATCAGAATAAACTAAACATAACAGGTTCTACATTTACTGTCCTTTATCCATTAAATATGTTTTTTATATAGGACCGCATATGAAAGCCAATTAAAAACTCCACTGCTTAGAATAACAATAGCCCCGGCCACGTATATAGCATATGTTACTATTTACTGTAAATGTACTTATAACGTTTTATTGTATTTATAACCTTTATGTAGTTGGCCACCGTGCCAGAGTTTGGTCTTGGTGTCCAAAATTTGGATGAATATAGCCATTGTTTATTTATTCCACTGGAAACAATTTATAGCCATCCGATCTTATAGTCTATTTATTCCAAACATGTGTTCAGCTGTAAATATTAGTTTTCTTTATTTGAGCTTTGCCATAATTTCTTTTTGCAAAGCCAACACAAAGTGGAATGCATAAGAATTGTTGCAAAATCTTCAAAATCTCTACGTTCGGCTATGTGTTATCATGATTCACACAACAGATCCCAAACTGTCAGTCCCTATTTGTCTTATGAAGACAACTTATTTAAGATAAAAGCTGGCTTGGCAATCAATTTATCAGTGGGGATCCAACTTCTCCATTCCCAGACGATCAAGTGTTACCACTGGGGAAATTGTGTCTGGCCAGATCACTGCAGGAATGATGTAGAATTCCATGGCGGCCAATAAAATGAATGGCCAACCATATAATACCATGGTATACCTATAGAACTCCTGTACAAACCAACACTGAATGGTCATTTTATTAACACGTTGCGTTCCCAGCCCTTGTCAACTGTGCTTCCTGGGGGCCTAAATGACAAGAGCATGACTGTCACCAGAGTTTTGCTGCTCGTGTTTCTTATTAAAATATTTCCTACTAGACAAAGGGAAACTGTCACCCATTTCTTGGTGATGGGACCCCTGTGGAAACATAATCATCGCCTACTGAACTCCAGAGATGGAGGGTCAGGGATATCAACACAAGCGTAACAAGTGGAGCTCCCAGCACCAGAACATTTCACTGCCAGATTGTCTCTCTACTCATACTGGGTTGTCTTTCCTCACCAGTACCTGAGAGCTCTCCACTAGTACCCAAGATCTCTACTAGTACTAGACTGTCTCTCCTCAGCAGTATCTAAGCTCTTCACAAGTATCATGCTATCCCTTCCCACAAGTAACAAAGCTCTCCTCTAGACACCTGTCAAGTAGTGCATTGGACCTTCTTTGTCCTTTTGAAGCATTGCAATTTGGCATGACATCCATCCACAGGTATCAGAGGACCCAGTGTGTGCCAAGAAAACCTTGCCCACACCATAACTCTACCAGCCTGAACTGTTGGCACCTGGCAGGAAGGGGTCATCGATTCATACTACTTGCTCTAAATTCTGACTCTCCCCATAAGTATGGCGTAAGAGAAATCTTGATTCATCTGACCAGGCAATACTTTTCCACTACTAAGTGATACAATCTTTGTGCTCTTTTGCCCACTAGAGTCTCACTTTTTGTTTCTCTTAGATAAAATGGCACTGGAACTGGTTGTCTGCTGTTACAGCCCTTCTGTGCTAAGGAATGACAAGTTGTGCATTCGGACACATTAGTTGGTGCACCAGCGTTTTATTCGGCTGGACAGTGCCTGTTCATCGGACGAATTCTTGACGTCCTCCTTTGACCTCTTTCATCAACAAATTGTTTACGTCCACAGGATCTCCTTTCGCTGGATGTTTTTCCTCGGTCACACCATTCTCGATATATTCTCTACACCGCTACATGATAAAATCCCACAGGCTTGGCAGTTAAATCATGCAAGGCAGTACAACTGCAAACAACACAGGGTTTGTTTGTAGAATACAACCTCAGAGACATAGAAGTATGCAAAGGGGCTATTGATAAAAATGGTAGGATATTTTTAATGGAGGCTAATGTCGTGGGTGATGGTGCGTGACGTAGGTTTGAGGATACGATGAAGCCAACAACGTTACCAAAATATACAAGGTATATTTAAGAACACAGAAATGTAAATTGTACCAATTATTTCAGTATGCAACCGGACTTTTATCCTATAAATACTCAATGCTATCTGCACTAACTCAGTTCTGAGACTAATACTCAATACAGGAGATAAGAAAACAACAATATGTAGGAATTAGTATTTACAATATTTCGCAAAGGTTAATCCTGTCGCACTGAAATACAGTTCACTTGACACAATGCGCAATCCTTCGAGACAGGTTATCAAGTACTACTATTCTCAATACAATATAACTGAACACCGTATATTTACTCCCCTGCACATTTGGAGATCAGTTAAAGGAATGCCGGGACACAGACCTTTTCCTTCTCAAGCGACAAACTGTAAGTGAGATCAACTTCAATATGGGTAAGAAGTGTGCACACTTACAGAGCCTCACAACAGGCCTGTTGTATAGGGAAACAGTGCAGCACTTAATAAATATAGAGACGTTGCTCACAAATTATTAACTGTGGCCAAATGCAATACATTAGGCCCACATAGTTTGATCAAATTATGTGCTAAGAAATTGTGTGCGGTTGGTATATACAATGGTTCTGCATTTCTAAGTGCGTGTGAGTGCTGAAGGATGTGTTTTGTTTTTTTTTACTATGGCTTATGTGCACTTTCATACTTAATTACTTGTTGGATGTGTCCACTTTTGGGTTTTATTTTTATGTACATTTGTGTAGGAGTTGCTGCCTACACATGTCGTGCACTCCATTTTCCCATCTGTCTGAGGTGATTCAGTGATAGTATATAGCCAGGTATCCAGCTTTCCCATTCATGTTAAGGCTTTTTAGTCCATAGAGGGGTGTGTTTAGAGTTAGGTATCCATCCATTAAGATTCGCCTGAACATGGCAGGTGGGCCCACATAGTTTGATCAAATTATCCACTAAGATCTTTGCCTTTTTTATGTACTTAGTATAAACAATAGAGATGAGTGAGCATACTCGCTAAGGCTAACTACTCGAGCAAGTAGTGCCTTAGTCTAGTGTCTGCCTGCTCGTCTCTAAGGATTCAGCTGCCTGCGAGGGTGACAGGTGAGTTGTGGCGGTGAACAGGGGGGAGCGGGGGAAAGAGAGAGGGGAGAGAGAGATCTCCCCTCCGTTCCTCCCCGCTCTCCCCCGCCGCTCCCCGACGGCAGCCGAATCTTTAGAGACGAGCGGGCAGATACTCGACTAAGGCACTACTCGCTCGAGTAGTTAGCTTTAGCGAGTATCCTCGCTCATCTCTAATAAACAACTGTTGTGCCTTTTTATGCAGATATTAAGTGTGTATGAGTGCTGAACCATGTGTTTCTTGCTGCTGTGCTGCAACAACAATTCCTTCTATAGTGCAATGGATAGCCAATCAGCCTATGCTCTCCTGGGCATGCTTGATTAAGATGGTCACAAAAACTGTCACATAAGCCAATTTGTTGTCCAAATTGTTGAATCTCACAGTTCATTGCCATGACAATCGGTCAACCCTTTTTGAGCAGCCCCTTACAGCTATGTACAAAGTTCCTTCATTTTTCCTTTAATATCCAGTGCAGCAATTAAAAACGTTTTGAACAGCTGCACATACTTTTAAAGGAGTATTCCCATCTTAACATTTATAGTATATGGCAGTACGGTGGCTCAGTGGTTAGTGGTTCAAATCCCACCAAGGAAAACACCTCCATGGATTTTGAATGTTCTCTTCATGTTTGTGTGGGTTTCCTCTGGTTACTCTGGTTTCTTCCCACACTCCAAAAATATACTAGTAGGTAAACTTAGACTGTGAGCCCCAATGGGGACATCAAGTGGGCAGCCACCTCACTATTCATTCTTTGCCTGGATGCAGTGGCCAGTGGGCTCTTTATCAGACCCATTCTTAGCATAGATGCAGATCCCAGAGGTGATAGCCACATGTGTCAGCCACATAATATGCCATACATGTCTAAGAAGGGAATAATGCTTTAAAGGAGCAAGTCAGTCAGTGCTTGTTCATTTTGCCTACACATGCTATTTATCTGTTATTGTGGGGTCGAGCGTTTGTCCCATACAAAATATATTGGTCTGTGGCATATCTCTCTATTTACACAGGGGAATGTACAGCCAACAAGTGAGCATTACATTTGCACAAAAGGCATGATCAGCCAACATATGAACAGTTGCTCATTCGACAGCTGATCGTTGGCCTTTTTACATGGGCAGATGGTTGGGAAAATGAACAGTTGGGAAAAGGTCCTTTACTCAGGAGTCACAAGATCAGCCAGCCTTGCATATCTAGAGAAAATCTGTTATAGTTCTGGATCACAACTGCCAGTTTATCCTTCCTGCAGGTCATAGTGCATGTCCTGCTACTGTCTTAAGCAGATACCCTCCCCTGGCATCTGGTTAGTCTCTGACAGCATCCAAGATGATGCTCACGGGCACATTGGCTACATAAACCATCCTTCCTCTATGGAGGATGCCTGAGTTTGTAGTATATTGGTCTTGCTTAAGGTGCCATTCAAGTTGATCCCTATTCTCTGGTTCCTGACTTCGGCTATTCCTGACTTTGTTTCTTTCTGTCTGCTGTGTTGTTGTACTATTCTGAACCCATTCTGTGTAGGAGGACGACCTCCAGCTTGTTCCTTGTTCTGCTGCCTGCCTGGAACCAGATTGTCTCACTATGCCTCCGTTCACACCGTTCCATAACATGCCTTGGTCTATAGCAGCGTCAAGTGCCATGTTACTGGGAACACTTCCAAAGTAATGGCCTGGGGACACCATAGCAAAGCCCACATCCCGATTGAGGAAGTTAAATTCTGAAGAATGGGGTTCCTCAAATGTTGCCCCAGGTCAGACCAGTGTGTGGGACAGGGAGTCCACAACCACTGATTCTCAAGAAAACCCCAGTGTGGTCCGAACCGATCGGACATTTATGACACATCCTATCCATACCATCAATGTAGAGTGGGTCCAGAAAGTCCTCCCACCCTTTTGGTTTTCTTTTACACTTTGTTATGTTGTGGCCTTGTGTAAATAAAAAAAATCATTTCCCAACCCCTGTAATTCTGCACTCAATACCCCATAATGAGAAAGTGAGAATCGAATGTTAAGAATATTTGTAATTTTTTAAAATTAAAGCCTAACATTTTACATTGACACAAGTATTTATATTCTGTACTCAGTACTTAGTTGAAACACCTTTGCCAGCGATTACAGCCTCTAGTCTTCTTGGGTATAAGACCACAAGGTTTTCACACCTGGATTTGGGGATTTTCGGCCATTCTTCTCTGCACATCCTCTCAAGCTTTGTCAGGGTAGATGGGGACCATTTATGGACATCCATTTTCAGGTCTCTCCAGAGATATTCATTTGGGTTCAAATCAGGGCTGGGCCACTCAAAGACATTCACAGAGTTGTCTCTAAGCCTCTCCTGTGTTGTCTTGGCTGTGTGCTTAAGGTCATTGTCTTGTTGAAAGGTGAACCAGTCCGAAGTCCCTTGCTCTCTGGACCAGGTTTTCATTAAGACTATCTCTGTACTTTGCTCTATTCAGCTTTCCATCAACCCTGACCGGTCTCCCTGTTCCAGCCATTGAAAAACACCCCCACAGCATGATGCTGCCACCACCAGGCTTTGCTGTAGGGATGGTATTGGACAGGTGATGAGCTGCGCCCAGTTGCTTCCAGACATAATGCGTAGGATTGAGGCCAAAAAGTTCAATCTTGATTTCAACACACCAAATAATCTTGTTTCTCACAGTCTAGGAATCCTTTAGCAAACTCCAGGCAGCTTTCATGTATCTTTTTTTTTTTACTGAGGAGAAGCTTCCTTCTGGCCACTCTACCATAAAGCCCAGATTGGTGGTGTGCAGCAGCGATGGTTGACCTTCTGGAGATTTCTTGCATCTGCCTAGAAGAACCTTGGGGCTCAGACAAAATGACCGTTGAGTTCTTGGTCATCTCTCTTACCAAGATTACTTAGTTTGCTGAGTCAGCCAGCTCTAGGAAGAGTCCTAGTTGTTCCAAACTTCTTTTATTCAAGACTTATAAAGGCCACTGTGCTCTTGGAAACCCTCAGTGCAGCAGAAATTGTTTTATAACCTTTTCCAGATCTGTGCCTCCACACAATCCTATCTCTGGCCTCTACAGGCAGTTCTTTCCTCTTCATTGCTCAGTTTTGGCTCTGATATGCATTGTAAGCTGTGAGACCTTATATAGACAGGAGGGTCTTTTAAAATTATGTCTAATCCACCTAATTTACCACAGGTCACTCCAATCAATTTATAGAAACATCTCAAAGATGATCAAAAGAAATGGGAGTCTCCCAGAGCTAAATGTCAACTGTCATATCAAAGGTTGTGAATACTTATGTCAATACAAAATGTTAGTTTTTCATTTTTAAAAAATTACAAAGATTTCTAACATTGTCTTTCCACTTTGTCATTATGGGATATTAAGTACAGAGTGATGCAAAAAACTGATTTTCTTTTAAATTTGCATAAGACCACAACATAGCAAATTGCGAAAACAGTGAAGGGTCTGAAGACTATACAGAAGCACTATATCTGATGGTCTATTCAATTTAAAAATGGAAAATGCTAATTGTCTGAGCTGGGGAGGAAAATGTGCATTTAAAAATATGGTGGATAATTTGCTGTATTTTCTGACATATTTTTTTCGTCGCAGACAGGTGACATATGAGCCTTGAGATGTCTGGGTCATCTGAAGCACAAAGTGAACGTCCCTCTTTATATATATTTTTTTCTTACCCTTCATTAAATTTCCATCCATTTAATCCAGTCTATAAGGAGCATATCATTAAGCAGCAGTGTGAATACAGAAAAAATAAAGTCAACCGTATGCCGGCTGAATTACTGCAGAGGTAATTGACTTTTGCAGTTAGACACAAAAGCAGCCGTTCTGACATGCGGTTTGCTCTATATGTCTATTCTTCATCGCTCTGTGAAGCCATATCATTTCAATTAGTTTGATATACAGAGTTTGTAAAAAGTTACACAATATTTAGGTATTTCTCATATCAAATGACTGCACATTGAGGCCACAATAAATTAAATTAGGACTTTGATGATAGCAAACATCATAATGCATCTTTGTTTGGCAAAACCGACCTAATAAAAATTGACCATCTTCTCACAGATATCACATGTCTTGCAGATGCTGTGATTACAGTAGACAGATTCAGATATAAGGATTTTATCAAACCGAAACGTGGGATGGATCAGGAAAGTGAGAAAACACTGAGCCAACAGTAAATGAACAAGATATGTGCATACAAAGGAGAAAGGTAATGCTGATATATTGCAAAAAATGTAATGATTTGTGAAAAAAAATCAGTGCCGACTGAAGTACCATCAAAAATAACTGATTTTCAAGACTCAGCAATTTTTTTTTTTCTTCATATGTCGTGGGTAGAGATGCAGCAGCGCAGGATTTAGGATATGATGCTGCAAATGGAGTAACCAAAATATACAACACTGTCATTACTTTTGAGCCCCATAAACTATGGTATTCGGCTCAAAGGTGAGGCCATGAGGGGCATTTTTACGAAAAGCAGGTTATCATGAGGGACACTATTACTGAATGCAGGCCCTGAAGAGCATTATTATTGAATGGATGCCATGAAGGGCATTATTACTGAGTGGTAGCATGAAAGAGCTGTGGGAAAGACCTCTAGTCCTGCCCCCTATCTCTGCAAATATGGGGAGATATGTAAGAGATCCCCTGTTGCTCCGCTCCCCCATCTCTCTTCTCTAAGGGGGATTCCTAGGCTGCTTCACAATCTTCGACCTATTATGTAACCATGTATAAGTACATGAGGGGACAATACAAGGATCTCTCCCAGGATCTGTTTATACCCAGGACTACGACGGTAACAAGAGGGCATCTGCTACGATTAGAAGAATGCAGGTTTCATCACCAACATAGAAAAGGGTTCTTTACTGTTAGAGCAGTTAGACTGTGGAACTCTCTGCATGAGGACGTAGTGATGGCAAAATCCATAGAGGAGTTTAAAAGGGGACTTGATGTCTTTCTGGAGAGGAAGGATATTATAGGCTATTAATCTAAGGTTATTTGTTAATCCGGGTATATAGGCAGGTAGGAACTATTAGGGGTTGATCCCGGGAACAGTCTTATTGCCATTAGGGAGTTGGGAAGGAATTTTTTCCCCAAAAGGGCTAATTGGCTTCTGCTCTTGGTTTTTTTTTGCCTTCCTCTGGATCAACAAAACAGGAGGCTAAACAGGCTGGACTAGATGGACATTGTCTTCATTCAGCCTTATGAACTATGTTACTATGTATTGATTTCAATGGGGCTGGTGCTGCTATCGACGGCCCCATTGAAAACAATGGGCGATATGGTAGATTTTTCTTATCGCTGCAAGGCTTGAGTGAACACATCGCAAATGAGAATGAAACCATTGAAAATAATTGGTTTCATAGTCATGCATTTTCACATCACAGGAAAGTCTATCGTCAGTGGGTAAGAACCTAAAAAGTGCAAAGAAACAGAAAAGGAAGACTGCTTCTAGTAAGACAGAAAAGGTATTCAGTGTAGACCCTGAGGTCCAAAGTGAGACAGACAGTGAACACTTGCTCAGACTTCAGGAGGAACTTGCCACAATGCATGCTGTCCTGAATACTATAGCGAAGCAAGAGTTACTGATAGAGGAGGAGACAGAGATGCTCCAGAGAGAAAGAGAGGATGCTCTCCAAGAAGCTACTCAGGTGATAATAGAAAGTACACATGTCTTAAAGAAGAATGCCCACCTTAGAACAGGGATCCCTAGCTCCAGTCCTCAGGGACCACCAACAGGTCATGCTTTCAGGATATCCTATTGTAAGAACACCTGTGGCAATGTCTGAGGCACCGACAATAATTACATCACCTGTGTAATACTGAGGAAATCCTGAAAACATGATCTGTTGGTGGTCCCTGAGGACTGGAGTTGGGGAACACTGCCTTAGAAGATGAGTTGAATCTGATCACAGGTTGTTGCTGGAACAGAAATCCATTCACTGTGAACAAGGCTTGAAGGAATTGAGAGGTGAGAAAAAGAAATATGACAGATATTTTTCAAAAGCCCATGAAGAAATACAAGACCTCAGAAATATAGCCAGAAATTAGGCTGATTGCAAGGTATGTCTGGAGGCGAAATTTGCACAGTATGGACAGGACTATACGAAAATGCAAAGAAGTAGATGATGTGTTGCTAGTTAGAAAGATCTTCTACAGATGCATGTAATCAAAATACAGATTTACATAATCAAGTTGAAGGGTTGAAATTGAAAATAGCAAAGAGAAATGGTTAACTACAGTCTTATATAATGGTTAACTAGAGTCTCATATAATGGAGCTCAAAGAAAAACTAGAAATGCAGAAAGCTGATTGGAGCCAAGCAAAGAAGCAAGCAAAGATCTTGAAAGACAGACTGGATTTCAAGGAAGACCAGGAAGCACTCCATGAGCGACTGGTGTCCCAGCTACAGATGAGCTTGGATGAGGAAGCTGAAGAACATTAAGCTCAAATCCAGGAGCTTAAACCGAATCATGCTCTAATTATGGGGGAACTGTCCAAACAGTTAGAGTAAACTGAACAGGTGAATGAAACCTTGGAAGGAGCTAAACAAACTTTGGAAAGGGAGTGTGTTGAGCAGACCCATGAGGGGAAGGTACTATTGGAAGACTAGCGTGAATCTGAATGCAAGAGAAACACTGTAGAAACACAGCTTCAAAAACTACAAATAGAATTCGCTGAGCCTGGGTTCACACAGGGCAGATTTGCTGCAGTTTTGCCGCGGTTTTTCCATTGCGGTTTTGCCGCAGAAGAACTGCTTCTGCAGCAAAACCGCTTCAAAGGTTAATTTGGGCTTGCATTTTTTGTTGCGGATTTTCGTGCGGAAAAATCCGCAAGGGTTTTTTCCGCAGCGCTTTTTTACTTTTTGCCGCGTATTTGGTGCGGTTTTGGCTGCGTCTAAAGAGGTCTATCGAAGAAAAGACCGTAGAATGAACATGCTGCATCTTTTAAAACCGCGCCGCAGTTGCATTTCCGCACTGTGGCTGTGCGGAAAAAATCCGTCCTGTAAGAACAGCTTTTTGGCAAATCTCATTTGTGCTGCATTGCACTGCAAATGCAGCGGTTTTGCCGCAGTGTGGATATGCAACGGCAATCCACGGCAAAACCACGGCAAATCTGCCCTGGGTTCACAAAGTGAGAGAGTACAGGCAGAGCTGTCTGAGAAGATTACCAGTCTACAGGTGGAATTAGAAGCTCAGATTAAAAAGTCTCAAAAGCTGGTGCAAGAAGAAACGTGCCAGAGGCTTGGCCTTAGTGCACACCTGAAGAGCATGGAAGGTGAGAGAAATGTGTTCCTCAAGCAGTTAGAAGAAGATATAGAAATTAAGACAAAACTGTCAAAGCAGATTTCAAGACTTCAGGCTCAGGTGTCAGATATGGAAAAGAAAATGGAGAAGAATACTGCATGCTTGAATTCTGTTGAAGAGCAGAAGAGAGAAATTCAAAGAGAGTTAGAAGTTAAAAGGCAAGAGTATGACGAAAAAGCAGCTGCTTATGATAAACTTGAGAAGTTTAAAGTGAGTCTTCAGCAGGAATTAGAAGATGTTACTGTTGGTCATAAATGTCAGATTGTGTCCAAATTGGAGAAGAAACAGAAGCTCTGTGAACAGGTGTATACGGAAGAAAAAATCAGGTCTGTGAGATATGCAATTGAATGTAAGTGTGCTGAAGAAAGGGCTCATCAGAAAGAGACCTAAGCGCTAATCTTGACATGCGCCCTGAAAGTGGTGTCAGAAGAAAAGGCTGTATTTCAAAAAGTTTTCTGAGAAGTTAGGCATAAAGATGAAACACTGGGAATCAAACAGTTGTATTGCTGGAAGAAAGGTTCATAGACTAGAGAGGTTTAGGATCCAGTTCAGACAGCGAGTAAAAGGAAAAAAGATCTTGTTGAAGAATTGTGAAAATGAAATACAAGCAGTAAATTATGCCAAATTATGCTTAAAAGGTGACCTGGGCACTACAGGTGAACAGTTTGTAAAATCTGTGAACGTCTTGAGGAAAGAAATCACCTCTGTAAACAAGAGTAAAGTTATCGAGAAAGTGAGAGCTTAGCAACAGATAGGGTTGCCACCTTTGTAACAAATAAATACCGGTGAATTACTGGCCGGGTGGCAACCCTAGCAACAGACGAAGGCTAAGCAACCCTCTGACGTACAAGGGACCAAAGAGAAGGCAGAAGGTGAGGCTGCTGAAGCTGAGGAAGCCACTAAAGAAGCAAAGACTGGAAAAGAGGCCTCAGAAGTTGCAGGTGAAGAAAATCCTGTAAAAGAAGTTGCAGAGAGTGGCAAAACCGAGTCAGTAGAGGCAGACTCCACACAAGTACCTGAAAAGATGCCAGTTAACAAGTGAAGAAAAGGTTCTTAGTGTTTATAGAACATGAAGAAATTGAGCCCGAGAAAGATGAGGTGGCAGCTAGGAAAGTGGCAGTAGAAAAAAGAGGCCACGAACCTGAGGTTTTGACCCCGGAGGGGCAAAAGTTGTGATGTGGCCTACGGCCTTCATCAAGGGCAAGGATATGTAGGAGTGCAATGTACAGAATGGCCTGGAGAGGGTGATATACAGGCATTATGATACCTCAAGAGAGAGACAACACCTGATGGCGTGATAGGAGGTGAGATAAAAGGATCAGGATATATATAGCAGTAGGTGCCTCACAAGAAAGACCTCTCCCCCTTCCAATCAGTGCAATTAACCCTTGCACCTGAAGTCCAGCCTTATCAACCCTCCATACCAAAAAAGGATCAATAAGTGAAAAAAATAGCAAAGAGATAAATACCGTGTTTCCCCGAAAATAAGGCACCCCCGAAAGTAAGACACATTAAGAAATTTGCAGAAATCGCTAATATAAGGCACACCCCGATAATAAGGCATACTAAAGTGTGCAGGCAAGTCAAGAGGCCTGTCCCCTGCTGCCATCCCCGTTGTCTCCTACCTCCTCCTGTGCTCTACGAGTGTGCTGATGTAAGCTCCCCTTGCTGGATGCAAAACCCCATACTGTCGTTCTCTTGCTGCTGCACACGTCTGCTGTGATGAGCTCCCCCTGGTGGCCGGAAGCTGCAATACCATCCCTGCTTACAAGTGGTACAGGAACTTCTGTCTGCAGGTACGTTACTTTTTTTTATGGCTCTGTGTGTGTCAGGCAACCATATGTGTGATTCTTAAGGCTGGGTTCTCACAGAGTGTATTTCCAGCCTTAGGGGGTGAGCATTACAGTCTCCAGACAGTGTGTGGGAGCCAGGTACTTTACAGCTCTTATTTTTTGTGTGTCATTTTGATTCAATAGGGGGTGTCTGCTTTTTTGCTGAAGAGTCTAAAGTACAAGAAATAAAAAATGTTGCTACCATATATTTTTACCCCTAGACATGAGCGCAAAAAGAAAGAGCTATTCCATTGAGTACAAGAAAGGAATCGTGGAAGATTCTTGGGGCAAAAACCTTCCTGCTTTGTCCCGAAGATTTTACAAGAAATGGAGTGTCAAGAAATTCAGCAGGAGATTCCGGGTTCAGATGTTTATGATGATGTGCCAGAAAATGATGACATGACTGTCATTGAGTAATTTTTGCTTTGTTTTCACAGTTTGTCTAGCTATATTGGTTTGTGGTGACAACTACGGTACTGTGCAGTATATACGGTAATAAATGTTCGGTTTTTTTGTTAAACAATAAATGTGAATTCTTCTTCATTGAAAAATAAGACACCCCCTGAAAATAAGACGTAGCGCATATTTGGGAGCAAAAATTAATATAAGACGCGTCTTATTTTCGGGGAAACAGGGTATATATACAAATTTTAAATCTCTGCAAATTAGGAAACTACACATTATAATACAAAAAATAGATAGAAAAATCATTTTAAAAAATCTACAATCAATATAAATACTGTTTAATCAAGAAATAGCAAAGCTGTAGGTGCCCTTTCAGGAACCCCCACTTTTTCAGCATAATGCTTTGAAAGGGGATGACCCACAAGTTTTAAAAAAATATATTACTTAAATCTTTTCCCACTCTGGTTTCGAAAGTACGCTTAGTCCGCCTTAGACATAACTTATTGCAAGGGTATTTTATTATATAAATCAGTCACTTGTTAGCGCAATGTATAGAGTCCCTCATTTTGAATCAACAGGTCATATCTAAATTTTATAAACTTCTACTGGTACTATGATTTTTAATGTGCAATTTCTAGCTTACGTATTTTTCATATTGTACTCCCTGTAATTTTTTTTCCACCACAGTAGGGGCCACAGGGTTCCCAAAATATTTTGTCTTTCTAGAAACAAAACTGTCCCTATGTGATGGGAGGGTCCCAATAATTTTATCCTGGTTAAGGAGTGGTCAATATTTATGCAGTTTTTATAGGATCCCTATAGTCACACAATACAATGAACAGACAGGCTTATTTTATAAAGAACTGTGCGTAAATATTGGGCACTCCTTAAACAAGATAAAAATATTGGGCCCCTACTATCAGATAGGGCCAGTTGGAGAATTGCTGTTTATAGTTTTCTGAGATTCTTACGTATTGAAGCATTACCAGGAAAAACTTCATTTTAAGGTGTTAAAGCATCCTCCCTACAGTCCTGATCTTGCCCCTTCAGACTGTCACCTGTTTGGTCCCCAGAAAGAAGCCCTAAGAGGGCAAAGATTCATGTCTGATGAAGACGTGAAGACAGAGGGGCATTTGTGACTCCCAGCACAGCCTAGAAGCTGCACTTCCACCAATCTGATATTGATGGCCTATCCTAAGGATAGGCCATCCAAATCAAAGTCTTGGAAAGACCCTTTAAGAGTTTTTCACCAAGTCGAAGGCATTTGCATAACTCAATAGTCAATACATGTCTGCGAAAGAGTTAACACTCTATTATGGTGGATATGCCATGTCTTTTTCATACAGTAGCCCATAATATGATTGCATAAAAATGAAAGCAGTACTTCTTAATCAAATTAATTATTTTTTCAGCCTACAGAATAACCAAACATGAGAACGTTTCCTGAATGTCATTTGTGCTAATGCAATTACAGAGGTAAAATAAACACAGATGCCACAGAGTACAATTGAGGCTTTTTCCATAGCTGTCCATTTTGTGGGTTTTGTTCATTCCATGCCCTTTTTGGTTCTAGAAACAGATACTGTATACTGAGCTCTGAATGAATAATACAGAACCACATTACACTTAAAGAATAAAGGATCTTCTGTACGGTCTCTTTCATGTATGCTTCACAAAGTGGCAAACTACATTCTGCAAGATGAAAGCTGTTAGTATAAAGAGTTCCTATAGTTATTGTACAATGTATTTCTTGTACATGTTTCTATAGATTTGGTCAATGTTTGCTCCTTGTACATGTTCCTATAGATATGGTACAATGTGTTCTCCTTGAATGTGTTCCTATAGGTATGGTACAATGTGTTCTCCTTGTACATATTCCAATAGATATGGTACAATGTGCACTCCTTGTACATGTTCCTATAGACATGGTACGATGTGCACTCTTTGTACATGTTCCTATAGACATGGTACAATGTGTTCTCCTTGTACGTGTTCCTATAGGTATGGTACAATGTGTTCTCCTTGTACGTGTTCCTATAGATACGGTACAATGTGTGCTCCTTGTACATATTCCAATAGATATAATGTAATCCAATATACAACACTGATCACAGCACACACTTCACCTTCAAATGTGCAGGGAAGACAGTCCTCACCAGCTGGTGCACGCTCATCAAAGATCCTGGATCCTGGATCACAATTTCAGCAGCAAAGTATGTATGAGAGCAGCACTCCAGGGGTTAAATAAAAGAATAAATCTTTATTGTGCCCACACAACGTTTCAACCCTCCATCCAAGGAATGTGTTCCTATAGGTATGGTACAATGTGTTCTCCTTGTACATATTCCAATAGATATGGTACAATGTGTGCTCCTTGTACATGTTCCTATAGATATGGTACAATGTGCGCTCCTTGTACATGTTCCTATAGATATGGTACAATGTGCACTCCTTGTACATGTTCCTATAGATATGGTACAATGTGCTCCTTGTACATGTTCCTGTAGATGTGGTACAATGTGTTCCCCTTGTACTTGTTCCTATAGATATGGTACAATGTGTGGTCCTTGTACATGTTCCTATAGATATAATACAATGTGCGCTCCTTGTACATGTTCCTATATATATGCTACAATGTGCTCTCCTTGTACATGGTCCTATAGATATTGTACAATGTGCTCTCCTTGTACATGTTCCTATAGATATGGTACAATGTGCTCCTTGTACATGTTCCTATAGATATGATACAATGTGCTCCTTGTACATGTTCCTATAGATATGATATAACGCTCTTTTGTTGTACATGTTCCTATAGATATGATATAACGCTCTTTTGTTGTACATGTTCCTATAGATATGATATAACGCTCTTTTGTTGTACATGTTCCTATAGATATGATATAACGCTCTTTTGTTGTACATGTTCCTATAGATATGATATAACGCTCTTTTGTTGTACATGTTCCTATAGATATGATATAACGCTCTTTTGTTGTACATGTTCCTATAGATATCTTTCAATATTCTCCTGGTGGCATAATTTGGTACTATTTTCTTTTCTTCAAGAAATCTAAGTCTTATCCCCCAGTGAGTAAACACACCAAGTGTTATCGTGTTCTGCCTCACAACTTTTTTGCTATAGACATTTGAACACCTCTAGTATAACTGATCACCACTGTATATAGGATGAAATGTTGCCAGTTAACAGAATCGTCCCTTATCCACTAAAAATTAATCAAACTCTCTGCTTCCCAATGAAACATCCCTGAAGAGCAAAAGTACAATACCAAGCAACAAAAATGATCTATTCTCTTTGGATTGTTGACGTCAGTAAGGCTTCATCGTAAGTTACCTCCGACATCATTAAGGTTTCGAATGAGTGGAAACAGAGCTCATCTTCTTTTAATAAGCAACTACTATCATATGAAAAGCTCAAACTAAACCTCAAAAGAAGATTTTGCTTAAAGAGAACCTGCCTCTGGATAAAATCAGCAGGGATGGCTGCACAGCTCTGAAGTCTCTGCCTTTTGACTCCAGTCCCATGGTTTATTTTTCATGCTCACTTCCTTTTGCTGGAGTAGGCTCCTCTTCCGCTTAGGTCCAGCTGTAAGGGGGAGGGCTGTCCCACTCTCCCCCTTTTGAATTGTGTCGCCTCTTTGCTGCACTAAGCTCCGCCGCTTGTCAAGAAAAGCAGGAGGAAGTGGAGACAGCCAGAACACTGACTGTACACCATAATAGGCACAAAGCAGGCAATTTAGGTGCAAGGAGTGCCAAAAAGGTTTCACCATACATCAGCGCTGCTGGATGGTCCCATCTTCCCTGGAAGAAAAGCCTTGAAGTTTCTCAGTTCTTTTAGCACCATATTAAAAGTAATTGCTGCTGTGCCATAGAGGTGAGAGCAGCAAGAATTGTGTAGTACTTGGAGGGGTTGCTGCAGCTGAAACAACAAGGCACAACAATCAGCAGAGACTACAGAGCCTGTGGCAAAGAGACAAGCTGCTGTTGGGGAGACAGGAGACTGCCAGAGGCAGAAGACTCTGGCGCTAAGCTGGACTGCAGCAATAATTGCTAGAGAAGCAACTGCGACCCCAGACAGTGAACTTCTGGGAGTACCCAGAGAATGCAGAACTGTGCTGCTGAGCAATCGGACCGGTATCAAAGAGGGTGTCTAAGAGTATTTCCACATTGGGTCGTAAGTAAGGTCAGCCTCAGAAAAAGTTGAAAGTGTGCACATCATTAAAAGGGTGTACCTATCTCTGCTTTTCATGGCTGAAATAGGAAAGCCCGGCCATCTGTTTCTGACCACCTGTCGGAAGCAGTTAAGCACTTCATGTTTGCGTAGCTTTATTGAGATGAAGGAGATCTACAGAAACAGCACAGCACAGTGCATTATGTTGTCTCCTTAACTCTCCACATTACAAAAAAAGCGTAGCGTGTTATGCTAAGCTGTTTCTGCAGGTCCCATTCACTTCAATGTAGCGCTCAGCTGTTTTTGTATTTACCAGCTAGGTAGCCTGTAACTAGAGCAGTGGTTTCCTATCTTGGCTATGAAAAGCCAAAATAGGAATACCCCTTTAAGGACTTGTCAGACAACAGATCTGCTGCATGTTAGTGAAAATTTGAATACTAGTTACATTGGCAGTGAAGATTTACCCAGAGAATGACTGGCTAGGAGTAAGATATTATTGGCACTTTGACTGGGGTCAAACCTGGACACTGATTTAGAAGTAAAGTTTAAGTTGGTTTGTTTCTGAGTACCACAAGGTGTGCTGGAGTATTTCTTTATTGCCTGTGTGGAATAATCTGTGGTTTGATGTTCTACTTAACTGTGTTAGACTTTACATTGCTCTATTTATATTGTATGCTACTGCAGCATCCTGTAGGGTGACCCCGAAGACATGGCATACACTGAGGAGCTGGGAGGACAAGATGCTGGCTTTTCACGGCAGCACTTACCATGCTCCCTCCAGGAGGGATGCACGCAGCCAAGGCCAGGGCAGCACTGGGTCTCTTCCGGACACCCCCGACATGGTGATGGCCAATAAACATTAGGACAGGTGAAGGGGTTGTCACAGGTGACGCAACCGTTCCAGTACCCACCGGCATGAACATCGGCGGGGTAATAACTGAGCCACAGACAATGATATAGTACCACAGGTCCCTGGGAACGGTCAGGGCCCTGAAATAACTTTACTTGGTAACTGCTCCAACGATACAAGGAAAAACAGACAGTATTCCACGTGCAGGTAGAGTTAGAAATATATACAGACAAACTTGAAGACAAGTACCTGAACACAGTGATCCCAGACTTCTGGACGCTTGGGTTCACTTACTGCTCATGCTGATCCTTGCGCTCAGGAAATCTCTCCTCCTCTTCCATCTTCAACACATGAGAGCTGAAGGTGCCCCCATGTGCCTCTTTGCTTTCTCTCTCTGGTGGAACTCAGATGGAAGCCAAGATGGAAGACCTTTTCCCACTCTCAAGTACTTGCATTTATACCTTCACTCATACCACATGACAGGATAGAATTGATACATTTACAGACAGTCAGCTCACACTTTGCAAACATTAACCCATCACACACCGCATTTGTGTAATACACATAACAGAATGACAAGACAGTTTTTCACAGTGCATCAACATAAGACATACATGTATGACATAGAGGGGGCCAGAAAAGCATGTACTGGGCCACTACACTACCTATTTTGTGATTATTGTATTTAAAGTGGGAAACAGTATTATTTTATATTGTGCATGCAGTAATATTTCCAGGCCTTAGCTAGCCATAGTTACGAAGGAGTAATGGTACCATAATGTCGCTATGCCTTTCTGATATATTATTGTTCATTACAGTTCTTTGTTCTAGAATAAAAGTTGTATGTTTTTGTTTTTCTGTCTACCACATTGTATCCTGAAACCTGCGTTGTGCTGCATTACCTGCGACACAGCTCCCAGCACTGTCAAAGTGTCCAGTGGGCAGTCCCCACAATTCACTCTCAATGAATAACATCAGACTTAATTGCTGCTAGTTATCTCTGTATGCAGTTAGATGTGGAAGGCTGTCAGTCACTGATAGGACCGCCCACTGGACTCCCAAGTATAGTAAGAGCAGGGATTTAAATAATTTCTACGGAATCTTTTCCCACAAAATTATATATCAATCTGCTCAGCTTCTCCTGCTCTATCTTCTGCTACTTGCAGATCAGACGCCATGTTTAACAGCACAGGTTCCTGCCAGTAAAGAGAGATATTTGGATAATACATAATAGAAAATTTCTCATAAGACAGTTCACTAATAAAGTAAAAGTACTTATAAAGGTGAAGCTTCAATTTAACACTAGAAATGCTGTTAAGAAATTTTTATCCCATTTCAAAATTTAAAAACACATCCCTCTCTTCAAATTATTTTTCCCAGTGGGCATTTTTGACTCTTAATATTTCTTGAAATAGTGCATTTAGAAAAAAAATTGGCGCCCTCGATTGTATAGTTTTCGAGAAAAAAAAACAAACTAGAAATACCTAAAACCAAAATACTTAAAACTATTTAGCACTGTCCGTCATTATATGCTACTGTGCCAAAAGTTTAGGCAGGTGTGCCTAAAAATCTGCAAAGTAAGAATGCTTTAAAAAATAGAAATCAGTAGTTTATTTTTGTCAAATAACATAATGCAAAGTGAATGAACAAAAGAAATATCTAAATCAAGTCCATATTTGCTATGACTGCCCTTTACCTTCAAAACAGCATCAGTTCTTCTTGGTGCACTTGCAAAAAGTCAAGGATTTTGTAGGATTATAGTCAAGTGTATGATTAACCAATTATACCAAACAGGTGAGAATGATCATCATTTTCATATGTAGGTTGAAACACAGTTATAAACAGAAACAGCTGCGTAGGTGTTACAGATTATGGAATGTGGACCCACTGGGCTAACCAACCAGCCTGGTTTTTATACCAAGTAACTGGCAGCTGACCCCAGCAGACAGGAGTACCTAAGAAGGGAAACTGTCCCTAAGGTAAGCAGGGAGATGGAAGGGGCCCTGCCTACAACCAAGGTAATCACCCCGATAAGGGCAGCCTGGCGCTGGAACCTAGAGCCTGACTAGCCCTGACAGAAAACAGAGATGAAGTACTAAAACACAGAAACAAAGACAGTACACAGAACTAACTACCACAGAGACGAGAACAAAACACAGACAGAAAGGAAATGGACACACATACAGATATAGGGCACTAGGCAATGGTACAAACGGAACAAGCAGACAAAGGTCAAAATAGACTTAATAGTCCAGAGACAGAAAACCTAGCAGTGGAGGGACCAGAGGAAACATGAATACTGAGGCAACAAGAAAGTGGACCTGCTCAGCCTAAATAAAAAAGTGTTTGCCCATTAATCCCACAGATGAGCTGAGAGCCAGAGAGCTGCTTAACCCTCTCAGTGCTGGATGGAAATATAGATTCCAAATGCACAGGAATAGCAGAATGATGCTTGCACCTGCCCAGGAACTACAAGAGGGCAGCAGACATGAGTAGCAAACGTTACAATAGGAGGCTTAAAACTGGGTGAGGGACAGTTAAACTCTGCTACAAAGGTGAGGTTGTGAAAGATAGTTTCATGTCACAGGTTATACACCATGGCAAGACTGAACACAGCAATCAGACACAATGTAGTTATCCTGCATCAGCAAGGTATCTCTTAGGCAAAGATTTCAAAGCAGACTGGGATTTTAAGATGTGTTGTTCGAGCTCTTTTAAAGAATTAGAAAGAAAAAGCAACATTGAGGACAGTAGACGTAGTGATTGGCCAAGGAAGCTTAGTGTAGCACATGAAAGACACATCATGCTTACTTCCCTTCGAAGTTGGAAGATGTCCAGCAGTGCTATCAGTGGGACCCAGGTACATCCTTCTACTGTTCAGATAAGTTTGGCCAGAAGTGGTCTTCATGGAAGAATTGTGGCCAAAAAGTCATACCTTCAACGTTGAAACACAGACAAGCGACTCAACTATGCACGAAAACCTAGCAACTGGGGTGCAGAAAAATGGCAGCAGGTGCTCCGGACTGATGAGTCAAGATGTGAAATATTTGGTTGTAACAGAAGGCAGATTGTTTGCCAAAGAGCTAGAGGGCAGTAGAATAATAAGTGTCGTCAGGCAGCAATGAAACAAGACATCAGTGATGACCAGGTTGCAGCCAGTTATGACAATGGTGATGCTTATGATGACGCTCATGAAACACATGGCATAGAAGTGAATTACACACCTTGATGCAATGGTGCAATGATGTTTAAAATAAAAATATTATTTGATTATCAGACGGTCTCTTCCATACAAAAACACCCATCTCTTACATAAAAAGACAAGTAGCCAGCCCAAGACATGTCTGATTACCAATGGGACATTTTTGGCCAAGGGGCAGTATTAGAGGGTTTGTAAGGTCTGGCTGTTCTAGTGTTAATCCCCTTTGTAGTGAATATTCAAAGACTTAGAACACATGTGAAGAATCATATCAAATCTGGACATTACATCAAATTAATAAAGAACATTTGCCTCTTATATTAAGTCAATCCCATGTTTTCAGCCCCATAACAATTCAATTATCTTCTGGCATATATTAAAAATCACCAACAGACACTGTTGTGTCTTCTATCAGAAAACCTCCTATAACCATTTCATCACTCATGCAAACCGTGATTTTACTTATATTCACAAGATTTAGTATCATATTCACACGCCCTGCTCTGCTTAACCTTGACCCCAAACTGGATATAAATCCATACCAAAATATGTAGACATGCGTATGTTGTTTATCACGAGAACTACAACCCACCCAAAATAAATGCGATTATACATAAAGGGTAATAAAAGTAAGGATATACAAATCTAAGTCCATAAATTTTAAAGGGAATGTACCATCAGGAAATGACATATTGTTTAAATCAGCTCTTTATTATTAACATTCTTATTTGTGGTGCTTTATTTATTATCCATATATAAACAATATTGAAATATATGAGTTTGTAAAACTGGCAAATAGAGCAGATGTGATAAGTTGACATTTCCTTTTTTTTAGGCATAGGGAGCACTTCTACAGTGTTTTTTAGTACGCTGTGGAATTCCATCTGGGGTTACGGCACAGGTGCCAAAAAAAGCATTATAATGGAACCCCCAAATGGAACCATTCACTGTCACTGGTGCAAAGGACATCAATTTGGTGTCTGTCTGAGAGGATTCCCCTCTGTTTTTGTTATATTTGGAGTATAAAATAACTAAGTCGACATTATTCTATACTCCAAATATAGCAGAAACCCTGTCAAATGGACACCAAAGTGGCATCAGTTTCACTAATGAGAGTGAATGGTTTCACTTGCTTCAGTTCTGTCACAATGATGTCTTTGGCACCTGTGACGGAACCCACAGGTATAATCCCGCAGCGTAGTGAAAAATACAGTGGGGATGCTCTTTTACTTTTCAGCTTTGCTGTGTAGACTAAGACAGGCTAATCAGAGACTGTAATGTGTAAAAGTTTTTTAACAGATCAGTTACCATAACCAAACTACTCATGGGTGGTGTGTGCCACCCCAATTCCAAAATAGTTGGGGAGCTCTGTAAAATGTAAATCAATGTAAAGAAAAAAAAAGAATGCAATGATTTTGAAATGTCATAGAACCATAGTTTATTTACAATAGAACATAGGAGACCTATCAGAAGGGAGGAGGGAGACATTTTTCCATTTCATTATAACAAAATTAACTCAGTTACAAATTGATGGCAGCAACACATCTCATAAAAGTTGGGCCTGGACCATGTCTACCATTGTATAGCATCTTCTCTTCCTTTTGCAACAGTCTGTAAATGTCTGGGAAGTGAGGAGACCAATTACTGGAGTTTTAGAAGAGGAAAGTTGTTCTATTTCTTTCTTTTTTGATGTAGGACTCTAGCCGCTCAGCAGTCCTGTGTCTTTTTTGCTGGATTTTTAGTTTCATTATGTGGCAAATGTTTTCTATTGGTGAAAGGTGTGGTCTGCAGGCGGCCAGTTCAACCCTCAGACTCTTCTGCAAAGACATGCTGTTGTGATAAAAACATCTTAACACTCTATATAGTACACATTTAGAAGCCGACCAAAGATATCTAGAGGAGGCCTGCAGCGCGCAAATCAGCCTCATCCAACCTTGTTCATGCGCAAATAAGTTGCTCTGTGGTGAGCGTTTTTGTGCGTATGCTCTTGTGAAGCCGCCCCTAAATTTGAAAAAAATCACCAGTAATTTAAAAATTGTAATAATGTTTACAAAAATGTGACAATAAACACAATGATGTAGTATAAAATATATTTTCTAGTGCATACATTACATAAAAATAGAAGAAACTATAGATATTAGGTGCCTAAAAATATTGTACAAACTCTCCCACACACAACAAGACCTCATACAGTCACATTGATGAAAGAAATTATAAGACTTATGGCTGTAGAAATATGAAGGGGAAAGAATATAAAAATGTAGTTAGTTATTACAGCTTACACAGGCCTGGTCAGTAAGGAGTTAAAGGAATTTTTACTACATGATTCTTTGGGCAAAGAAAATCTATTATTGGAATATTTCGTATTTTGGCTCTTATTGCAGTTTTGTTTTATATTGCTTCAAGTCATTTTTTAAAGTTATGTTTATGTAGTTTTTAATGTAAGCAAAAATAATGGATATATTATATTGACAGAGTGAAATCGAAATGAGAGCCCATTCCTTCCCTTGGTATTTACAAAGAATGCTTATTGTCAACATCTCAATGGCCAAAAAAACATTTCGTAGGAAATGAGAAGTAATTTTTGCATTTCTTACGAGCCCGCTAGCTGATTTTAGAAATTAGCTGTGGTGCCACCTTCGTCTCACTGCTGCACGAGGACCTCAGATTTGCAAAGCTCGATTATTGACTTACAAAGACTATATTATTATGAGTTCCCTATAGAGACTCGGCGTGTCGTTGGTATCGTTGGCCTGACTAACGGACACTGAGCAGAAAAAGAATATTATCACTGGCGCACAGAATTATTCCTATTTTCACAAATTAGTTTTTAGCTATTTTGAAAGACATCAGTTCTCCTTTTCCACCCGTCAGCCAATTCTCTATATATTCAGGTTCACTTTTATTGAGGGTATATCCGAAAAATCTGCACAAAGATATTTAAATCGAGCATCATTTTAATGTAAATAGGCAGGAACTGGGTGGGCCGGGGAGCAGGGAGGTATGTGCCCCACCAGGCTGGGCCCCCTGCACATGTTTAGGACCACCTAGATTTCTGCCCGTTCTAAAAGTCGGGCAGCTTCTGCCACTTCTAGCTCTCACAGTCTTTCTCCCAGTACTACTGGGTTCTGCGCTCTCTCCCACACGCTAACAGTAATGGGGCTGTTTGGGGAACAGTGGAGAATGATGGTGGCTGTGTTGGAGGAACATTGGAGATGATGGGGCTGTTTGGGGGACAGTGAAGGATAATGGGGGATGTTTGGTGGACAGTGGAGAATGATGGTGGCTGTGTTGGAGGAACATTGGAGATGATGGGGCTGTTTGGGGGACAGTGGAGAATGATGATGGCTGTTTGATGGACAGTGGAGAATAATGGGGGCTGTTTGGGGGATAGTGAAGAATGATGGGGTCTGTTTGGAGTACAGTGGAGGATGATGAGGGCTATTTGGGAGGCAATGGAAAATTAGGGGAGCTGTTGGGGGGCATTGGAAGATGATAGGGGCTGTTTGGGGACATTGAAGGATAATGAGGCTGTTTGGGGGATAATGGAAGATGAGGGGAGCTGTTTGGGGGCATTGGAGGATGATAGGTGCTGTTTGGGAACATTAGAGGATGATGAGGGCAGTGTTGGGGGCTGTTTGGGGGATGGTGAAGGATGATAGAGGCTGTTTGCAGGACATTGGAGGATGATGAGGGCTGTTAGGGGAACAATGGAAAATGAGGGGAGCTGTTGGAAGGACAATGGAGGATATTGCCAGCTGTTTGCAGGACATTGGAGGATAACGAGGGCTGTTTGAGGGACAATGAAAGATGAGTGTTTCCTTTTTACCAGCGGTATTCTCGCTGTTAATTGTATGGGTGAGAAGATAGGACTTGCCCTAGTAAATACTATGTGCAGGAAAGATCGGGCAGGACCATTTCCCCCGGTATTCTTTATAAACTCATGCACTATAGTGCGGATTTGAAGGCTGGTGAGGTAAAAAAAACCCCGATCATGCGCAACTACTCTCTGTACCGGCGGGCATAGTTGCACATACAGACGTATGAAACCCCCCCTTAGGGACATTAGCTATGTGCGAGAAATATAGGGCAAGTCCTATCTTTTCTCGCCCGTACTATTAACAGGTGAGAATCCCGATAGTGACAACAAAACCATTAAAATGAATGGTTTTGTTTTGTCCCATTATGCGGCTGTGATTATCATGAACACAAAACAGGACAAAACGCGCCCATGTGAAGAAGCTGTTACACACACAAAAACATGCACATATACGGTTATCTGAAGAAGCCCTGACACTGAGTGCCCAACCTCATGGACCCTCATGTATGTTCATTTCTGTCATAAAATTATTTTTGATGGTTTCCACCCTCATATCCCATCATGTATGATCCGGTCTTAAAGGGCTTAAACAGATGGGCGTGATCTTGAGAATCATGGCCTCAAAAGGGGACAAAATGAAACCATTAATTTAAATGATTTGAATAGTCAAGAAAAAAAATGCCCCAGCGGCAAGCGTATTCACGCATGTGCCCATCTACTTAGGCCCTTAGGCTCCTCTAACGCGGGGCGATATTTTGTTGCGTGGGCGAACAGTGACAGAGTTTGCTTGTTCGCTCGTGCAGCCGTTTATACAAGTAGAAAAATCGTTCACAATTGCATTTGCATATTGCTCAGTCATTCACATTCATGGTACCAGTGAATGACTAAACGATGGCTGTTCACACGCAATGACATGTGAATGAGCAAACGATTATTTTTATGCCTGCATAACATGAGCGACGACCGAGAAGCAAACAAATTCTCGTTCATCGTTCAAATTCGCACGATCCAATGACTTTTTAAACGATCCGTGCCGTGTAAAAGGGCCTTTACTCATTTTTGTAGCTCAAGATAGGACTGACTATTACTTCTCTATCGGGTAAGCCTATATAAACTTTCACAATGCCAAACGTCATCATCAGCACTGATTCTCTGTTTTCTTCCTCGTAATAAATACTCGTCAGCGTCGCCAGGTGTCTCATTAAATACTTGCAAGAATTTCCACTGCATATTTGCTGAAATTTACATAATTGTTCTTCCAAAAAAGGGTGTACTCAGGCTGTGTTCTTGACTCGATGCACCCATAACCTTTCCAGGGCTGATGAAAACCATACATGACGATCCTTCCCTGCCAGCCTTACTTTACCAATGAAGTAGTGTATTTTCTTTGATGATGTGTCTACTTGTTTCCTTCTTTGTTCTCGACAACATAAATACATCCCCCCTGTGCACTGTTAACGTGTTTATTGAAGTGGGAGCCTAAGTTTTGCTACATTCAGATTTGTTTAGAAGCTAAGGCTGGTTTCACATCTGCACTGGAACCTCGGAGGTTTCGTCGCAGGCTCGGCACAAAGTACTTTTTCTTCTGGAGATATGCTTAGCGGAAACAAACGGACCCTATTATAGTCAATGGGGTCCATCTGGCGCTGTTCGGTTCCGTCATAAGACGACCTGTTCGACCAGGGGATTCCCCTTTCCTGCTCCCTGAATGGAGCAGGAAAGTGAAACCTCCGACGCAGATGTGAAAGCAGCCTGAGAAGCTCTTTACATTTTGGAGAACCTTATTTATATAATATGCTGAAAAAAAACCCTGAAGCCTCCTTCACACGACCGTATGCGTTTTTATGTTTGCCTGTATGCACCGTATAATTGCATGAATGAAGATTTGACCCGATCTTTATACGCGTATGTTAAAGGGGTTGTCTCACGCCGAAATGTTTTTGTTTTTTTTTGCATAGGCCCCCCGTTTGGCGCAGGACAAACCCAAGGGATGTGTTAAAATAAAAAAAAATATATTACTGACCCGAATCCCCACTCTGCGACTTCTTCCTTCTTCCTACTTCTTCCTTCTCCAAGATGGCCGCCGGAATCTTCACCCACGATGCACCGCGGGTCTTCTCCCATGGTGCATCGTGGGCTCTGTGCGGTCCATTGCCGATTCCAGCCTCCTGATTGGCTGGAATCGGCACACGTGATGGGGCGGAGCTACGCGATGACGCGTAGAAGGGGGCGGAGCCAGAACACAGCTCGTGCCCGGACAACCAGAAGGGAGAAGACCGGACTGCGCAAGCGCGTCTAAAAAAGCAAGAAGACCCCGAAATTAGACGGAGCCATGGAGACGGGGACGCCAGCAACGGAGCAGGTAAGTGAATAACTTCTGTATGGCTCATATTTAATGCATGATGTATATTACAAAGTGCATTAATATGGCCATACAGAAGTGCTGAACCCCACTTGCTTTCACGAGACAACCCCTTTAAGCCATTCACGTGGGGCGCTGCTACGTATATGTAAAAAAAATATGCAGAAGCGATGGTAAGCAAGAGTCCGAAGAAAATGCTCGGAATGACCAATAATGCTTAATGGGTGAGCTGTCTTCTTTTCCCAGGGTTGTATGCAGAGTAACCCCCCCCCCCCCCCCTTTTCCTGCTGTCTTACAAGTCTATGGGAACTTGTAGTGTATCATGTTGAAAGATAGGGCAACATCTATCTTTTCACGTATAAAACAAGTGACCAAATACACTTGCGTAGGTGCTAGTTTTAAAGGCGCAGTTAGTTTACGCGGCAAAAAAAATTTGAACCCTTTGAAATCCAATGTTTCGTATGATTGCGTTTTATGGGCGATTTTTGTATGCAGCGAAATACCTGCGTGAATATGGTCATCTGAATAAGCCCTTAGGATGAAAACAGATGGCCATATGTGCAACTACGCTTACTGGTACGGAGCGTAGTTGTGCCTGAACGAGTGAAATTCCTTCACATTCCACAGCGCAGGCGTTTGAAAAAAACTGTTGGAAGATAGTTGCTGCCTGATCCTCCCCGCACAATGTATTCACTATGTGCGGGAAAGATAGAGTCATAGAATGGTAGAGTTGGAAGGGACCTCCAGGGTCATCAGGTCCAACCCCCAGGTCAGTGCAGGATTCACTAAATCATCCCAGGCAGATGTCTGTCAGGCCTTTGATTGAACACTTCAATTAAAGGAGAACTTACCACCTCCTGTGGTAACCTGTTCCACTCATTGATCACCCTCACTGTCTAATATCTATAGTCTTTGTCTCCTCCCTTTCAGTTTCATCCCATTGCTTCTAGTCTTTCCTTGTGCAAATAGGATCCCTCTGCACTGTGACAGCCCTTCAGATATTTGTAGACCACTATTACGTCTCCTCTCAGTCTTCTTTTTTGCAAGCTAAACATTCTCAGATCCTTTAACCGTTCTTCATAGGACATGATTTGCAGACCACTCACCATCTTGGTATCTCTTCTCTGAACTTGCTCCAGTTTGCCTATGTCTTTTTTAAAGTAAGGTGCCCGGAACTGGACACAGTATCCAAAATGAGATTTGACAAAGAAAGAATAGGGGGGGGGGGGGGGACAGAGGCATAACAAAAGGCTTAAGGGTCTGGGTGCAAAAGTTCAGTTGCGCCCCCCCTCCCCCCCCCCTTCATCTGTACCCACCATACCCAGAGGCATAACTTGAAGATTCAGGGCTCCAATGCAAAATCTGTAACAGGGTCCCCAAACTAAAATACTTTATTCATACTACTAGGCTCCCTAGTGAAGAAGACAGGCCTTATGGGCCCCTTAAGGGTCCTGGGCCTGGGTGCAACCGCATCCCCTATAGTTACTCCCCTGGAGAGGGATAATTACCTCTCGTGATCTAGACTCTATGCTTCTCTTAATACATCTCAGATTTGTGTTTGCCTTTTTGGCTCATGCATCACATTATTGACTCATGTTCAGTCTATGATCTACTAGTATACCAAAGTCTTTTTCACATGTGCTGCTGCTTAGCCCAAATCCTCCCATTCTGTATGTGCTTTTTTCATTTTTCTTGCCCAGATGAAGGACTTTTCATTTCTCCTTGTTAAATACCATTCTGTTAGTCGCTGCCCACTGTTCAAGCTTTTCTAGATCTTTTTGAATACTCTCTTTTCTCTAGTGTTAGCGATCCCTCCTAGTTTTGTGTTGTTGGCAAATTTGATCAGTTTCTCCTTAATCTTTTCTCAGCCATTAATGGCTTGCGAAAGAGCTAGTGAAAACGAAACCAATGAAATCTATTAAAATCAGTGGTTTCATTTTGTTTGGTTATGTTCATGTGTTTAAGCCCTTAACCTTATATATCAATGTCCTTATGTGAGCTCAATGGAAGATTGTATTGGGAATTATCAGGAGTGGACCTAGCATATATGCTGTAAATCAAGAAAAAACAGCAGCTACAATGTGCAGCACAGCATGGCAACTGAATATTTATAAGCAGGAATATTGGTTTGTGAAGCGGCTGTGCATGTGCCACAATGTGCCGATGAACCTGTAAAGAGCAGCAGCAGCCTCCCCGACGGAACAGTAGCATCATTACAATTCAGTAGACACTAGAGGAAGAAGGGGACTCGGTGCGCTGGACAGGAGATAGAAGTTAAGGAGAATTCTTTATTGAGCTATGCGCTTCATCGCCACATCGTCGTCTTCATCTGGCTTGTTCGTACCACTACATGTCTTTTACTATGTTATGAACAAGACAGATGAAGGTGCGATGCTGCAAAGTGTAGCTTAATAAAGGATTGTCCTCAACTCCCATCTCATGCTCAGCTCGCCGAGTCCCCTACTTCCTCCAGTGTCCACTGTACCATACATGCAGCTGCATAGATGCCCCATAGGCAAAGAAGCTACTAGGGTGCATATGTAAGTGGGTTGTAGTAGGCCTTGTAATGTGATGGAAGTTTAGCACCATCACAACTTGGTGTGCGTCTTTGTACATGGAGCATTGTCTAAGAATATGCTTACTGTGTATTTTGAGGTTCTCCAAAATTTGTGTTGCAAACCATAATATTGGCATATCTATGTCAATTATAGACTTCATTTTAGCTTGTTTTGTAACTGTTACTTTAAACATTTTGAGCCACTATGGAGCGGAGTAGAACGATCATGCTGGGACATAGTGTGGGAGTGGTGCCGCCGTAAACAAGTGTGGCCCTCAGTTTATTTAATTCTTCTTGGAGAAGATGAAATCTGTGTGCGTGACATAGTAATCCTGCTGAGAGAGTCCCAAGGCCTGCCGAGGATAGTGTGTCTGAATACTGCTGAAGCTAAAAAAAGGAAGCCATGTTTGAAGATGGTGGCCCTGCATGATCTACTCACACTGCCTAACACCTGGTGAAATAAGCGTGCGAAGAAGTGTTACCGGACCGGTGTACTGCCAAAGTTATTTCTATATGAAAATACATTTGAGTAGGAGATAATGTGTATATGCCAACCCGCTGCACAGTGCCAAGGCAGGTCTGAGACCAGGCCATTTTTAAATGGTTCCCAGTAGTTCAGAGGAAAGTAGTGCAAGCTAGCCCTGTGGTATCCCCCTACAATAACTGTAGAGAAGTGCTACACTCATTGTCAAAAAATATTATATACTCATTGTCAAAACCAATCCCTTCCCTAGAAGTTGTCAGAATTGCATGAAACTTTCTCTGTGTGATTGTAACGTTGATATGTGATTACAATATCAGAGCAAAAGGATCATTTATTGTGGAAAACTGACCCCTTGAAGGGAGGCTCTAGTACCCTGTTGTATTGCCTTTAGCTTGGATACAAGATGTGATACAAGCGAGCATGAAGGCATACAGGTTCCGTATGGTATCCTGCGGCATAGCACTTCACATTTGCTGTAAACGAGCCTCTAGATCACGCAAACTCATAGGTTGTTGAAGTTGGCATCCCAGATGGCCCCATACAAGTTCTATAGGCGAAAAATCTGACAAGCAGACAGGCCACAGAAGTGTGACAATGTTGTGGAGACATTCCTGTGACCCCCTTGTGTGCGGCCGAGCATTATCCTGCTGGAGAATGCCTCTTGGAAGCCACCATGAGGGGAACACATCTGGCTGTAGGATGTCCTGAACATATCACTGAACTGTCATTCTACCACTACTAGGAGTGACCGATTGTCATATGCGATGGCCCCCAAGGCCATCACACCAGCAGTGGGGGCAGTGTGCCACTCCACAGCAAAGTCAGGATTGAGACATTCACCACTAGGTCTCTAGACATGAACACAGCCACCTGTCTCTGGATTGTGGACAACAAAACAGTTGGAGCTGCTCGTGCTTGTCGAATGGTCAGATGATCCTCCCAACTGGTACCCTATTGAAAGCGTACTGAGCCTTGTGGGCCCTCACACTTCCACTGGTCCCAACACCTCCTAACAGTCTGGTCAGAACTGCTCAGGTGCTGGCAATTCTCACATTCCAATAATGCGCCCCCTCCCAAACTCTGTTAACTGGGCAAAATCTTTTTGATTGTGTTGTAGAAACGTCTAGTGGTCAACAAGCTCTACACAAGTGGAAGAAGAGGTCACTACACACAAGGAGCCTCTGAGAGCCTTTTTATAGGCCAAGAGTGGAACCGTTTTTAGGGCCTCAGGTGACAAGACCGTTTATCTAATCATGCCGCAACTTCAATCATTTGCATATTTGCTTAAGGCTACCTTTAAACGGGCGAGCGCGTTATCGGGCTGAGAAATTCGGCTTTTTTATGTTAAAAACACCTCCTATCACTTCAGTAAAGTACCGATCCTCCGGTAAGGCTTTCAGCCATGTCGGAGGATTGGCAGGGGTCTCCCATTGTTTTCAATGGGAAACCTCACATCACACTCCCATGCGCACCGCATGCTGTGCGATGTGTTTTACTATCCAATTGAAAACTATTTTTAATGCATTCCCAAAAATGTGGAAAGATAGGACATGCAGCAACTTATTCCTGCACCATGTCACTCATGTATATGACTCCATTCAAAAGAATGGAGTTCGTGTGAGACTTTCTCACCCGTGTGAAAGTGGCCTCAGATATAACTGTGTGTTGCATTTTGCAGCAAAACAACAACTCCTAGGTGCTTGTTTTATTGTTTTTTTTTATGAGTGTATAAAGTCTATAATTTACATAGAATTGTTGATACTACAGTTTGCAATCCAAATTTTGGAGAACCTCAAAACATATGCTGAACATATTCTACACATTCATCGCCCTGTCACTCTTTTCTATGTGCTGCCAGGAGACATAGAAAGTGCTGTACATTGGAGAAACCCTGTCTCCCCTTCCTTCTCAAGCTTAAAGCGTGGTAACAGCTGGCTGCTTATTGGCTGTATGTCATGCTATCACTGATTGGTGAAGGGGGATAGTGAGAGTTCAGAGCAGGAAACTCCAGTATCAGCCCGCATACTGAGGGGGAGGAGTAGAGGAGAAAGTGTGGGAAGAAGACAGGAAGTGGAGAGGAGTTAGTAGTCGGTCTGCGTAGAGAGTTGTTAGGAGGCAGTCGGAGCAGGAGATCATGCAGGAGGAGTTCAGCAGAGTGAGCAGCTACAACATGCTATTCAACAGGGAAGCCAGGATTCACCATCTCCCTAGTCTACTAGCAGTGAGGAGGAGAAGCTGGGACCCATTCCACTAAAACAGTGAGTTACCCAAAACTCAGTGAAGTCATAGCCAGGAGTAGTAAAGAGGTCCACCTTAACTTCGACTCCAATTACTGCATAGTCAACTTCCAGTAAGCCCAACAGATAACTAGGACTGTGGGAGTTTCTACTGTGTAACCTCTAAATTCAAATAGAGAGAGTGTTGAAGAGAAAATCTTTGTTTCATTCAAACTCAACTGTACTGCAAAGTATTGTTATACTGCGTAATCATTCCAAGCTTCTACAAGACTGCCATCGTTTTGTTCTATTGCATTTTCAAAAATTCAAGCTTAAGTAAAACTATGCACTTCCAGTTTGCTAAATTAAAAGCTACCAGGATTTGTGTAAAATTATTTCCGCTATTGACCTTTGAAGTCTCAGATGAAGTGCTGCCGTCACGTGACAAACCACCATTCATCATAAGAGTAGATATATATATATCTTTTGTGCCACTGTGCGGCGATCGAGGAGGGCAACTTTGCTGCCATTGTCGGGAGAGATTGCAGAGCCACCCATGACATCCAACTTGCAATCCCTTTGGTCTCCCCCACTTTGGCGCGTCTCAGTCGGATGCTGCAGTAGTGCTACACATTCATCCCATTAAAGGCCTGTAACATGGTGAAGAGTTACGTTTCCTATAACCACCCCTGAAAAGTATACTTTTTAGGAAAACCATAGTGACTAAAAGAAACCAACCAACTAAAGAAAAAAAATGGGCTGCTATTAAAAAGTCACAATATTGCAACATACATATCAAAAAATAACATGTGCCAAGATATTATGTGCATAATGGGACAGTCTAAATCAATCCCAAAGATTTCTTCCACTTGTAAACCTATTACAGATGCCGCCGCTCATAGGAACATCTCAACCAAATGAAAGTTGCATAAGCTCATAATATATGGCATTTATTGTGCTTTGTAGGTTGCGAATAGCGTGTTATATATGGACAATGGGTCACCAGACCCATCTGGAAAGCATATTGTCTAAGAATGAAAGGTTCTGATCATATGACATTAGAAAATTGCCTAACATAAAGTTTTTATGTTAAAAATACTTTTAGTGACTTTTTTACATTTTGCACTTCATTATATATATTAGAAAAATGATATTTAACAGTTTTCACACTGATCGCTATGACTTATAATAGTCTGAGACTAGTCTGATCCCAAAAGGTGATGATTACAGCTCACCTCCTCTCACACCCTGCACAATAAGCTCTGCATATGCCCACAACACTCTCCCACAAAGGTCCTGTCTTGTCCATAGTTTTTATAGTCCATGAGGCTGCTTTACAGAACAGGAGGATTTAGAATGAAAATTACAAGTTTTGGGATTTTTGGAAATATAAATAGTGACTTGGAAATGTAAAAAAACAATCACAACATTTTCTTACAAGTATGTTTAACATAAAAGCTTGATTTAAACAATGGGTCCTTTTCTGATGAGACATTCCCTTTAAGATTTAGGGTCCTTTTGCATAGACGGATTGTCCACAACAAGCATGTTACATCCGAACACAACATAACTTTATGTCCATGAAGGACAAATACAAACTACAAAGACAATGCCAAATACTATATAAAAAAACAAAAAATGGGGAATAGGGGAACTGACTCTGACCTACTGATACAAGGGAACCCTGCCTAAAAGCGAAGCGCTCTCCCTGATGAGGACGACCTTGCATCAGGAAATGGGGTTACCCTGACTTTCCCTAGATTACAACAGGAAAAGGGACAACAGTAAGACTTTATGCAAATATCAGAACCACAAATATCCAGGCGAACAGACAAAATTAAATTTCAGATAAAATGTATCACTAGACTGACTTCTCTTGACTGGACTTGAGAGCCTACAACTGGACCAGACGCCTTCAGACTGTGGGTATAAGCAGCGTCCTCTGTGAGGAGGAGCCAGAATAAATGTATACAAACTAATACTGATTGGATGGATGAACACCTCCCAGTCAACCAATCTATTTAAATACCAGCAGAGAAGTGTCCCCGTCAGCATCCAGTGCTAAAATGATAATAATGTCACCGGATCCTGATCTTCCGACACGTCCGATGAGCCATGGCAGAGCACTGATTGACGATATAGCAAGTTGATCTGCACTTGAAGGTACGAATTTATATATGCCACAATTATCAGGCAGAGGTTCGCTCAAGTGATCGTTCATATGAACCAATTTGCACCCTCATAAAAGATGCGACGAACAACAAATGAGTGTTTTCTTGTTTGTCATTCAATCGCTGGGCATGTTTACACAGGGCTGTGTTTGGAAAGTGCTCAAAACTTCCAGCAATTGCTCAATCGTTGGCTCATGTAAAAGACCCTTCAATCATATAGGTAGAAGCCACATGAAATTAACCTTGGATTTAATTCTGTTTTGGGTTGTTTTTAATTCTCCAAGACTATGACATTGCTCGTCATTCCGGCAAAAACACATAGTTCCATCTCTGCCCCCTCACCTGATTGCTTCTTACACTCTGGAAGTCTCCTGTGTATTACAATCACTTCAATGAAGTGCAGTCCCCCTGTCTGATGCTTATCAAACACCATGTTGAGCCTAAGGTTTTTTATTTTCAGTTTCACATTAATCCCATGATGAATCAGCAAAGCATTAGCTGAGGCTATACCTTTTCTGCCTGCTGAGGGGACAGTTTAATTATTATCATTCCTTCTGTATTCACCTAAATATTCACCCGTAGCTAGCCCATAAATATACATTCAAGAGGATGAGCTGTGATCTTCTCTATTATAACTGCGTGACATGTGCTATGTGATCATCATCACTAACTGGCTGAACTAGATGGACATTGTCTTCATTCGGCCTTACATACTATGTTACTAACTGTGATAGGAGTGTCTTTTTCCCCATCTAAGCTGGTTTTATGGTAGATCTGAGCTCGTCAGTATTGAGATCACATGACCGTCTGAGGAAAAAGAGGCCAGACAGAAAGGAAGAACTAACCAAGATAACACTAGCTCACTTGTATATACTGTGTATGCAGGGTTTGTATGGAGCGGGACAGTGAGCCGATCCCACTCCATACACAGCGGTGCCGGTGCTCTGTGATAAGAGACACCAACCTGATCGTGGCTGTTAATCCTCTAAAAGCCCCAATTGTTGTTCATGGGCCTTGAATAGTCCCCATGTGATGCGAATTTGGTGCCGTTTGGTTGTCTGGGTAGCCGGGGGCCTTTTGGCCATGCATAAATGCCTACGAACATAAGCAATGCCATACTTGCGCATCTTTGGACACAACATCTCCAGGCATACGCGCAAACTACCCTCGTTGACTGTGCAAAAAGGTTGCGCAGAAGTGAGCATATTTTGCAATACGCCCGCGTGCAGCCGCCGTCAGTATTAGTTTCCTTGGGTTTAGCTGTAATGCACTCTCTATATCAAAGCAGGAAAGTAAAACATATTTTGGTTTCTTCCGTTAAACAAAGCAGGGGTTATTCAGAGACACGAAAATGTTTTCGCCGCGCAAGAGATCATGTTATGCTTATGAATCTTTTCATAATCTGGGTGCAGATGTCCGTTGGCATTACCGTGCATGTTAATATCCGAGATGAAAATGTTTACAGGAATTGGAATGGATGAAGTCTGCCAGTAAATAGCCATCAAAGTATCAATGACCAAATTCACCGCACACCTCAGGTCATAAGCGAAACGAGCTTAGCGTTCTCAGCCTATTACTTTACTAGATGTTTACAAATTAGAAAGATCGCCACAAAAGCTTCCATTGTGTTTGGACTGGCAAACTCTCCTTGAGATAAGCGGTGCTCAACTAGATGGGAAGTTATATATGAAGTACAGATGTAGCAGAGCTAAATTTGTTCTTTAACTGTTTCTTTTATGCAGTGGGGTAATTTATTGGGATATAGTTTTCCTGCGGTCCTACAGTGGTGTCATGCTAAGAGAAGAAGAATTGGTCATTTTTCTTTAATTTACTGCATTTTATTTTCTTAATGACCACCTAATCAGAGCCCCCAGCCCTTTCACAATTGGTACTTCCCTGTATGGAAACTAGAACTGTGACCGCGAGGTGCAGCATAAAATCATATAACAAGTTTCAGTGTGAATCTACATTAGATGAAAAAATCCAGTGATCTGAGCGATTTCTGACGAGGCATGGTCATCGGCGCTATTCTAGCCGAGGCCAGGATTTCTCTGCCAATCTTGTTGGGTTTTCTCATGTGGAGAGTATACAGAGAATGGTGAGGAAGACATACAGTGAAAAGGGATCCTGTGGACATAAAGAACTCATTGACAAAAGGGGTCAGAGGAGGATGTCAGGAATTGTTCTGATGAACAGGCAGTGCACAGTCAAGCAAATTGCAGCTGAATATAATGCTGTTGCTCCAACTAGTATGTCGTAATGCACAGCTCGGCATTATCTCGCACAGAATGGCTATTACCACAGACGGACAGTTCCAGCGCCATTGTGTTTAATAGAAAAAGAAAGGTGAAACTCTGGTGGCTAAAAGAGTACAAAAAATAGATCACTGAGCAGTGGTGTCACAATGCAGATTCAGGATATGATGCAACAGAAGGAGTTACAAAAATACGCAAACTATATTTACAAACCAAAGAAATTGAAGTCAATAAGGCAATAATAACAAGTAAATCAATTAAGTTTTACCATAAATTTACTTAACGCTACCTGCGGCTAACTAGATTCTAGAATTAATAATACTTTATGCGCAATAAGAAATAATACTTGTAAAACAGTATCAGTCATTCACTTCAAAGATCAATCGTGTAGTCTAGAAAGACAAGTCATGTAGAGTCAACACAGTGCATCTATAAAGGATTAATACTTCATGTTTTGTCACTAACGTGCTAATCAACCTCTTACGAGAGCGGATTTCCTTTTACTTGTGTGCTGTTTCTTTAAATAACACAGTCCTTAAACGAGGTTCAAGCACCCAAAACTTACATGAAGCCCAGTGTTTGAAACGTTAACCCTCCTTTCTATGGCAGGCCTGCTAATTAATGGACTGTGTTCCTCTCTGGCATGCATGCCTATCTGGTGTAAGCCGGCCCCACTTACGGTTTGGTTGTGCGGAAGTCACAACCTCCATTAACCTAAGCTTCCTCAGGTCAGAAGTGCAACTTCCCGCTGCTTCTAGTCACATTCCAGATGCTCCCATCAGTACGGGCTGTTGCGCAGACTCTCTCTCTTTTCGGCTCCAGGCAGCAGGGGGTCTTAATTTTCTCAGTGCAATGTCCTAAGTCTTTTTCCAGCAGCTCTCCTGCAGACTGTTGCACCTCTCCTGGCCGCTTCCCAGCAGCACTTCCTTTCAATTACAGGGTCCCTGCGCTCACCTAGTGGGGCAGCAAGAATTGTCTTTTTTCTTTAGGGAGTCTCAGACAATCAGTAAGAGTCCATTAGCCATGCTCTGTTTGGCCACGCCAAAATGTGGCATCTCACAGTCCACCATCATGGCAACCATCTAACCCTTTAGGGTAGCCACTTACAAGATAACTCCAGATTTCTCATGCACTGTATTGATGGGAGAGTTAGAATTTGGCACAAGTAGCATGAATTGATGAATTCTTCCTTCAGGTCTAACAGTTCAGGATGGTGGAGATAAAGTAATGATGTGATGAAAGTTTTCTTGGCACACCCTGGGTCTTCTGATAGCTGCAGATGAGGGGTGTCAAACTCATTTTCACTGGGCCACATCAGTGTTATGGTTGCCTTCAAAGGGCCAACTGTAATTTTAAGACTGCATAGTAATAGTGACTCCTAAAGTAGCCACAGTAGTAATAGTGACCCTTATAGTGACTCCAGTAATAATAGTGTCTCCCATAGTGGCCCCAGTAGTAATAGTGTTCCCATAATGGACCCAGTAACAATAGTGACCGCACAATGACCCCAGTAATAATAGTGGCCCCAGTAGTAAGTGGCCCCTATACTGGTGACCCCAATAGCAATAGTATCTCCCATGGTGGGTCCAGTAGTAATTGTAGTAATTGTATCCCCTATATTGGCAATTATAGTAATCCCAATAGTAATAGCAACCCCACTATTGGCTTCCGGCTGGCCAGTATCGCTATAGGCATTCCACTCACCCAGGCAACAGCTCCGTTCTGCCAGTGACCGCTGCTTCTGAGTCTGTGACCATTGACCTCTCCCCTTGGCTCTTGGATGGCACATTTAGACACCAGGGAGGGGGGGAGAGGTCAGTGGCCACAAACTCAGCATTACCACTGACTGGAGCTGCAGGTTGGGTAAGTGGAAAGCCCGCCAGTCAGCTGCACGGCAGGCAGGCCACATAAAATGAGGTGGGGGGCGACATTGAGCTCTGGACCTTGTGTTTCACAAGTGTGTTGTAGATGGACGCAATGACGAATTACCGCGGTTCTGAAGGCCAAAGGGAATCCAACACGCCACTAGGTGGGGGTCTCTTATAAAGTGACCGTTCACTGTGTGTAGACAAGATCATACATGATCTATATTTATCGGTATTATTATTTATTGTACATGTATTATTTATTGTATATGTGCTTTTCAAAGGCAGCCAGATGTTTCATGTTAAAGTCAGCAGCTAAACAAATTCACGTGAAAAGAATATCTCAAGTAATGTGTTTCATTTTGGTTATTTATAGCTCCGCACGACTGTCTTCTTTCTTTCATTTTTTTTTTTTTATTATTTGAACAATATTAAAGAAATTACACGAGTTTTATCTGATCAGGCGGCCAAGAACGATTCACAGAATGCAAAACACGTTAAATGCAACATTGTGGCACCAAATACAAACAATTTACAAACAAAAACCATTTTTCTTTCCTGGAGAAATCTGAAGACGTGTCTCAAACGGCGTTGATTTTAGCGCCGCTTTCTTCTCCTCAGCACATGTGTACAATTTGGGATCATTTTTTTAAAGTGATGTCATTTCACAATAAAAACATAATGGATAAAAATGCCCTGAGTCGGCACAGGTGAGGATGCGTTCGCAGCGTCCTATCAGCCCCGCACATGTGCAGAGCAGATGGCTTGGAAGGACCTTGCTTCTCTCTTTTTTTATCTGGAGGTTAAGGCTGTATACTTTACACTTTATTAACATTCTCAGCAGCATGAATGTCCAATTAATACTTACTGATGACAGTCTTGGGTGATCCAGAGGAGCTTAGTAAAGATTAAGGAGTTAGATATATGAATATTTCACTATATGGTCCAATGGAAGGTGCTGATAGACATTAATAGCAGACATGGTTGAGTAGAGATAAACAAATCGATTTAATCAGTCTTCTGTGACATTTGACACTATTTACTAATTTCTTTATATTGACAAATTTAAAACAATATGGGCTATAGCAACAGACGTATTGTAATAAATAAGCCCACGTTGTCTGGTGGGTGTTTAGTTCTATCGTCTATCTGGATTTTAATTTTATTAGAAATCGATTTTCATATTTGCCTTGTATTTATCAATTGGATTCCCCCCTACATGACCAGCTTTCTTCACTAATCGTTACTCATGGTGTAAATCATGCCACTATTTTTAGGTATTCTTCGCTTTATAAGACGCACCAGACGATAAGACGCACCCATGTTTTAGAGGCAAAAATAGGGAAAAAATATTTTGAACTCACCCAGGGACAGTGCAGAGGATAATATCGGGCGACGGAGCAGAAGCGGTGCCACTAACTTACCATATTTTTCACTCTATAGGATGCACTGAATCCACCCCCCCCCCCCCCCTCTCACCCTTTCCCACTTTGGGATAAGTATGGATTTAGGTGAGTGAAAGGATACTAATGTGCAGCACTAGTGTATTTAAAAAGTGTATTTAATGGTATAGCAGAGTTTGTAGAAAGGAAAATTCCATCTGACTACGCTTTCGGCCTCATCGATTTGTACTGCAAACGTGATAACCTGCTGACGATCTCCAGCTTCCTCCTGACTACTCTGCGGTCCCACACGGCTACTACACCCGCAGCTCCTATGCACCCTGGTAAGATGTTACACTAGATATCCGATGAGAGTAGCATGGTAATCATGGATATTCTTGAGGCTTTCACTCAAGCCCAATGGAACCAGTGTATTCAATTTACAGATCCAATATATTTTATGTTTTTTTAGAATATCAAATCTATTTTCGGTGTCTGGTGGTATCTGCTTCACCACTGTAACAGTATAGGCCCTAACATCACAATTATGAACTATTGAACCATTTCTTGAGACTTTATGTTTTTTAAAACTCCATGTAAGTAAGCTTTGTGCAACTCTCCCAATATATTGGAATTCACATGAGCATTCTAGGAAATAAAATGACGTAGCTGGGGAGCAATTAATACAAGATTTAATTTGAAATGTCTCGTTAATAAGGCTACTTTTAAATGTAACTGCCTTATTTTTTATATTAAAGCTGCATTTACATTTACCACATTTATAGCACCCTAATTATGCTAGGAAAAAATGGAACTTGTTGATGGGATGATTTAATATTCTTAAGTTTACTTGAGGCCAAAATATTTTTGAGCATGCCGGCCCTTCTAAAAGTAATTTTCGGTTTTAGTAGAATGTTATTGCGTAGAAAAAGAGTCTTAGAGGAGTATACCCCAGTGCTATTCTAATATTGCTTTTATTACAGAGTGGGATGGATTGTATGTAGTGATGACATTGTGACACAATTAACAATTCATCGTTTGATTTTTTTGGGGGGGGGAAATATTTCCATTTCTTGCTCTTTCATAGGCTCCATTTATCAGACAATGTGGGTATCCCTTTTCTTTCAACCTATTTTTAATGATGGAACTTTGGTTGCAGAAATCTTCATTTTTTGTGCAATTACGTCTTAGACAGTGAATTTGGCCAAGTGGGATATTATCTTTTCATTTTTCAAAATGGGCAGTTTTATAGTGCAACACGTTTTTAGTTTCCAAAAAATGTTTTCATGATAATTCTGCTATCTTCGTGGCTCAAAGCAAGGTCTAGATAGACAATAGAGGAATTAGCGTCTTGGCAGGTAAATGTGAGATTTGAGTCATTACTGTTAAAATGAGATGTAAAGATATATAAATAGAGATGAGCGAGCACCAAAATGCTCGAGTGCTCGTTACTCGAGTCGAACTTTCAGTGATGCTCGAGAGTTCGTTTCGAGTAACGAACCCCATTGAAGTCAATGGGCGACTCGAGCATTTTTGTATATGACTGGTGCTCCGCTAAGGTTTTCATTTGTGAAAATCTTAGCAAATCACCAAAGTCATGTAAAAAGCACAGAAATGGATAGGGCAGGCAAGGAGCAACATGCAGGGCTGCATTTCGGTCTCCGAGGTCTCACTATTAAGCCACAATAGTAGCAAGAGTGAGACCCCCCCCCACTGTCAGCATAATGATCGTTCTCCTCTGCCACAGCTGTTACCAATCAGAGGCAGCTCATTCAGCAGGCGGGGATTTTAAATCCCCGGCTGCTGAATACTACAGAGAGCAGTTCAGGAGAACTGCCAGCTGGCCGCAGCTGAACTCTGTCTGCCGGGACCAGGTGAGTATATATATATTTTTTATTTTTACACATTTCTGGATGAATTGCAGGGAAGGGCTTGTATATTTAAGCCCTTCCCGAAAATTCATTGTGCGATCGACGGCAGCCCATTGCTTTCAATGGAGCCGGCTGTATTGCCGGCTCCATTGAATTCAATGGGCTAACATCGTTCTGCCGGGACAAGGTGAGTATATTTTTTTTTTACTTTTTACCCATTTTAGGATGATTTTCAGGTAAGGGCTTATATTTTTAAGCCCTTCCCGAAAATTCATCCCGCGCTAGCCGGCAGCCCATTGCTTTCAATGGAGCCGGCTGTATTGCCGGCTCCATTGAATTCAATGGTCAGTGCTCGTTTAATCGAGACGAGCACCGCGTGGTGCTCGTCTCGAGTAACGAGCATCTCAAGCACCCTAATACTCGAACGAGCATCAAGCTCGGATGAGTATGCTCGCTCATCTCTATATATAAATCATCAGATAATCCCTCCCTATATAAAAATTAAATTGTCGATATAATGTTTATATAAAATAATGTTGTGTAACCCCTGGTGTTTGGATAGTATGTATTACTTTTCCAATTTACCTACATATAGATTCACAAAGCTTGGCGTGAAACACACACCCATTGCAGTGCTCTTTGTCTGTTTGAATAATTGTGAAATGAAAGAGAAATAATTATTTTCCATGATGAATCTGCTGCTGTTGGTTACAAACTGTTTTTGTGTAACTGTACGATGGAATGATCATGTTCAAGAATGAATACAATAGCATCAATGCTGGTATCATGAGGGATGTTGGAATATAAAGATATAATACCCCACCACTACTGATCGCCAAATATATCCCTCCCCCCCCCATACACACATACACCTTCCATCCCATCCAGTAATCTATCATTCTTCTCCTCCTGAGTGTGGAAACCATTGGACTGTTTATTCACTGCTACGGAATTCTCTTTTCTACAAACTCTGCTGTACTGCTAAATAAAACTTTCGCTTTTAAAATACACTAGCGTTGCACAACAGTTTCCTTTCACTGAACCAATTCCATACTTTTGCCACTAACTTTGGTTATCTTATTGTAATAAATAAGCCCAAGGGGTCTGGTGGGTATTTATTATTTGCTTCTAGGTGAGATGATTATCATTATTTTTACAACGTAAAGGGGTTCTGTCACTAAAAAAGAAAAATGCAATACTTATCTATTCCTCCCCCATCAGTCTACTTACCAGATCTTCCCCTCACCTATCTTCTCCTGTCTCATGCAGTCCAGGGTGTCACATCATCTCCAGCTGCCTGATTCTTCTCCTTCCTGTGAGGTTACGTACATTAGGTTGGCAGTCTGCCAATGTGCGTTATGTCACAGCTCACAGGCCAGCAGGAGGACTGCCTATATTCTTCAGAGATTGCTCATGTGAGCTGTCTCTGAAATAGATTACAATTCCTTCCTAGGCAGTGAAGCTACAGCACAGGGATGTGACCTTCACTGACCCAGCAGGAAGGAGTTTGTGATAACCAGCCCTCATAACAAGCTGGTCCCAGCCTGCAGTGAGCTGACCTGGGGCTGTGGAGAAGCTCAACCAGGAGAAGATGTGATAAGGAGACTGACAGGGAAAAGATAGGTAAGTTTAGATAAATTTTTTTAAATGACAAAATCCCTTTAATACAGCCTCCCTTTTTAAAGATGGAGCTGCTCAAATATAGAGTTATTTTTTATTAGTAATTGATTTACATGTTTGCCTTGTATTTATCAATTGTATTTCCCCCTATATCCTGAGGATAGATCATCATTAGTTTACAACCAGACAATGCCTTTAACTTGAAGCTCCTGAGCTTTTCTGCAAATCTGTAACAGAGCCCTCACCTACAATGTGCCATTTATAATATTGGTGCCACCTTATGTAATATTAAGGTGTACAATCTAGTGTGCCTATAAGATATATACTATAAAGTACCCATAAGACACAGACTTTAATGTGCTTGTGAGACAGAGACTATAGATTACCTAAGGTGACCAGACGTCCTTATTTAGGCAGGATAGTCCTGTGTTTGGACCCTGTGTCTCGCTTTCCCCAGGGTCCCAGGTGGGACAGGCATTTTTCCCACTTTCGGGACGTCTGTCCCACCTTTGTCTCGCTTTTGGGATGTGGGATTACCATTAAAGTGATTACCAGCCAGGGTGCCACAGCTCCTCAGCTGGTAATCCCTTAGCAGTGCTGCGGCCGGATGCACACACTGACGTAAGTGTGTACATCCAGGATCTTTGTCACCTTCCCCCCTGACCTCTCCTCCTTCCTTCCGCAAGAAGAGAGGAGAAGGCACTTCTGTGGGTGCACACACTTCCGTACGAAGCAACCCTGAGAAGAGGAACAGCGGCACTCCAAAGACCAGGAGAAGGGTAAGTAAATGAGTTTCAGGGGTGGCTCTATTACTACTGGGGCTAATGTGGGGGGTCACTATTACTACTGAGTCCACTTTGGAGGACACTATTACTACTGAAGCCACTGTGGGGGACACTATTACTACTGAGGCCACTGTGGGGGACACTATTACTACTGAGGCCACTGTGGAGGATACTATTACTACTGAAAACACTATGAGGGACACTATTACTACTGAGGCTACTGTAGGTGGTCACTATCACTACTGAGGCCACTATGGGGGGCACTATTACTTCTGAGGCCCCTGTGGGGGACACTATTACTACGGTGGCCACAAAGTCTCCCTAATAAAATAAACCAGGGAAGGGACCTGCCTAACCAGCAAAAAACCCGTCCTGACAAAGACAAACATGACCTCATACCTCGGCCACTGGTTAACCATAGGGATAGGGGAACAACACAGAAAACAAGATGGAATAAAAATAAACTGTTGTACTTAGCTTTGCTCAATCACAGGTGAACAGAGGAACTGGCCTCTGGCTTCTGGCTTCCTCCACAGCCAGTGGAAGATTGAAAATAAACTGCACCCAAGCCAACCCCTAGGCCAGGCTAAATAGCCCTGACAAAATATCCACAGGTGAGATCAAGTATGTCTCATCTAATACCACTCCCATAAGAGGCAGAAGACAGAAAAACCCACACAAAATGTTCACCAGACTATCTAGCAGGAAAGCAATCCCAGGACCACCGCAACATCGGCCTTCCAATTTCCAGTGGCTTGTAGTGGCCTAACCTGAGCAGTGGCGCTGCACCTAACCAGGTCGCTGGGAACTGGAGGCCGGGGAGCGCTGACATCAAGAAGCCTTATGAAAGAGGTGAGGGGAGGCACGGCATAGTATGAAATTAACTGCAGATACAAGGAGAAGGGAGGAGGTTCTGCTGCGGGTGCACACACTTCCACCCATAGCAGTGCTGAGAAGAGGAACAGTGGTGCTCTGAAGATCAGAAGGAGGGAAAGTATATGGGGTTCAGGGGGGGCTCTTTTACAATAAGGCTACTGTGGGGGGGGGGGGTCAGTATTACCACTGAGGCCACTGTGAGGGTTACTATTACTACTGGGGACACTGTGGGGGACACTGTTACCACTGAGGCCACTGTGGGGGACACTTACCACTGAGGTCACTGTGGGGGACACTATTACCACTGAGGTCACTGTAGGGGACACTATTACCACTGAAGCCACTGTGTGGGTTACAATTACTACTGGGGCTGAAACAGGGGACACTTACTACTGAGGCCACTATGTGGGACACTATTACTACTGAGGCTTCTGTGGGGGACACTATTACTACTGAGGGTACTGTGGGGACACTATTACTACTGGGGCTGATATATGGGGACACTGTAGGGGACATTATTACCACTGAGGCCACTGTGGGGGACACTCTTACCACTGAGGCCACTGTAGGGGACACCATTACTACTGAAACCACTGTGGGGGACACTATTACTACTGGGGCCCCTCTGCACATGGCAGCATATCTCTAGCTGACTTAGGATATGTTTACACATGGCGAAAATGCTGTAGAATGTCTGCAGTGAAAACTTCTGCTGCAAATTCTGCAGTATTTCCGCATCCAACAACAGTCAAAATCTGTACCATTTGTGCGGATATTGACTGGAAATCAGCGCCATTACCTCCTCCACTGTCAGCACTCCCCAGCCTCCAGTTCCCAGCGGCCTGTAGTGCCCTAACCTGACCAGCATCACCTAAAAGGCCAGGCCCGCACCTGATCAGCTTGCTGGAAATCGGAAGCCGGTGAGAGCTGACAGCAGGAAGACATTGGAGGAGGTGCACCAATGATACGGATTTTGATTATTTTTTAATGGGGAAATGTATTTTTCTCCCTGTCTTTTATTAAACGGCCGTGCACATTTTATAACAACGGAGGTAAAATCATACGTAGTGATTAGACCCGCCTCTGACCACACCCCCTTTGGTCCGCTTTGACTTTGGGAAAATCTAGTGACCTTAGATTACCTTTAAAATGTAAACTATAGTGTACCTATAACACATATACTACAGAGTGCCTATAAGACATAGATTATAGTGAGCCTTTGAGACAGACTGTAAATTACTAGAGATGAGCGAGCACCAAAATGCTTGGGTGCTCGTTACTCGAGTCGAACTTCCTGCGATGCTCGAGGGTTCGTTTCGAGTAACGAACCCCATTGAAGTCAATGGGCGACTCGAGCATTTTTGTATATCGCCGATGCTCGCTAAGGTTTTCATTTGTGAAAATCTGGGAAATTCACGAAAGTGATGGGAACGACACAGAAACGGATAGGGCGAGAGGCTACATGTTGAGCTGCATCTCAAGTTCACAGGTCCCACTATTAAGCCACAATAGCGGCAAGAGTGCCCCCCCCTCCCAACAATTTTTACTTCTGAAAAACCCTCATTAGCAATGCATACCTTAGCTAAGCACCACACTACCTCCAACAAAGCACAATCACTGCCTGCATGACACTCCGCTGCCACTTCTCCTGGGTAACATGCTGCCCAACCCCGCCGCATGACTCAGTGTCCACAGCGCACACCAAAGTGTCCCTGCGCAGCCTTCAGCTGCCCTCATGCCACACGCTGGCCTCATAGCCACACCACCCTCATGTCTATTTATAAGTGCGTCTGCCATGAGGAGGAACCGGAGGCACACACTGCAGAGGGTTGGCAGGGCCAGGCAGCGACCCTCTTTAAAAGGGGCGGGGCGATAGCCCACAATGCTGTAAAGAAGCAATGAGAACTCCAATCCTGTGCCACCTCCGTCAGGAGCTGCAACGTGGGCATAGCAATGGGGAATCCATGTGCCACACAGTATTCATTCTGTCAAGGTGACGCATAGCTCAATCCACACTGCAAGGGGAAAGCCGTCAGCGCTCTGCCCCCTACCCAAGTCAGTCAGTGCCTTTGTGCAGGTCAAACACCGCAATGGGAACTAAGTTTGCACCAACAGCATAGGTGGGTCCTAGGAAACCCAAGACATGAACAAAAAATTGATCTAAGCGGCCAAACATGGCAGACTTGCACCGCGCCCACGGCATAGGCCTCGGCCCACAGATTCAGCAATCCTAGGCTGGAAGCGGACTTTCACTGCACCCAGGACATAGGCCTCTGCACAAACCCTCAGCAATCGCGTGCCTACAGTGGACTCCAATGCTAGCATAGCTGTGCACGTCTCATCAGCGCTGTATTGCTCCTGTAGTTTGTCCCAATGCAGTGCCCCGGATAGTAGAGCTAACGTCAGATTAAATACAGGTGGGCTTCGGCCCACACTGCATGCCCCAGTCAGTTTCCACACCCCAGTGACATAGCATTAGCAGCGGTATAGGCAGAGCCCAGAATTAGTAACATTTCAGCGGTAGCATTAGGGACAGGCCCCAGTAACATATCACTAGCAGTAGTATAGGGGGAGCTCAGTATTAGTTCCATTTCAGTAGTAGTAGCAGTCAAGACAGGGCCCAGTAACATATCACTAGCAGCAGTATAGGGGGGAGCACAGTATTAGTTCCATTTCAGTAATAGTAGCAGTCTGGACAGGCCCCAGTAACATATCACTAGCAGCAGTATAGGGGGAGCACAGTATTAGTTCCATTTCAGTAGTAGTAGCAGTCAAGACAGGGCCCAGTAACATATCACTAGCAGCAGTATAGGTGGAGCACAGTATTAGTTCCATTTCAGTGGTAGTAGCAGTCTGGACAGGACCCAGTAACATATCACTAGCAGCAGTATAGGGGGAGCACAGTATTAGTTCCATTTCAGTAGTAGTAGCAGTCAAGACAGGCCCCAGTAACAATTCCGAAGCAGCAGTATAGAGGGAGCACAGTCTTAGTTCCATTTCAGTAGTAGTAGCAGTCAAAACAGGCCCCAGTAACAATTCCGAAGCAGCAGTATAGGGGGAGCACAGTCTTAGTTCCATTTCAGTAGTAGTAGCAGTCAAGACAGGCCACAGTAACATTCTCGTTGCAGCAGTTTAGGGAGATAACAGTCTCTTTCACATTTCAGTAGTTGCAGTATAGACAAGGCCCCAGTTACATTTATGTAGCAAAAGTGTAGGCCAACCCCACACACCTTGCTGAACCATGAGTGCAGGCGAAGCCCATAAAAATTACTAGGATTACACTGTAGGCGAGGGCCCAAAAAAATTGGTGTACCAACAGTACTAATGTACCTCAGAAAAATTGCCATGCCCAACCAAGAGGGCAGGTGAAACCCATTAATCGCTTTGGTTACTGTGGCTTAATTTGTAACTAGGCCTGGAGGCAGCCCAGTTAAAATAAAAATTGGTTCAGGTGCAAGTTTCAATGCTTTAATGAGAATTGAAACGTATAAACATTGTTTACAAAAGTCATATGACTGAGCCTCGTGGGCCTAAGAAAAATTGCCCGTTCGGCGTGATTACGTGAGGTTTCAGGAGGAGGAGCAGGAGGAGGAGGATGAATATAATACACAGATTGATGAAGCTAAAAGGTCCCCGTTTTTTATGGTGATAGAGAACGATGCTTCCATCCGCGGGTGCAGCCTACGTATTGTTTAGGTACCGCTGCTGTCCGCTGGTGGAGAAGAAAAGTCTGGGGAAATCCAGGCTTTGCTCATCTTTATGAGTGTAAGCCTGTCGGCACTGTCACTTGACAGGCGCGTACGCTTATCCGTGATGATTCCCCCAGCCGCACTAAACACCCTCTCTGACAAGACGCTAGCTGCAGGGCAAGCAAGCACCTCCAGGGCATACAGCGCGAGTTCAGGCCATGTGTCCAGCTTCGACACCCAGTAGTTGTAGGGAGCAGAGGCGTCACGGAGGATGGTCGTGCGATCGGCTACGTACTCCCTCACCATCCTTTTACAGTGCTCCCGCCGACTCAGCCTTGACTGGGGAGCGATGACACAGTCTTGCTGGGGAGCCATAAAGCTGTCAAGGGCCTTAGAGAGTGTTCCCCTGCCTGTGCTGTACATGCTGCCTGATCTCCGCACCTCCCCTGCTACCTGGCCCTCGGAACTGCGCCTTCTGCCACTAGCGCTGTCGGATGGGAATTTTACCATCAGTTTGTCCACCAGGGTCCTGTGGTATAGCATCGCTCTCGAACCCCTTTCCTCTTCGGGTATGAGAGTGGAAAGGTTCTCCTTATACCATGGGTAGAGCAGTGTGTACACCCAGTAATCTGTAGTGGCCAGAATGCATGTAACGCGAGGGTCACAAGAAAGGCATCCTAACATGAAGTCCGCCATGTGTGCCTTGGTACCTGTACGCAACACATGGCTGTCCTCACTAGGAAGATCACTTTCAGGATCCTCCTCCTCTTCCTCCTCAGGCCATACACGCTGAAAGGATGACAGGCAAGCAGCATGGGTACCCTCAGCAGTGGGCCAAGCTGTCTTTTCCCCCTCCTCCTCATGCTCCTCCCCCTCCTCCTCCTCCTCCAAAACACGGTGAGATATAGACATGAGGGTGCTCTGACTATCCAGTGACATACTGTCTTCCCCCGCCTCCGTTTCCGAGCGCAAAGCGTCTGCCTTTATGCTTTGCAGGGAACTTCTCAAGAGGCATAGCAGAGGAATGGTGATGCTAATGATTGCAGCATCGCCGCTCACCATCTGGGTAGACTCCTCAAAGTTTCCAAGGACCTGGCAGATGTCTGCCAACCAGGCCTACTCTTCTGTAAAGAATTGAGGAGGCTGACTCCCACTACGCCGCCCATGTTGGAGTTGGTATTCCACTATAGCTCTACGCTGCTCATAGAGCCTGGCCAACATGTGGAGCGTAGAGTTCCACCGTGTGGGCACGTCGCCCAGCAGTCGGTGCACTGGCAGATTAAACCGATGTTGCATGGTCCACAGGGTGGCAGCGTCCGTGTTGGACTTGCGGAAATGTGCGCTGAGCCAGCGCACCTTTCCGAGCAGGTCTGACAAGCGTGGGTAGCTTTTCAGAAACCGCTGAACCACCAAATTAAAGACGTGGGCCAGGCATGGCACGTGCGTGAGGCTGCCGAGCTGCAGAGCCGCCACCAGGTTACGGCCGTTGTCACACACGACCATGCCCGGTTGGAGGCTCAGCGGCGAAAGCCAGCGGTCGGTCTGCTCTGTCAGACCCTGCAGCAGTTCGTGGGCCATGTGCCTCTTCTCTCCTAAGCTGAGTAGTTTCAGCACGGCCTGCTGACGCTTGCCCACCGCTGTGCTGCCACGCCGCGCAACACCGACTGCTGGCGACGTGCTGCTGCTGACACATCTTGATTGCGAGACAGAGTTTGCGTAGAAGGAGGAGGAAGAGAAGGAGGAGGGTGGATTAGTGGAGGAAGCATACACCGCCGCAGATACCAGCACCGAGCTGGGGCCCGCAATTCTGGGGGGTGGGTAGGACGTGAGCGGTCCCAGGCTCTGACTCGGTCCCAGCCTCCACTAAATTCACCCAATGTGCCGTCAGGGAGATATAGTGGCCCTGCCCGCCTGCGCTTGTCCATGTGTCCGTTGTTAAGTGGACCTTGGCAGTAACCGCGTTGGTGAGGGCGCGTACAATGTTGCGGGAGACGTGGTCGTGCAGGGCTGGGACGGCACATCAGGAAAAGTAGTGGCGACTGGGAACCGAGTAGCGCAGGGCCGCCGCCACCATCATGTTTTTGAAAGCCTCCGTTTCCACAAGCCTATACGGCAACATCTCCAGGCTGATCAATTTGGCTATGTGCACGTTTACGCTTGAGCGTGCGGGTGCTTGGCGGTGTACTTGTGCTTGCGCTCAAACAGTTGCGCTAGCGACGGCTGGACACTGCGCTGAGAGACATTGCTGGATGGGGCTGAGGACAGCGGAGGTGAGCGTGTGGGTGCAGGCCGGGAGACGGTCGTGCCTGTGTCCTGAGAGGGGGGTTGGATCTCAGTGGCAGGTTGGGGCACAGGGGGAGAGGCAGTGGTGCAAACCGGAGGCGGTGAACGGCCTTCGTCCCACCTTGTGGGGTGCTTGGCCATCATATGCCTGCGCATGCTGGTGGTGGTGAGGCTGGTGGTGGTGGCTCCCCGGCTGATCTTGGCGCGACAAACCTTGCACACCACAGTTTGTCGGTCGTCTGCACTCTCAGTGAAAAACTGCCAGACCTTTGAGCACCTCGGCCTCTGCAGGGTGGCATGGCGCGAGGGGGCGCTTTGGGAAACAGTTGGTGGATTATTCGGTCTGGCCCTGCCTCTACCCCTGGCCACCGCACTGCCTCTTCCAACCTGCCCTGCTGTTGCAGTTGCCTCCCCCTCTGAAGACCTGTCCTCAGTAGGCTTAGCAAACCAGGTGGGGTCAGTCACCTCATCGTCCAGCTGCTCTTCCTCTGAATCCTCTGTGCGCTCCTCCCTCGGACTTACTGCCCTTACTACTACCTCACTGATAGACAACTGTGTCTCATCGTCATCGTCCTCCTCACGCACTGAAAGCTCTTGAGACAGTTGCCGGAAGTCCCCAGCCTCATCCCCCGGACCCCGGGAACTTTCCAAAGGTTGGGCATCGGTCACGACAAACTCCTCCGGTGGGAGAGGAACCATTGCTGCCCAATCTGGGCAGGGGCCTGAGAACAGTTCCTGGGAGTCTGCCTGCTCCTCAGAATGTGTCATTTTCATGGAGTGAGGAGGCTGGGAGGAAGGAGGAGCAGCAGCCAGAGGATTCAGAGTTGCAGCTGTGGACGGCGTAGAAGACTGGGTGGTCGATAGATTGCTGGATGCACTTTCTGCCATCCACGACAGGACCTGCTCACACTGCTCAGTTTCTAATAAAGGTCTACCGCGTGGACCCATTAATTGTGAGATGAATCTGGGGACCCCAGAAACTTGCCTCTCTCCTAATCCCGCAGCAGTTGGCTGCGATACACCTGGACCAGGAGCTCGGCCTGTGCCCACACCCTGACGTGGGCCTCCGCGTCCTCGCCCGCGTCCACGTCCTCTAGGCCTACCCCTACCCCTCAGCATGCTGTATTACGAGTAGAGCAGAAAGAGAACGCTGTAATTAAATGTGCCGCTTATTGGCCTGTGGTTGGAGGCTGACTTCGCTTACGGAACACACAGCAGAGCCAGGAAACAATTATGCGCAAGCCTGTAGTGAGACCTAGGTGCATATGACTGAGCTACTGGAATTCACAGGGCAGAACCAGTCAAGTGGCCAAAGGCCAGTGGTAGGCCTTAAGTATTTTGCTTCAATTTTTTAAAATGGTGAGGTGAAAAACCAGACAGGCACCGTATGCAGCGTATATATGTATACTCTTTCCCTCTGGCGGGATGACCGCGATCATGTAACGGACACAGCAGAGCCAGGAAACAATTATGCACAAGGCTGGGTATTAAAGGGGTTGTCCCGCGCCGAAACGGGTTTTTTTTTTTTTCAACCCCCCCCCCCGTTCGGCGCGAGACAACCCCGATGCAGGGAAGTAAAGAAAGTTTACCGGAGCGCTTACCTTAATCCCCGCGCTCCGGTGACTTCAATACTTACCGCTGAAGATGGCCGCCGGGATCCTCTGTCTTCGTGGACCGCAGCTCTTCTGTGCGGTCCACTGCCGATTCCAGCCTCCTGATTGGCTGGAATCGGCACGTGACGGGGCGGAGCTACACGGAGCCGCTCTCTGGCACGAGCGGCTCCATAGAAGACTGCTGAAGACCTGGACTGCGCAAGCGCGGCTAATTTGGCCATCGGAGGCCAAAAATTAGTCGGCACCATGGAGACGAGGACGCCAGCAACGGAGCAGGTAAGTAAAAAACTTTTTATAACTTCTGTATGGCTCATAATTAATGCACAATGTACATTACAAAGTGCATTATTATGGCCATACAGAAGTGTATAGACCCACTTGCTGCCGCGGGACAACCCCTTTAATCAGCGACTACTACCCCCAGCAGACACGCAGTAAACTGAAGACGGTCACAGGCAGGCCAAATCTAGTATTTTTTTTCACTTTTTGGGAAAAAGCCCACTGCTTGTGATATAGCCTGTATATGGATTTCCCTGTTGGAGGATGACAGTGGTTACTGAAAGCACAGTGCAGCCAGGAAACAATTTTGCGCAAGGCTGGGTATTAATCAGCGACTACTACCCCCAGCAGACACGCAGTAAACTGAAGACGGTCACAGGCAGGCCAAATATAGTATTTTTTTTCCACTTTTTGGGAAAAAGCCCACTGCTTGTGATATAGCTGCTGCTGCAAAGGCAAATAAAGTCTTGGGGTGCATTAAAAGAGGTATAGGGGCGAAGGATGAGAACATTATCCTCCCATTATATAAGGCACTTGTCAGGCCTCACATGGAATACTGCGTACAATTCTGGTCACCGGTGCTCAGGAAAGATGTCACAGTGCTTGAAGGGGTTCAAAGAAGGGCAACTAAACTAATACATGGAATGACGGGACTGGAATACCCAGAGAGGCTATCCAAATTGGGATTATTCACCCTGGAAAAAAGACGGCTAAGAGGTGATCAAATAACCATGTATAAGTACATGAGGGGACAATACAAGGATCTCTCCCAAGATCTGTTTACACCCAGGACCGCAACGGTAACAAGAGGACATCCGCTACGATTAGAGGAAAGTAGGTTACATCACCAACATAGAAGGGGATTCTTTACTGTAAGAGCAGTTAGACTGTGGAACTCTGTGCCGGAGGAAGTGGTGATGGCAAAATCCATAGAGGAGTTTAAAATGGGACTTGATGTCTTTCTGGAGAGGAAGGACATTATAGGATACAAGTCTTAGGTTAATTGTCAATCCGGGTATACAGGCAGGTAGGAACTATTAGGGGTTGATCCAGGGAACAGTCTGATTGCCATTAGGGAGTCAGGAAGGAATTTTTTCCCCAAAAGGACTAAATTGGTTTCTGCTCTTGGGGGTTTTTTTTGCCTTCCTCTGGATCAACACAGGAGGATAGACAGGCTGGACTAGATGGACATTGTCTTCATTCAGCCTTACATACTATGTTACTATATTACTATAGCCTGTATATGGATTTCCCTGTTGGAGGATGACTGTGGTTACTGAAAGCACAGTGCAGCCAGGAAACAAGTATGCGCAAGGCTGGGTATTAATCAGCGACTACTACCCCCAGCACACACGCCGTAAACTGAAGGCAGTCACAGGCAGGCCAAATATAGTATTTTTTTCCACTTTTTGGGAAAAAGCCCACTGCCTGTGATATAGCCTGTATATGGATTTCCCTGTTGGAGGATGACTGTGGTTACTGAAAGCACAATGCAGCCAGGAAACAATTATGCGCAAGGCTGGGTATTAATCAGTGACTACTACCCCCAGCACACACGCCGTAAACTGAAGGCGGTCACAGGCAGGCCAAATATAGTAATTTTTTTCCACTTTTTGGGAAAAAGCCCACTGCCTGTGATATAGCCTGTATATGGATTTCCCTGTTGGAGGAGAACTGTGGTTACTGAAAGCACAGTGCAGCCAGGAAACAATTTATGCGCAAGGCTGGGTATTAATCAGCGACTACTACCCCCAGCAGACACGCAGTAAACTGAAGACTGTCACAGGCAGGCCAAATATAGTAATTTTTTCCACTTTTTGGGAAAAAACCCACTGCCTGTGATATAGCCTGTATATGGATTTCCCTGTTGGAGGATGACTGTGGTTACTGAAAGCACAGTGCAGCCAGGAAACAATTATGCGCAAGGCTGGGTATTAATCAGTGACTACTACCCCCAGCACACACACCGTAAACTGAAGGCGGTCACAGGCAGGCCAAATATAGTATTTTTTCCACTTTTTGGGAAAAAGCCCACTGCCTATATAGCCAGTATACCTCTTTCCCTGTACCACAGTCCCTGCCTCAGCAGTACTGCCCCTATACTCTGTAAAATGACTGCAGACTGAGGACGCTATGGTCTGCACGCCCGATATACAAAAAAAAAAAATATGTGCAACACTGCTAAAAGCAGCCTCAACAGTACTGCACACGGTCAGATGTGGCCCTAAGAAGGACCCTTAGAGTTCTTGAAGACTAAAATAACACCTAACGCTCTCCCTATAGCAGCTACAGCAAGACAGCACTTTCCCTGATCTCTCTCAGCGTGCATCTGTGGCGAGCCGCGGGCGGGGCAGATTTAAATACTCCGGTGTCATCTGATCTCCCCAGCCACTCACTGCAGGGGGGTGGTATAGGGCTGGAATGTCACAGGAGGAACTTGTAATGCCTTCCCTGTCTTTCTATTGGCCAGAAAAGCAAGCAAATTTCTCAGGGAAGGAAATGTAATGGAGTCGAGCACCGCGTGGTGCTCGTCTCGAGTAACGAGCATCTCGAACACCCTAATACTCGAACGAGCATCAAGCTCGGACGAGTACGCTCGCTCATCTCTATAAATTACCTATGAGATGTAGACTTCAGAGTGCGTATAAGGTGTAGACTACAGTATACCTATAAGGCATACACTATAGTGTGCATTTAAGGCATATCTATATAGGGTGCTTATAATACATAGAAGGTAGTATGCCTATGGAATAGGGTTTATCCCTTTCACTGTTTAACTTGTTGATTGTAGTTACAAGTGTACTGCCACTTTAATTTGTTACGTGTGTTTCTGCTGAGAAACCAGCAGCAGAAGTGCATCCGGCGCCTTTGTGTTGCGTATTTGGTCACAGGAGGCTGAACTAACAGCGTGTGTGAGGAAATCGTTCCTCATCAAATGTAGAGGAGGCCAGATCTGAACCTGCGTTGTAAGCTACAACTACCGTTGGAGTGCCTCGTCTACAAGGCGAGTTGAGTACTCTGCGCTAGGCAGCACCCCTTACCAAATGCAGGGGGGCGGCGATTCTGCTGCCTACGTTCAGGTTCGTACTAGCAATCTGCCAAAGTGAGCAGAGATCAGTAGGCCGTTGGTACTGTCTGCTGATCCTCTGCCTGAATTTAGAGAGGTCTAAAAGATACAATTAACAGCAGCAGTGCCTGTTCCACCGCCCAGCATCTTCTATGTGATGCAGGTGGTGTGATGACGTCATTGAGTTGCCTGCAATGAAGAAACTGATGAGAGACGGCGCTCCACCCAAAAGGATGGGACTTACCCGGTGTAGGTGGATGGGCTTCAATGGAGAGACCCCCACCTAGCACCTCCACGTCCTGGTAGGCGTTGTATATATAATGCAGTCTCCTCTCTCCAGTCCGGAAATAAGGAAGCGATGCAAAAAGAGCAGGCACGGATCTGTCACATCCCTGGGTGGGGATGCGACTGAGTATAAATGAATATAGGAAAAAACGAAAAAGATCCAGCGCTCCAAAAGAAGAAAAAAGAGCCTTGGCAGCTACATCAATGAAAGACTCTTTAAATATCAAAACAAACAGTTACTTTTATTGAAGATATGAAAGACGCGTTTCGTCGCATAACAGCGACTTTTTCAAGTGAAAGTTGCTGTTATGCGACGAAACGCGTCGGACATATCTTCAATAAAAGTAACTGTTTGTTTTGATATTCAAAGAGCCTTTCATTGATGTAGCTACCAAGGCTCTTTTTCCTTCTTTTGGAGCGCTGGATCTTTTTCGTTTTTTCCTATATTGAGTTGCCTGCGACAATCCCCGGGATGTAAGACAAAAGAGTCCAAGCAGTGGAAGAAGGGCACCATGGGACCGTGGGGGAGGTGAGTGAGTTCATTATTTTAGTATGGAGGACATTATGGCTACTAATACAAGGAACATTATGGCTGCTGCAGGGGTTATTATGGAAACTGCATGGGGTATTATGACTACTACAGGTGACATTATAGCTATTATTGCAGAGGACATTATAGCTACTACTACAGGGGCATTATAATTACTATTTCAGGGGACATTATAGCTATTATTACAAGGGACTTTATGACTACTGCTTCAGGGGACATTATAGCTACTATCACTGGGGACATTATGACTATAGTTACATAGGACAGTATGGTTATTACTACAGGAGATATGAATACTACAGGGAACAGTATGGTTATTTATTTACTAGAGGGGAATAGTATGACTATTTATTACTACAAAGTAACTCTATGAATATGTATTACTACAAGGGGTCAGCATGGCTATATATTTACTACAGGGGGACAATATGGATATTTATTACTACAAGTGAACGATATGTCATATGGGTTTGGACTGGATGGAGAAGAAAATGACAATGCTAACTAGAGATGATGTCATATACGAGTCACAGTGTTATTATTTATTCTGTTATTGGCTGTCTCTGATCAGTCCTGTAGTCACTGCATGGTTTGTAGAGTGATGAGGGGTAGTAGCATTCTTGTTTGTGAATGGACAACTAATATCATACTTTACCATTAAGGTTATATTAGGAAATACAAATTTAAATAGCAGGGGCTAACTTGACTTTACAGTGTATCCCTTTATTGAACTTATTTCTGGTGCTGTATTTATGTACTGTATTTATAAATATTTTTCTGTGGCTTCAATAAAAGTGTTCCTGTTGTCAACACGATGTGAAACTGGTGTGAGTTCTTGACTGCCAGATCTAGAACAAAACCCATGAAGTGTAACAAGGATTTCTTCCATCACTTATCGGCCGTTCACTGCTCTTGGACCCGCATGGAGCAGAGCTGGTCACCCACTATCCTGAAGTGGAACGTTCGATTCCAAGACTTGGAGCTGCACTGGCTTATTCCTGAAGTAAGGAGGGTAAAGGAGAGCCGAATCCTACCTCAAAACTTGGTGCAGTTGCCAGGATAAGCCATAGGAAGTCTATGGCTCTACTGGCTGAAAAGACAGACTCTGACTCGAAAAAAGACCATTAGTATGTGATCGGGACCAATATCCAGTTTACCCCATTAGTGAATGAGTATGTCTTTGATGAGCTACACTCTTCAGCAATAAAAGGACAGATTGCTCCTGGTTAACAATACAGTGATTTTTATAACCGAAGAGACTACCCCTTGAAACACTAATTAGTTTGAATTGCTAAGATGTTTTGTTTTCCTAATAATACTCTGCAGACATTTTTGGTTCAATTAACTTGTTTGCCAGATTGCTGAGGATGGCAACAAAAAAAAACAGGGGGTCTGTAATACCCCTTTACTATTTTACTTGTTTATTGTAATTCCAAGTGTACTGTTACTTTAGGCTGAGTACTTGGAAACTCTACTGGGGAACCAGAAACAGAAAGGCAACCAGTGCCGTTCTGTGGTATATTTGGCTACTACTACAGGGAACATTATAACTTGAATACTTGACAGCCAAAGCCAAAGTAAAGCACATGGACTCAGATGCTTGCGGAACTACAGGTAAGACCCCAAGGCCTGGAGCCCCACTGGCTTATTCCTGAAGTAGGGAAAGTAAAGCCCCAAACCTGCCACACCTATGAGAGATAGACTATGGTGGGCCTATAAAAAAAATAAGCTACAGTGTGTCTATAAGATATACACAAATAATGGGTGTATGAAAACATTTTGTGCATCAATAAATAAAGATTAAGTTTGGTTTTAATTTTAAAGGGGTACACAACTGTTTAAAATGCTTACCAATATCTACTGTATGCAGGTATACAGTGGATAACTGATGCAAATGCATGAAACAGACTCAGGAGATGACACCAATTCATATGTGGAAGCTGCTGGACACAGCTGACAGTAGTGTTCAATATTCTTAGATAAAGATTAAAGATTTTGTTGTCACTAGCTTCAAAAAAAGGAAGAAGGTGGACCCAGGAAACTACAGGCCTGTGAGCCTGACTTCTATACTGGGAAAGATCTTTGAACAAATTATTAAATAGCATGTATGTAAGTACTTGGATTAGAATGGAATAATTAACCAGAGCCATCAAGGGTTTGTTACAAACAAGTCATGCCAGACAAATCTAATTTCCTTCTATGACAAAATCACTAACTAGGTCCTCTGGACGTGCAACCTCAATAACATAAATCAAAGGCACAACTGTGCAAAGGAAACATAATACTATGGGGAATACTCTCCCTATAGTCCCCTAACCCAGGAGGGGGCCCTGCCTACTCGGCGGACCGATCGCTCTGACAAGTGCGAGCCCGCACGCGTGCCTGAGCCACTAACAAGTCCCTATCAGGCAGCCCTAAGACAAAATAGAAGCAAAACAGAACCAAACTAAACAGAAAAGAACTTAGGTTGAATGGAGAGCTTCTGCCAAGCTGTGTTGCTCCGTCGCTGTCCAAAATGCAACTGAAGTGATTGACCAGCACAGGAGATAGTGCTGGCCCTGTTTAAATAGGAGCCAGGCTACTCAGCCCCAGGTGCTGACTGACCTTCCTCCTGCAGCAACCACACCCCTCAGCTCCCAGAGAAGCAAGGGCACACCCAAAGCCTGGTCTGGTCTGCAGGCAATGTGCAGGTCTCAGCACGGCTGCAACAGTATATCTTGACTTTAGTAAAGCATTTGACAAAGTATCTCATACTTATATTTGTTGAAAAAATGACCAAATATGGGATTGACAAGGCAACTGTTACGTGGATTCACAACTGGCTGAGTGATCGTCCTCAAAGAGTGGTCATAAATGGCTGCACATCCAAGTGGAAGAATGTGTCAAGTTGGGTAACACAAGGCTCTGTCCTAGGCCCAGTTGCTTAACATTTTTATAAATGATTTGGAGGAGTGAATTGAGGATAAACTGATCAAATTTGCCAACGACACAAAGCTAGGAGGGATAGCTAACACCGGAGGAGAGAGGATTCAAAAACATCTAGAAAAGCTTGAACGCAGTCTGGTTACAACAACACACTATATAGATCACATGCAGTGAGTAATATTGCTCGCCCCGTAGTGGACTGGATCCAAATCCACGAATAGCATATGTAGAAATCAGACCTCAGGATAGCAGGGTTTCACTGGTGCAAAATAGTTAAAACATCCCAAGGGATGTATATTTATTCCTGACGATTGGATAATACGTATTATCTAGAGATGAGCGAGCATACTCGTCTGAGCTTGATGCTCGTTCGAGTATTAGGGTACTCGAGATGCTCGTTACTCGAGACGAGCACCACGCGGTACTCGAGTCAACTTCCTCCTGTGACGTTCCAGCCCTATCCCACCCCCCTGCAGTGAGTGGCTGGTGAGATCAAGTGACCCCCAAGTATTTAAAGCGGTCCCGCCCGCAGCTCGCCTCAGACACACGCTGGCAGAGATCAGGGAAAGTGCTGCTGCTCATTCAGGGATAGTGTTAGTGTAGGTTCCTGTCTTCAAGAACCCCAACGGTCCTTCTTAGGGCCACATCTGACTGTGTGCATTACTGTTGTGGCTGTTGGGATCAGTTTTGCACCAAAATTTTTTTTTTCATCTCGGGCTGTGCAGGCTATTACAGCTATAGCGTTCTCAGTCTGCAGTCAATTATACAGAGTATAGGAACAGTGCTGTTGAGACAGGGACAGTGGTAGTGTAGAATCCTGTCTACAAGAACCCCAACGGTCCTTCTTAGGGCTACCTGTGACTGTGTGCATTTTAATGCGTGGCTGCTGGGAGTTGTAGTGAATCACTATTACGCAGCTAGGCCTGTTTGCAGCCTTCCGTATCATTTTTTTCTGGCTGCAGTTTGCGTTACATTACTGCTGTCAGCCTCCAACTGTACGCCAATAATTTCATAATTTTTTACACTGGTCTGTGTCTGCCGTCAAATTCACGCACAGCGTACGGCCACAGCCGCTGATAGAGAGAAAGTCATATACAAGCTATATAGCCTGTATTCTTTTTTAAAGCATTTTTTAAAAAAGCTCCTTCTTACGGCTAACTGTGACCGTGTGCATTTTACTGCATGGCTGCTGGGAGTTGTAGTGCATCACTATTGCAGAGCCAGACCTTTTTGCAGCCTTCCGTATAATTTTTTTCTGGCTGCAGTTTGTGTTACATTACTGCTGTCAGCCTCCAACTGTACGCTAATAATTCCATAATTTTTTACCCTGGTCTGTGTCTGCTGTCAACTTCACGCACAGCGTACGGCCACAGCCACTGATAGAGGGGAAGTCATATACACGCTATATAGCCTGTATTCTTTTTCAAAAAAATTTAAATAAAAGCTCCTTCTTACGGCTACCTCTGACCATCTGAAATTTACTGGGTGTCTGGTGGGAGTTGTAGTGCATCACTATTGCACGGATAGGCCTATTTGCAGCCTTCCGTATTCTTTGTTTCTGCCTGGAGTTAGCGTTACAATACCGCTGTCAGCCTCCAACTGTACGCAAATAATTCCATAGTTATTTACACCGCTCTGTGTCTGCTCTATTCGTAATCCACCATGCTGAGGGGTAGGGCTAGAGGACGTGGACGCGGGCGAGGATGCGGAGGTCTATGTGAGGGTGTGGGCACAGGCCGAGTTCCTGGTTCAGGTGAATCGCAGCCGGCTGCTGCGGGATTAGGAGAGAGACAAGTTTCTGGAGTCCCCAGCTTCATATCACAACTTTTGGGTCCACATGTTAGACCTTTATTACAAACAGAGCAGTGTGAGCAGGTCCTGTCGTGATTGGTAAAAAATGGTTCCTCTCTCACCTGAGGAGTTTGTCGTGACCGATGCCCAACCTTTGAAAAGTTCCCGGGGTCCGGGTGATGAGGCTGGGGACTTACGGCAACTGTCTCAAGAGCTTTCAGTGGGTGAGGAGGACAATGATGATGAGACACAGTTGTCTATCAGTGAGGTAATAGTAAGGGCAGTAAGTCTGAGGGAGGAGCGCACAGAGGATTCGGAGGAAGAGCCGCTGGACGATGAGGTGACTGACCCTACCTGGTTTGCTAAGCCAACTGAGGACAGGTCTTCAGAGGGGGAGGAAAGTGCAGCAGCAGGACAGGTTGGAAGAGGCAGTGGGGTGGCCAGAAGTAGAGGCAGGGCCAGAGCCAAGGTGTTCAAAGCTGTGGATGTTTTTCAGTGAGAGCGCAGACAACCGACAAACAGTGGTGTGCAACCTGTGTCACGCCAAGATCTGCCGGGGAGCCACCACTACTAGCCTCACCACCACCAGCATGCGCAGGCATATGATGGCCAAGCACCCCACAAGGTGGGGCGAAGGCCGTTCACTGCCTCCGGGTCGCACCACTGCCTCTCCCCCTGTGTCCCAAACTGCCACTCAGATCCAACCCCTCTCTCAGGACATAGGCACAAGTGCCTCCCGGCCTGCACCCACACCCTCACCTCCGCTGTCCTCGACCCCATCCAGCAATGTCTCTCAGCGCAGCGTCCAGCTGTCGCTAGAGCAAGCGTTGGAGCGAAAGCGCAAATACACCGCCATGTACCCGCATGCTCAAGCTTTAAACATGCACATTGCCAAATTGATCAGCCTGGAGATGCTGCATACAGGCTTGTGGAAACGGAGGCTTTTAAAAACATGATGGCGGCAGCGGTCCCACGCTACTCGGTCCCCAGTTGCCACTATTTTTCCCAGTGTGCTGTCCCAGCCCTGCACCAGCACGTCTCCCGCAACATCAATCGTGCCCTCACCAACGCGGTTACTGGGAAGGTCCGCTGCTATGCCTGCTGAGAAGTTCGCTGCAAGGCATAAAGGCCGACGCTTTGCGGTTGGAACAGGAGACGGAGAATGACAGTATGTCGCTTAAAAGCCAGACCAGGAGGAGGGGGAGGAGCAGGAGGAGGAGCAGTAGGAGGGGGAAGAGACAGCTGGGCACACTGCAGAGGGTACCCATGCTGCTTGCCTTTCATCTGTTCAGCGTGTATGGGCTGTGGAATAGGAGAAGGAGGAGGAGGATCCTGAAAGTCATCTTGCTAGCGTGGACAGCCATGTCTTGCGTACTGACACCCTGGCACACATGGCTGACTTCATGTTTGGCTGCCTTTCTCGTGACCCTCGCGTTAGAAGCATTCTGGCCAACACGGATTACTGGATGTACACCCTTCTCAACGCACGGTACAAGGAAAACCTTTCCACTCTCATTCCCGAAGAGGAAAGGGGTACGAGAGTGATGCAATACCACAGGGCCCTGGTGGACAAAGTGATGCTAAACTTCCCATCTGACAGTGCTAGCGGTAGAAGGCGCAGTTCCGAGGGCCAAGTAGCAGGGGAGACGCGGAGATCAGGCAGCATGTTCAGCTTAGGCAGGGGAACATTCTCCAAGGCCTTTGCCAGCTTTATGGCTCCCCAGCAAGACTG